>NC_134587.1:67284340-67619340 GCF_037038515.1 Microtus pennsylvanicus | reverse complement strand
TGACTCCAAGGAAACAGCATCTTTCAGATACTCAGATTGTGGCAGCATCTGCAAGGTCTGTAGAGGTTCGAGCCAGATGGAGTCCCAGTTCTGAAAAGTGGGAATAGGCCCAGGATCTCACCTCTATGTAAGAAATTACATGCAGCTTATACCGGTCATTTTGCTCTAGTCTTCCCTGGACTTCAGCTCCCACAGTCTCCCTGCCCTATCTTCCATGATGGTCCTTGAGCCTTGGGGATGAGGTATGATATAAATGTAATATGGTGGCTGAGCACTCCAGTCATTTATTCTTTGTACTTTACCCAACTGTGAGCTTCTGAATCAACCACCATCTAAGGATAGAGAAATGTCCTGATAAGATATGAGGGCTGTACTAAACTACAGAGAGAGACCCATGAATTTAGAAGCCGGTTTGATACCATGTCCATTTAGCAAAACAGCACTAAGAGGATTTACCCCTAGGGCCTGTGAGCTCCCCAGCCATGAATTCTTGACCACATTTGCAGTAGCAGGCATGAGTTTCCTCCTGTGGAGTGGGCCTTAAATCCTATTAGAGAGCAGTTGGTTACCCCTCTAACATTTGTGTGACTATTATACTTATGGGCATATCTTATCATGCTGGCTATTATTGCAGTAAACAGGGTTCACAGATAAGTCATACTGTTTAGGATACCTCCACAGCAGCTTGGATAGCATCTTTCTGTACAGAGAGCCAGAGGTCTTGATGGCAATTTAATGAAAATGTTCAACATCTACAAAGTGAAACATTTTCACTCATATACAAAACCGCATCCCCCCCCCCCAAAAAAGCTTCTGTTGAATATTCTGAGGATTAGAATGCTGTCAGTATAATGCAAAACCACAAAGAAAAGACGGCTCCACACTTTTTCTTCTTTCTAACGGCTTTGAAGTTTGGCCTTGAAATGACCTTGGAAACCACAGCCATGTTTAAAAATACTTCCCCTAAAAAGAAAAACCCTATTAAAAGAAAACAATCTTGCATTTGGTCTCTGTCACCAATAGTTCGTGACCTAAGGAAATCCTACTGTCCTTGTCAACTGCATGAATTAATGCAACATAAAGGCCAAAAGTTCATACTTAGCAGGCAAGTATAATTCCATTTCCATAAACTGTGGAGATGAATGTTTTTCAAATGAAAATGAGCCTGGACCGCACATCCGTGGGTACCAGTCAGGAGTCCAAGCACATCCGTGGGTACCAGTCAGGATCGCACATCCGTGGGTACCAGTCAGGAGTCCAAGCACATACGTGGGTACCAGTCAGGAGTCCAAGCACATCCGTGGGTACCAGTCAGGAGTCCAAGCACATCCACAGCAAGCAGTTGCCAATCCCGACTGCATCGTTCTTGGAATCCAGACGAGTGGGGAATTTTGTTTAAACTTATAGCGAAAGTGGTCTATTAAGGATTTAATCTCATAATGAGGAAAAATATCACTCAGTTCCCTTTATAGTCAGCATAATTATTCAGATCCTTTCTGAATGCAGAGAAGTGATGACAAATTAAAGGGCCTTTCAATTCCATATAGCTTTCCATATAATTATCCCCCTGTAGCTGCTATCTTTGCTGGAATGGCTCCTTCGTATTTTATGTAGCATTCCATTGGATACAAAGAACATGGAAATCTTTACTGCTATTAATAAATATGGAGCTATTCAATCCGAGCAGAAAATTCCTTTTCATCTGAGAGATAAGCTGCATAATTCATATATTTTCAGAAATTTCTTAAAATAGAAAATTGAAGGAAAGCAGAGGAAGGCGAATTCATGACATTGTTTCTAGTTCTGTGGAAGGTGAGTGTTCCAGTTTGCTGTCTGTCGCTGTGATAAACACCGTGATGAAAAACATATTTCATCATAGAGATTATAATCTATCATCAAAGGAAGCTATAGCAGGAGCATGGAGTGGATACTAAGGTGGCAACCAAGGAGAAATGGCTTTTGCCTGGCTTGCTCCCAGGCTCACACGGCGCTACCTTTTTGTACAAGTTAGACCTGCCTACTTATGGAGGGTACTGCCCACAGGATCCGGCCCTCCTCTATCAATTACTAATCAAGGAAACTCACTACAGACATGACCACAGGGCAGTCCATCAGAGACAGCTTTTCAGCTGAAGAGCCCTCTTTCCCAGGTTTGTAGGGCTAGCCACGAGATTGATCATCATTTGTAGTCTCATGGTCTGTGTCCAATTGGATTGAGTTGGAAGAGAGAATTTCAGTCGCCAACTACACATGCCAACATAACACAGCTCCCTCTACAGCCAGCACACACAGTAAGCAGGATATGCCTACCGGCCCCCTGTGAACACTTGCAACCTTTCTGAGAGAGATAGCTAGGTGTTAACTTCACTGGGGGTCTCGGAACACCATTGGAAAGAAATGGAACCACTTATAAAAGTTGCTCGTGTCTTCCAGAAGCTTCCATGTCAGAGAGTCATGGAATGACATGCAACTCCTGTGAACTGGAGCTCCTATGGCATGGGGTGGCCTTGGCACTAGACAGATGAGAATTGCGCCTCAGGATCAGGCAAACACAAGCACATCAGAGCTTTCTAGACCTTGCCATTTGCTGCATCTTAGATCCAAAACGTTCAAAAGAGTGAGTTTTGCTCCCACCCGGAGACCAGCCAGACATTGCAGTGTGACATCATAAGACTCACTAAAAAATGATCTCACCTTTGAAAATGACCAGAAATGTACAGAGGTTATCTTCCTGTGACTGAATCAGCATGCATGTTTGAAAGGGGGCATTAAAGGGGAATGGAAGGACCCATCTGTCCCCATACTAAATTTCAACCGTTCCATAATAAGCTAAACACCAAAGCAGAATAATATTGTCTGGTCTCATAGAGCTGCATATCTGACAGTCGGACCACAAGTAAACAGTGACAAAATGCCACCCCAGGTCGTGGTTCATAGGAAACTACACAGGCAGAGTGCCGGGCAAGGAGGAGTTGTGTTCTTAGATCTGCGTACTAAATAGTCACGATATAAACTATTTGACTGACCAAGCCATCTAGGAAGCTGAGGCAAGAGAATCACAAATTAAAGGTCTGGGAGAACATGAGTTCAAGGCCAGTCGGAGCAACTTAGTGAGGCCCTGTCTCAATACAAAAAGGAAGAAAACAAGCAGGGCTAGGTACACAGCTCAGTACTACAGCCCTTGCTTACCGTGTGTCATGCCTAGCTTCACCCCATCACCAAAAATATCCAACCTATATCCCCCAAAGTAGTTGGTAGCCAAAGGCTTAGCGCCTTAACTCAACTTTATCAGATGGCATAATGAAAAACCAAGTTAAAGTGTATTCCTCAAGGAACACCTGCTCTTTCATTCCTCCCTTCCCACACTCCCTCATTTAAAAACAGGATTCAGGGCATTCTCCTTGTTGTTCCTTTTTCCTATCATGTTGCAACCAATCAACTGCCAATCCGTTGGCCTCCTGCTTCACTTCACATCTACTACTGTCTCAGCATCGTAGAAGCACCTCCTGCTCCAGAATGGAAAAGTATATTCTCATGAAACAGAAAGGGCACTCTAACATGGTGGCTTTCAGACTCTGGGCCACCTTCTGGGGAGGGATGCCCTCGGGATAATGCTTCTGCGTCACGATTCTGCAGATCACTTGAGGTTCCTGCCCCTGCCATGGTCTCCTCTACAATGTCCATTTGCATAGGTTGCTCATTCTGCCTGGAAATTTGCCCAGTCGTTTTACTTGCCCAGATCCCTAAGGATCCTTAAAGAAGCCATGCGTTCCCCAGATAATCCTTGCCTGAATTCACCCTGACACAATCAACTGTAACTGGCTATTTCCAACAGCCACTTTGGAATAGGAAAGAAAGCCGTGAGAAAATGGCCAAGCTTCTGCAAGTGATAGGCAATTTCTATGCTTATGAAAGAGAGTCAGATGATAAAGGAGGCAGGTCAGACACAGTTTCTGAGAATGGTAGCTGTCTGGAGAATGAAGGGTTCAGAAAATAGTGGTGAGGGGAGAAAGAGATTGTGGGGGAAAGTTAGAACAGGAAGAAGACTGCCACCTCCGAATAATGCTCAAATCGTAAATGTCATGGTCTACATGAATGAAATATTTTCAGAGTTCAACTTTAGTGGAACTCAGTGCAGTCTGGTGGGTAGAGAGAGTGGAGGGAAGAAGTGCTCAGATGTATGAGGGAGAAGAGAGATGCAGAAGCCATAGGCAGCATGACTTACAAGTGCAGCCAGGCCTTTGGATGCTGCAGGGCAGGGCCGTGCTGACTCAAAATGCCCAAAGGCAAATGGGGTTCAGTTGGCATCAGATAAGCACAAGATGAATGTATTCAAATCTCTCCTGGGAATACAAATTCCAAACAGTGATTTAAGAAAATTCAGCTGTCATGAACAGTCCAAAGTATAGGCTATTTACAAGGAATTCAGATATATCACTTCCTAATACACATAGACTTGCACAATTGACAAAGTATTTGTAATCAACTTACCAAAGCACCTAAAAAAAACAAGCCTCCTTTACTTATATAAAATTTGCATTGTTTATATGCAAATGAATGCTCCTGGTGCATTTTAGAACAGTTTATTCCCTTAAGAAGGCAAACATTCTCTTTATAATCTTGTTTACACTATTCATTTGCTTTGCAAAACACTTTTTTTCCATAAAAAAATTCTCAAAATAATGAATTGTTAGAGCCAGAAGGACCCCTGGGATTATCTCAGGAAGCCCAACTCCAGCGCTTCACAAATGCAGAAGCCTGAAAAAGCCCCTAGCACACAGGTACATCCATGCTCACCATTCCTGAGATCTAAGTTCTCACGTCCACACTCCTCCTAGGGGGTTTGAGTCTCACAGGTAAATGTAAACAGGGCAAGAAGCTTACAAAACACTAAGATCTGATGCACCTTAAGGTCCCTCTGGTTGGGCAGGAGAGTGGACAGACTTGAGCCCCTTTCCTCCAATGTGTAGGGAAAGAACCTGTTAAGTACCTGCTCATTTTCAAGTCTTGGCACACATATGCTGTCCTACAACCTCCTGACACTCCTCTCGCCTCACCGTTTCTCCAGACTCAGAGCCTGGTTCTAGCTGCTCTCTTGGATTATCCCGCTGGCCACCTGTGCTGTGGGAGATTCTTCTGTCTATGTCTTGCTTTTATTGGCTAATGAATAAAGAACTGCTTTGAGCCTATGGCAAGGGCAGAACAGAACTAGGTGGGAAAAGCTAGGCTGTATACTGGGAGAAAGAGGGCAGAGTTAAGAAAGAAGCTATGGAGCCACCAGAGACAGGTGCTGGGAACTTTACCCAGTAAGCCACAGCCACATGGCCATATACAGATTAATAGAAATGGGTTAAGTTAATGTAAGAGTTAGCCAATAAGAAGCTAGAGCTAATGGGCCAAGCAGTGGTTTAATTAATATAGTTTCTGTGTGATTATTTTGGTTCTGGGCGGCAGGGACAAACAAGCATCCTCCCTCCTCCAACACACCTGGTTTTATACTGTAACCATATGTCGAAGCCCATGCTTAGTCTGGGCTGTATCTTCCTAACTCTATGTTGTCTATGTTATTACAGACCTGGCATAGGGAAGGGCATAACCTTTCCTCACTAAACCCATAAGAGGAATCAGAAAATGGATCAACTGCCACATCTGGAAGAAGCCTCAAGCTGTGCCCATGGCTCAATGGCTCTCTGTTCTAAACAGGTCCATTTCCGGCCCATGGCCATTCGCTCTCCATTTTGAACAAGTCCATTTCTGGAGCATATTTCCAGGAAGATTCAGAGCTCTGCATCCCTATTGCTCAGCCATTTATTATTCTTATATATTCAAAGAACTTGTGATTGACAGTTAGGGAACATCACAGTTATATATTGACAGTTATTTTAAACATCACACCAGGGGTTGGAGAAAGGGTTCTGTGACTGAACATGAATACTCGTGTTCCAGAGGACCTGAGTTCGGTTCCCAGAACCTATGTCAGGCAGTTCCTAGTCACTGGGGGTAACCCCAGCTATGGGGTATCTGATACCCTCTTCTGGCCTCCATGGTCTCTCTCTCTCTCTCCTCCTGCTCCCTCTCTCAACAAACAAAGCCACCCAACCTCACATCAGTAGTGAGAGTAGATGTTAAAGGGCAGCACTGTTAACTTTTTATCTTCATTTATCTCTAAAACAAAGGCATCGATAGTCTTTCTAATGGGAGTTTCATGAGGAGGAAATGAGAAAATGCACGTGCCCAGGAATGACTAAAAAATGCAAAGACGGCTGGCGGTGGTGGCGCACGCCTTTAATCCCAGCACTCAGGAGGCAGAGGCAGGCAGATCTCTGAGTTCGAGGCCAGCCTGGTCTATATCCCCATCCTCATCTCTAGTCACCAGAAAAGTGTCTGGCGCAGACATGGCTGGGGCAGGCATGGCTGTCTGCAGAGTCCAGGATGCTCATGTGTGAAAATGTCATGACAAAGCCATTATTTTATTTGTGTAACATATGCTAATTTTAAAAGATTCCTACAGAAGGGTTCTGCCTTTTCTCCAGGCCGTTGGAATGGAGATCTTCAACCCTTAGAGAAATCTTTCCTATTGGTGATGGGTCATAATAGTTTATGGTGGTAAAGTGATGTCCCTGCTAAATTCTGAGGCAGTTCCAGCATAGTCACACTTTAAAACCTCAGCTACATGGTTAGAGGGCAGAGGCCAAAGCACGCCTGCGCAGCCTCAGGGAGCAGAGTGTGCCTGAGCCAGAGTACAAACACAGCCACCGATCTAGCCAAGTTCACCTACGCAATGAAGCCATGGTCACCACTGCCGGCCCCAGGGCTCAACCCAGCTTCCTGAGCCAGTGCCTCAATGCACTGGGAGGACAGTGTGTCCTCATTATACAGGGATGGGGCCCAGGAGCTCCAGAAATGCCACCTCCCCCAGATCCTGAGTTCAACGCCTTCTCATTTGGCTGGTTCCCATTTGTAGCCAAGTGAAACTAACCGAAAGTCTAGCTCTTTCCTGGATTCTGAGATTCCTGCCAATGAATTCTTGAACTTGAGATGCATTGCTAATGAGAAGTCCAGGAGGGCAGAGGAGCCCCGGGGCTTACAGCTGATGCCCCAAGTGCAGGTCTGCTGAACACTGTGTCCTATGCTTGTAAAGTCTACACTAGCCCTTGGCAGTGCCAGAATGAACTGGCACCAGCTTAGGGCATTCTTGGAATCCTTTTTTTAAAAAAAAAAAATTCAGACTTCACTGTCATGCAGAGTAAGTACTGAGAAGGTTCAAGGTGCTAGGTCAGGAATTTGTCTGCAAGGTAGCATGCCAGAAACCCGTCAGAAGCTGTCAGAGAGAAGGCTTTACTTTCTAATGTCTGAACTTAAATCCTAGCACATGCTACCTCTGTGGCTATGCCTTGGTTTCCTGCACATAAAATGGCTATATTACACTGATGGACAGACCTCATTGGGATGCCATGAAGACTGAGTTACTAAATGTAAGTACTATGTAGCCAGTTCATGGAAATGGCAAATGGTCTCTTGCAATCACTATTCTTTTTATTTGTCTTCTACGTGGACCTTAGTTTTAGGCTAAGTCAATGCTAAGTCTGATGAGAAAGGCAGACGCGGTGGCAGGGCCTTGAGGCAGATCTAACTTCTAGAGAGCAGAGATAGCCGTGTTCCCTCTGCCCTACGAGGCATGATGAAAGTGCATCAAGATCTGGAGGGTCCATAATAGTACTCAAGCTAGAGAAGGCTGCATTGTCTACTGTGGTGTCTGCAGTGTGTGTGGCTATGATGGTGGCTATTGCAGCATAAAATAAAATACTATCAAAAGTCAGTTGACGGCTCACATTAGTTGCATTGCAAATGTCCACAGCCACATACATGTGGTTCCCTCACCACACTCTGTGAGTAGACACAGAACTTTGTACAGCGCTAGTCCGGAGCCACCAAACATCTCTTCAATTAGATATACTTTTCAACATAAACTACAGTGCCATCTTCCTTTTTATAGCTATGTGAAGCACATTCATGTTTTTGAACACATAGGAAACAAAGTGAGGAGACAGCGGGGTAATTTTTGACTAGATGAACCACTGTTCTGTTCAACTGACCTTCACCTCTCTCTCTCTCTCAAGCACTTTGGTCTTCAGTAGATGAAGAGAAGTTGACACACTTTCTGAAATATTGCATTCCCCTGTTTGGCTCACAGCCAAACTTCCCGCAGAGCAGGGCTTCTGTAAACCTAGGGGCCTAACACCACCAACTGATCCCTGATTTGTTCAGGAGAGCAATGGTAAGCAACGGTCGGAGGAAGGCTGACCTTCTGGAATGGGGCAGAATGGGTTGAAGGTGCAGAGGCCAAGCAACAGAAGCCCAGGACAGAGCTGGGAGGAGTGAGTTTGGGGAGGATAGGAGGGAAGTTCTGGTGGAAGGGGAATGATGAGGCTGTAGGAAAAATCATGGGTGAGTTGTACCTCAGAGAACAATAGGAATATGAGCCATCCTGCTGGCAGAGACACAGGGCCAAGCTCTGACGCCGAGGAAGGCACCGTGGAGACGAAGGGGATTGTGAGAATAGATACCCATGTAGAGGTCCCTGGAATGGACTCTGGCACCCCAGCTGCCTGGTGAGTGCTAGCAATTGATGAGGGATGGTCTTCTGTATATGCGTTGCTTTTATTGGTAGATGAATAAAGCTTTCTGGGCTAATGGCTTAACAGAGTAAAGCCAGGTGGGAAAGCAGAACAGAAACAGAGAGAGTGGGTGGAGTCAAGGCGATGTCATTTAACTGTAAAAGGAAAAGGACACTGGAACCTTACTGGTAGGCCACAGCCTCGTGGTGAGACACAGATTAATAGAAATGGGTTAACTTAAGATGTAAGAGCTATCTAGGAATATGCCTAAGCTATTGGACAAACAATGTTGTAATTAGTGTAGTTTCTTCTATGTGATAATTCAGGTCTGGGTATCTGAGAAACAGAAAAGCGGTCTCCATTTACAAGCAATAGCAGTAGCTTGATAATGTAGATTTTTATAACACATCTTGACAATAGTTAGACTGAACCCCCAGAGCCTGATACAAGTTCACTTACTGTGATGTAGCGAGAAGAACGCTGACTCTGCAATAATCTACCACAAAATGGTTGCCCCACAGTGTCATGGCAACCCCTTGAGCCTCAGACTCATCCTCTGCTCAGTGACTAAGATGAACCCCTTCTCTAGCTCCCCTTTCTCCCCAGATACTGATGTCCCATAGCTTGCCCAAGGGCAGTACTAGAGAGCCAAACCCAACCCTGTCATTTGGTTCCAAGTTTAGTGATTTTCTGTGAGTCTCATCAAAAATAACTACACTCCAAAATGGCAAATCCACAGAGAGAATGCCTACAACTTTCTCTCCAGTATTAGGGTTCACTTGACAACCTCCAGTCGACACACATATCCATACATCCACCACCCACAGCTGTTGGCGTGTTTGATACAAAGAGCTAAACTCTCTCTTATGAATGTATGGAGAGGCTAGAGGAAGACAATGAGATCACAAAGGGTATCGAGAGCCTGTGGTTTGCTGTGGCATTCTCCAGGTCATCCAGATCTGGACCAAAACAAAAGAAAGCACATCCTACAGAGGAGAGGAGAGGAGAGGAGAGGAGAGGAGAGGAGGGGAGGGGAGGGGAGGGGAGGGGAGGGGAGGGGAGGGGAGGGGAGGGGAGGGGAGGGGAGGGGAGGGGAGAGGGGAGGGGGGAGGAGAGGAGGAGGAGAGGAGGAGGAGAGGAGAGAGCTAGAGTTTCTGATCAGTGAACTCAACCTTTCAAAGCCATCCTTCCCACCGTGTCAGGAGGACATCCGGGACATAACTGGGGAATGTCATGTGACACCTTCTACATCAGGAACCAACAGCAAATTATTTCACTCTCTGAAAGGGGTGTAAGAAAGACGTGTGTAGGACATTAGTGAGGAACGAGGAAATGAATGCGAGCCCTTTGTAAGTGCTTAATTCACTGTGAAGACAGCAACTGAGGAGAAAACTATCACACTTATCACTTCATATTATCTGATGGTCTTACAACTCACTAAATTAGATGTTTCTCATTTTAATTAAGATTGGATAATGAGACCCACACACTTGCTAGCTAAGTACCACCAGTGATTTTTTTCCTTTCGTGATCATTCTGTCACAGCAGACTTTCAAACATCAAAGGGGTCCTGCCTCATATGTTTGAGGTATAGAAAGCAAGATTTTCATCCACAAGTGTGCTGACCGGGGGGCCTTGCATGGTAGATGAGGCTAAGAAACACTGCTCTTGGGCTCGGTAGTCCTCTGAGATGCTGCATACCCCTCGTTAAGCCTTGCAGAAGCAGTCAATGTGTCTTTTCAGGTCTCCAAACTCCATCTCTCCAGCCCGCTTTATACACAGAACAATGTGCTCATTGACCCCAGAGCACGCCACCTTGCATGGAAGCTTCCCCAGCACGCCTCCCAGAGGCCAGAGGGGCAAGGCCCCTGCAGGAAAACTTGCAGCAAACCAAAATTGCTGGGCATAGGGAAAAGAAAAGCCAAGTCCAGGAGGATCCACATGGATCTCACCCTCACCAAGGGGACGTCCCTGAGAAAGAAAGGAAAATTGGAACACACTTGGTAGAATGGAAACTCACTGACAATAGGAGCTCACTTTTTACAGGCGCCCGAGAGCCAGTCACTCTCACAAGGAAAAATGAGCCTCTTGGGGTACACCTTCTGCATAAATTTGGCTTCTGTAGAAACACTCACCAGAGTTTAGCTCTAAATGTAAGCAATTGGATTCTCTGCATCGGGATTGATTCTCAAAGCCTATGACTATTTGCTGTTAGTTAATAGACAAAAAAAGAGATCGATTAGGAAAAACTCAGGGCTAAAAAACAAGACATCCTGATTAAAATTCATGCTGACTGCTCTCATCCATCTCAGCCAGCACTGGTAAGTCCTGGTGGGGAAGAAAACCTTTTTTTTTTTTTTTTGGTTGACTTTGTTAATACTGAAGAAGAAAGACTGAAGAGATGAGCTGCGTTCCTGTGGTCCTCAGAGAAAACCCTCAGTTCCTGAGACAGCATAATTATCTGCTTCTAGCCCATGACCTTTCTTTGCTGGTGACTGGTGTCTGGAAAGGAGAAGGGCTCAGAGAGACTCTGTGAGGGCAACAGAGGCCAGGCCATGGTCAGTCCCTCACCAGTTGCCACAGGAATGGGGGTTATCTGCAGCATGCAGGAGTGGCTTGGAATAGAGCTGCCTGCCATTCCCACAGATCCATCCTGCCTGCCTTAGCGAGTCCAGCAGAGGAGATTTTTCAGTCATTGAAAGAGCACACCACAGGCTACCAGGGGGAGAATACGCAGTTGCAATGGTGAGGAGGAGGGAGTGGCATTTCTCAAGGTACATCCTTGGTGCTATTGCGATGACCTCTCCTTTCTAGATAGTGAGGCTGTTTCTGTTAACAAACAGCAAGTGCCAATTAGACAGCTGTGTGTGACATCTAAATGGAACACTTGGCTGGCTCCTACGTGTCCCTGCTTCCCCAGCTGCGTGTGCCATCCAGTCTGGCTAATCTCATAAACCACAGGGGATACACATCCCCTTCCCTTGATCCTTTGTTGATGTTCCTTTCCCCTACCCCAACCCCTTTTTTTGGCTTCTCCTACTCTCTCACAGTCTGACTGAGGTCCATGAAACAGCAGCTCCCTGCTGCTGCCATGAAAGCTCTTCACTGGCCATGAGAAATAAAGAAAATCATAGTCTGTCGGGAGAGCTGTGGGCCTGGGGGCCAGGCGGACCCATACGAGAACTGGAACATAGATAGGCCTGGCCATTTCCCAGTCATGTGACTGGAGAAAACCGCTTTGGCTTTCTCAGCCCTACCCTCCCATCTGACCGTACTCAAATATGGCAATTCTGATATTTGTTCTTTGTATAAATTTAGAGCCACACACTGTTTTAATGTGATAGAGATGTAGCAAGAAACCAAAATGGCAGAAGCCAGCATCTTGTAGTTTGTATGTGGGGTGCGGATGAGTGGAATGAGTAAATTATATCCCACTTCAGACACGAATAAAGACAATGAAGGGCAGAGTACCAAGAAGAGAGGCCTAGGCATGTGCAGCCACTTGCCATGTGCCTGTCATGGTTGCCAGGGACAGCAGTGGTTCAGACCAGCAAGAGATAAGGCAAGGGACAAGACCTTGCTAATGAGCTCTTCAAAGGGAACAAAGAACTCTGTGCAGCTGGAGCCAAAAGAAAGAGGCAAGAAGCTGGCAACGGGACAAAGACATGCCTGGAGGGAGGAATGTTAGGTGCATGTAGCCCTGTAGGCTGTCCTACATGCTCGGATTTTTACGTGAATGGAATAGAAACCTGGTCCGGTGTTTGGAAACAAATGGTAACCCAATCACTAAGGATGCAGTGAATTACAAAAAGAAGAGGATGCAAAGGATGGGAGGGGTGAGGAGAAGGAATGATAACAGCATCAAGGGTGTGACTTCCCGGAAAAGGGATGTTACAGCATGATGCTTTCAAACCTTCTCACAACCTACTCGTCCTTCACCTGTGACTGACGTGTGAAATTCTGATGGGAAATTTTTGTATTGTATGAATATTGAAAGCATCAGAAATGAAGTTTATAACCAAGGCATGTTGCTGTGCTGTATATCTTTGCAGGTGAGTTCTGCATGGAAAGTTTCAAGGGCTTCAGATAATGCTGTACTGCCTGGCATGGGTACCAACATAAGTGTGCTCTTGACTGCTGTGTATTCTACGTGTGATTCTACATCGACTTACATAGTGTAAAAGAGAATTCTCTAGAACAAACAGAAGAAGACTAAGGCAGGGATGAGCCTGGCTGGGCCCTTGGCCACTTGACAGCAAACTTGTTTGTTTACAGCTATTCTATGATTGTATGGATTTTGGTTTTTGGTTTGTTTAGTTTTGTTTTTGATTTATGGCTTTTCCCAAGTGGATAACTGTCAAGAGATACACAGATGCCACGTGAACAAGCTCATTGCTATATAAGGTTATTGACTGACTTCTGGAGTAATTAGGAGGATTCTGGAGAAAGAAAGACAAGCTCGTAACTCCAGCATTAAGTTGTCTGTGGACAGCTATTCAGAAATATACCAGAGAGACCAAAAATACTATATATTCATCCAAATTTTCCCCAAATATATGTTTCTTTATGTAATATTTCCCTTTGAGAATGACTCCTTTCTAGGACATGAGCCAGAAATCTGGGAATAAGAGACCGTGCCCAGGACACTGGGAATCATATCATGTGACACCATTCTTGCACTAGAAGCTCTCCCGGCTTCTGCACAGGCACTGTTAATACCACCTTCCTCAAGGGCGCTTACCCCAGGCTAACTCCCTTCCTTGTGTCTTGCTTCATTCTCTAATCAACCACTGCTCAGGAGGAGAACAGCTCTCACCAGGCCTCTTCACTCCGTGGAGCTTTTCCATTTTCCTTTCCTGACTTAAGGGTTTAGATTTACATGCTCCTTCAGCTGGTTACCAAAGAGACCCTGCCTCCAGCCAAAGGGTCCAGCCAGAGTGAGCTCTCAGCTCTCCTCCAGTGGAAAGGACTTGAGGGTTTCCTTTGTTAGTTCTCCCATTTAGCCTGGAGAAGTGTGACTCCCTGTGTCCGAGGCGGCCCTGAGGGTGCAGAGTGCAGGCCTGTACCTCACAGGAGAACAGTAGACGAAGCACCCCAGTGCGGATCCTACCTGCTTTTCCCAGCCTATTTCCAATGAGAGAAGCTTCAGGGGCTATCTCTGAGAGGTGAAGTAGGTTCCTTGAGGTGGAAAGGCCCACCTTCATTCTGGGTTGAGCCATTTCACATGGACTAGGAGCCCATACTAAATTAAAAAGAGACAACAAGAGAAGTTGACAACAGGCATTTATCACTTTCTGTCTCCTGGCAGCAGAAACAATGTGGTCCAATGCTGCAAGCCCCTGCTTCTCTGCCAGGATGAACTACACTCCTGAACTGTGAGTCAAAGTCAACCCTTCCTCTTTTAAGCTACTTTCATCAGGTGTCTTGCTATAGAAAACATGGTTAGCTAATACAGCAAAGGAACACAGGTTGTTGCTTCTGTGCATACTGGCGACCAAACATCAACTTCAAGATCACCGCCCACTTCCACTTCTGCTTTTGATAATAAGCAACCACTTAAACTCTACCAGGACTCCTCTTTTGAGAAACAAATATTGACTGAAGAAGGTATGTAGTAGTAGATTATTAAATCTTGCCTGAAGTCCAGAAGCAAAGCTAAAGCCACCAGCAGTTAGGCAATGGTGACACATACCTTTAGTCCCAAGATTTGGGAGATAGAGTCAGATGAATCTCTTTGAGTTCAAGACCATCTTGGGCTACTCAAGATCAATGCAGAAACAAATACAGGAAGTGGTGGCTCACACCTTTAATCCCAGTCCTAGGGAGTCACACACCCTTAATCCCAGCACTAGAGGGAATATAAAATGGGAAGAGAGAGAGGTTGAGTCTGCAGTCGCCCCACCTTGGTGTAGGTAAGACTTTTCTAGTGATTTGGCTGCTTTGCTTTTTCTGGTTCTAGTCCTCCTGAGTCTAAACTTTAATGACCTCGAATGAAAGACACCTTCAACCTACAACCATAATTGCTTAAGGTCAAGTCCCTAGTGTATAGAAAAGAGAGAGAAGAGAGAGAGAGAGAGAGAGAGAGAGAGAGAGAGAGAGAGAGAGAGAGAGAGAGAGAGAGACAGAGAGACAGAGAGAGACACAGAGACACACACACACACAGAGAGAGAGAGAGAGAGAGAGAGAGAGAGAGAGAGAGAGAGAGAGAGAGAGAGAGAGATTGACTGAGAGAGAGAGAGATTGACTGACAGGTGCCTCCAACTTGGTTTTTCTTCTGATAAAATATTTCATCTCTGTCTCTTTCTCTCCTGCCTCCCTTCCCCCACCTTTCCCCTGCCCCACATTTCTGTCTTCCTTTTCTCTCTTCTGTAGGATACACACTATTTCTTTCTACTAACAGAGAACTCTGTTATGTCTTCTTTAAGCTCTAGTCAGTACCTGCACACAAGACTTCTTTTCCAACTACTATAGAATATCCCGTTTGGATAAAACACCATAATCCTGAGGTAGAGTATCTGTGTGGTTATTTTGGTAGTCAGGGCAGCTGGGAAACAAACAACCTTATACCTGCTGTCCAAATTCAAAAACAATGGGGACATCTCACCTTTTATTTTTCTTAGTAAGACAATAAATAGATGCAGAGACCAATCACAATTAATACATCTACAATGCCATTCTTTTGCTAAGGGAGCACTGCATGATATGGGGTGAAAGGATTCTAAGAGCCAGAGGATCAGGAGTTTGCTGTGAGATTTTTTCTTAAAAAGCTACAACCATAAAGTCTCACATGACTGCATGTGTATATATGTATATATTATATGTAAAAAGAACAACAAAAAGGAAGCCATAAATTTGACAGAAAGCAAGGGGTATACAAGAAGGTCTGAAGGGAAGAAATAAAAGAAGGGATGATGTAATTATATTATAATCTCAAAAATAATAGAAAAATAAGATAAAACAAAATAAAAAAAGAAATAGTCTAAATTGGACTTTAGAATCTGATTTGGAACTATGACTCAAGATCCCATTCTTCATGCATGATTCTGCATGAGGTGATTTATTTCTGTCTACCTCCAATTCTCTTTTTAGAGCAGTCCCATCTGAGGACAGAGAATAAGGACATGATTTATTATACTATGTTGGCTCTTCCCTTACAGGAAGCTGTCCCATGACATGAGAACTAGTCTAGAATCCAGGGTGTTGGAGTGGGAAGGAGCCTGGGAAGTAGAAGAAGGACTTTTTACTCCTTCCAGCTACTGATCTGAGGGAAGTCAGAACAGAAACCCAAACAGGGCAGGAATTTGGAGGCAGCAGCCAATGCAGAGGCCATGTAGGAGTGCTGCTAACTCATTTGTTACACTGGCTCACCCAGTCCACTTTCTTACACAACCCGGGATGACTGCCAAGTTATGGCACTATAGTGGTTTGAAAGAAAATGTCCACCAAAGTGAATGGTACTATTAGGAGGTGTGGCCTTGTTGGAAAAAGTATGTTACTGTGGCTGTCGGCTTTAAGGTCTCAACTATGCTCAAGCTACATACAGTGTGACAGACTACTTCATATTGCCTGTGAGTCAAGATGTAGGACTCTGGGCTCCTTCTCTAGCACCATGTCTGCCTATGTACAACCATGTCTCTCCATGATGATAATGAACTAAGCCTCTGAAAATGTAAGCCAGCCCAATTGACATGGTCACGGCATTCTATCCCAGCAAGACAAAGCTTAACTAAGACAGGAGTTGCACCAGGAACTATGGTATTGCTGTGATAGGCCTGGTCATGCTTTTGTTTGAAGGCATATGGACCTTGGGACTGTGGATTAGAAAAGCAGTTGGACACTCTAAGTACTGCTTAATGGGTCATCCTAGTAGGAATATGGAGCACCCTGTTGCTGAGTGTGATCTGAGCTGTGGGTGCCTAGCTCAAGAGGTTTCAGAGGAGGAGAATATTAAAATGTTGCCTAGAGACTGTCTTTGTGTTATTTTGGTGAAGAAAGCAGCTGCTTTTTGCCCTTATTCAAAGAGTCTGCCTGAGACTAACGTGAAGAGTTTTGGATTAATTCTGTTAGCAGGGAAAATCTCAAAAGAGCCTAGTATAGACTCTAGTGTGTGGTTACTACTGCTAACTCTGATGAAGACTTATAATTAAAAGGAGCACACTAAACAAGGTGATAAACAGATTAAGAAGTGGAATAAAGGGAGTGGTGACCTCAGGGTAAGTTCCCACCCAACAACTGATGAAAAGGAATTTTTAAAAAGCTTAGAGTCCAGTATGGTGTTGCGAACCTTTAATCCCAACAACACTCCAGAGGTGGAGGCTGGAGGATCTCTGAGTTTGAGACCTGCTTGTTCTACAGAGGAAGTTCTAGAATAGTCAATTTAGGCAGTGAAGGAAACCATGTAATACAGAAAGCTGGTGAAGATAAAATCAAATGAGGGGGCCATGTTCCAGCCTGAAATCAGAACTTGGCAGATTTGGCCACATGGTTCTGGATTTAAGGACAGAAATCGGCATTATGATATTTGCCTCTGAAACTAAGGAAAGCCACCGAGGCCTGGCATGTGTCAGGGGTGTCCCTGAACAGAGGCTTAGAGAGGTCATTGCGTGAAGCTGTGAAGTTGAAGCCTGAATTTCCTAAGAGACCCCAAGATGATGGAGAGCCCAGAGCTGTGGGATACCCATCAAGGAAAGCTGCTAACAGGGAGTGGAACCAGCTCGGGAGAAAGAAATGTGTTTCAGTCAACAAAGCTGAAAGGAGTTGGAGAGCTGAAGAATGTTTCACATTAGCATAGAGATGCAGAGTTTGGAGTTTGCCCAGCTGGTTTTCAGTCTTGCTTTGGCCCACTATTTCCTCACTGTGCTCCCTTCCCTATGTTTTCGAATGGTAATATATGTCCTGGGCCACTATATGTTGGAAATATGTGATATACTTTTTCATTTTGATTTTACAGGGGATTACAGATAAGAAATTACATTAATCTCAGAAGAGACTTTGAACTTTAGACTTTCAAATAAGTTTGAGGTTGTTAAAGACTATGGGGACTTCTGAAGTTAGACTAAATGCATTTCTGCATTATGATATGGTTACAAGCCTATGGGGGCCAGGGAGTAGAATGTGGTAGTTTCAAAGAAAATGTCTTCCAAAGGGAGTGGCACTATCAGGAGGTGTGGCCTTGTTGAAGTAGGTGTGGCCTCATTGGAAGAAGTCACTGTGAGGGGTAGACTTTGAGGTCTCATATATGACAGACCACTTGCTTTTTTTTTTTTCTGTTGCTGTGTGTTTCTGGTTTTCTTTTTTTTTTTTATTGAGAAAAGGAGAAAAAAAAACCAAGTTTCCACCTCCTCCCAGCCTCCCATTTCCCTCCCCCTCCTCCCACCCTTCTCCCCCTCCCCCCACTCCTTTCCCCCTCCCTCTCCAGTCCAAAGAGCAGTCAGGGTTCCCTGCCCTGTGGTAAGTCCTAGGTCCTCCCCACTCCGTCTATATCTAGGAAGGTGAACATCCAAACTGGCTAGGCTCCCACCAAGCCATCACATTACGTAGGATCAAAACCCCGTGCCATTGTCCTTTGCGTCTCATCAGCCCTCACTGAGCTCCCAAGGTCCCAATGAGGAGCAGAAGGAGGGAGAACATGAGCAAAGAAGTCGGGACCACAAGGGGTGCGCCCACCCACTGAGACAGTGGGGCTGATCTATTGGGAGCTCACCAAGGCCAGCTGGACTGTGACTGAAAAAGCATGGGATAAAACTGGACTCTCTGAACATGTCGAACAATGAGACCACTTGCTTTTGCCTGTGAGTTGAGACTTAGGACTTTCTGTTCATTCTCCAGCACCATTTCTGCCCGTATACTGCCAACTTCTTGTGATAATGAACTAAACTTAGGAAAATGTAAGCCAGCCCAATTAAATGTTTTTCCTTTGTAAGTGTTGCTATGGTGGCCAGGCAGTGGTAGCTCATGCCTTTAATCCTAGCACTCGGGAGGCAGAGGCAGGTGGATCTCTATGAATTTGAGGCCAGCCTGGTCTAATAGAGCTATTTCCAGGACAGCTAGGACTATTACACAGAAAAACCCTGTCATGAAAACCACACACACACAAAATTCGACATCATGTCTCCTCACAACAATAGAAACCTTAACTAGGATAAGCACAACACAACCCACAACGAGCTAGACCCTTACACGTCAATCATTCAGCAAGAAAATGCTCCACCGCTTGCATTTTCTCCATTTACATTCCCTCTTCCGAGGTAAGTCTAGCGTGCATCGAACAATCACACACTTCTTGTTCTCCCTCTAAAATGGCCACATGGGTGGGCCATGAGTTCAGTTCATCTGCAAACTTGAAATGTTTGTGAACATATCAACCTTGAAAAAGTCTAGCACATACAACTACGATGGTGTGAAGGACTGGAAACACATAGAAGATCACGTCTGAGCTGTGCTTCTCACTGCTCTGTGGATTCAGAGCTCACTGAAGCAGGTGCTGTGTCTTTTAACTTGCCTGGCCTGAACCTGGGAAAGCCAAGCCAGTCCTAGCCATCCCTGCCTCCTCTTTCTAGCATCTCAAAAAGATGCAGTAATGGTTTGTAAATTTCTGTCTTGGGCCCCTCCCATCTTCACCACTTACAGCCTCCTGGTATTTGGCATTTGCACACTTCCCCGTGCAATTATCCCCGGCTGTAATTTCTATGGCAAAGTAGGCAAAAGCACATTTTCTCCCTCTGTGGATATAATTTTGACGATTACCCAGCAGGTATATATAGGGATAAGGCTATCACTTTGAAAGAAGAAAGCAATCCTCTGAAATTGCATCAAAGACAAACTCAGAGCTACGGTGCGTAAAAAAAATCCGCCAATAGTAAGGTCAGAATTACAATGCCAATCTGGAACGCTATCCCTGATAGTCATTGACTTTCATAATCAAATAGACTGCTGGCCTCCACCCTGATTAAACAGCTAAGGAAAGGAAGACTGTTGATTATAGAACATCCATGGTGGGCACAGGATGAGATATTTTAATGAAAAGATCAAGAATAGATGTACTCCAAGATTAAAAACCAAAACTACCCACTTTGGGAGCAGAGGCTCCACATTAGACCCGTCAAACAGCTCGTCAGGATGGCTCGTGCCCACCCCTGTGCTTTTACCTGTACTCCGCACCTCACACGGTCATTTGCTGGCTCCTTAAATGACACGCGAGAAAGCGTTATCAGCATAAAGAAAATGAATAATTAAAGTGATTCTCAACAGAAATTCACCAGATAAACGTCCCTAATCACCATTCTTTGATCACAAATGTCACCCATCCTTAATGGAATCACTCAGGCAGCTTTCTTACCAGGGAAGGATCCTATCAGGTGCCGCAATTTAAGTCCTCATGCATAATCAATGAGAGATTTTCAAAGACTATCCAGAAAATAGGAATTTATGAGCGAAGGAGGTAGTGTCTTTTGGGAAAGGCTTTGAAGTCAGATGTCAATGGTTTCCTAGGAACAACACGACAGCGCCGTCTTGGTGCCAACATCTGGTCCACAGCTAACACCCCTTTCTACTCAGAGCCAACGACCACCACTCAGCTTCTCACTCTGACCCCAGGCTCCAAGAGCTTCATTATCTAGAACCTGTCTTTGTAGGGATAATGTCATGTTTTCATACACAGTAGGTACGTAATAACTCTTGATCAGTTCAGTGATTCTCCCATGGCAATGGCTCAGACAGTTCAGCAACCAATTGCTATCCCAGCAAGGCCACTAGCATACTCGACTGTGGTTCGAATGTCCCCCAGGAACTGGAAGGTTTCCTTTTGACATTGTAACACTTGAGTTTTGGGAAATTTAAACAGTGGCTTGAACACAGAGCCCGAGAGCAGCAAGCTCACTACTGATCTGTGATTCTTTGAGGTGATTTAGAATGCAGTGTATAGTAATATATCATTTAATATGCAGAGCAGACCCAACCAATGGGTGTTCGGGGGCTGTCTCACTGACAATCTCAAGATCCCTCTCCTGCAGGTACAAGTTTCTTAATTCGCTGAGGAAATAGTACTTTGTGTCCATAAAGATGGCAAGCTAGCTCTTCTCTACTGGACTACATTTGCTATATCTGCTTTCTCCATGTGAGCATATGAGGAAAAGTCAGAGCCGAACTTGAGAAATTTGTGTTGATGTTTTCCCATGGCTGGTGGATGAGTTTACTTACTTCCTGTCACCTTTGAGGGGACTGCAGTGACTGAGGTGGCTTTCTTTCTCTCTTTCAACTCCCTTCCAGGGGACACTCAGCTCTACTCCCTGGATTCCTATCTGGCATGGGGTCCAAGCGTAGAGCGCCCAGTTCCAAGATTAAACAATAGAAAACGGTGTGATTGCTTTTGAAAACTGTTATGGAAGCTGCTGGAAGATTTCAAACTCCCTTACTCAGCTTCCCAGAACAGGAGCTATGCTGACCAAAACCAAAAGACCCATCTGTGCAGAGGCTTAAAGTATTCATTCTGACATAGACATACAGGACAATTAGATCTCGATTTAGTAAGCCAGCTGCTTATAAAACCCTGAACTCTCCACCGGGTTTATCTCCTTTAACTCTGGAAAGGAATGTCAAAACTTAGATCTATTATTTGAACTTTATCCAGGAAATAAAATCAGAGTTTTTAAAGTTATCTATTTAAGGCATTCCTAAGATCTTCCTGTTAGGACAGAAATGAGTTCAATGGTGACAGTTTTAGAATAAAAGAGTGAAGTCACACGCCATCCTGCTGGGCAGCTTTTGAAGAAAGGGCTCTTATATAAGGAGGGAAAAGACAAGAGCTCGCGGAGAACACAATAGCATCAGAGGCTATGGATACAACACTGAACTAACTGTGCCCTGGGGCTTGAAAAATCACCAACATTTCTGGAAGCTAACCTTATATATTTTGATTTTGATTTGACTACTCAGCATGAAGTGGGCTGTAACTCAAAAAAACTGTAGAAAAATAATCCATGTTTTCCCTTTCCTATTAAAGACCACTGAGGCTGGGACTGGTATGCAAGACTACACCGACACTTATGTAGTACATTAATATTGACTGAAGGCCGGAGTTTCCCACCTCTGGCTTTCCTGCTCCTCATAGACAATGGACTAGATTAGCCCCAATGAGAACAAACCCTTCCCAATGCCTGTTTCTAAGCTAAATAATAGCAGCAGCTAATGTTAGAAGTGTCTTCCTCATTCAGGATATTTGATTTTGTTTTGTATATTTAACAAAAAACAAAGCAAACAAAGAACAAACCTCTTCCAATTTTGGACAATACACATTTCCAAATGTAACCAACCAACAATAGGAATCTTACCATAAAAATACCCAAGTAGACCAAGGATATATTTTTAATGGTGAAATAAAGATTGAAGATAGGGGTGGGCTGGGAATGAGTTTCACAGAATTTGAACGGTAAGGAAACTTCACCAGGGATCTCCCAGACTAACAGAGGAATGCTATTCAGCAAAGAACATGGTCAACTCTGTTTCCTTCAGTTTCGAGGCTACAGTCCATAGTGTCTGTAGGGTAATGTGCCAACTGAGAATGACCAACTAAATGAAGATAAAAAATATTCAAGAAATGTGTCTTTAAATTTTATTTATTGTGTGTGTGTGTGTGTTCATGCCACAGCACCTGGGTAGAAGTCAGAGGTAACTCTGTGGAGTTGGTTCTTTTCTACAACCTTTAGACGGTGTCCAGGGATCACACCTAAGTTGTGTTGCCAGCATTTACCCACTGAGCCATCTCACTGCCCTGCAAAACTGCTCATCTGATTGTTGAGTGAGGTAGGATGTAGGATGTTCTTCTCTATGCTGTGAACACATGTTTCTCTCATTGGTTGATGAATAAAGCTGTTTTGGCTAATGGCCAGGCAGGAAATCCAAACAAAGATAGGAAGAGAAAGAAGGTGGAGTCAGGGAGACACCATGTAGCCACAAAAGGAGTAACATGCCAGGGCATCACCAGTAACCCACAGCCAAATGGCGACACACAAATTAGTAGAAAAGGGTTAATTTAGTTGTAAGAGCTGGTCAGTAATATGCCTAAGTCATTGGCCAAACAATTACAATTGATATTAAGTCTCTGAACGGTTACCTTATAAGTAGGCAGAGAAAAACTGGCCCAGTGGGAGTGGGAAGGACAGAGAAAAGTCTCCATTTACAGAGGTAGAAGGTCAAGAGAGAAGAAACCAGGTAATAAAGACCACAGTGAAAATGCTATGAAAACATTTTTTCCCCTCTGGCAGTTCTGAGGATCATCTTCAGGTCATCACAAATTATAGGCAAGCACTCTGCCACTGAGCCTCACCACTGATCACAGGAAACCTTTCTTATGAATGGTGCAGAATAAAATTCCAAATTGGAAACTAGTATATAACATAAGTCCAAGCCCACAAGAAGTTCAGTGTAGGCAGCTTTGGGGGTGGGCACAGGTCAGGCTCACTGTCCTACCACCTGATAAAGTCAGTTGAGGTTCTTCACTGGGAGTGGACTGTGTCTCCTGTGGAAACCACAAATCAGAAGATTACCTCAGCCCAACTCAATACTCATCTACCATTTCTCAAGGTTCATTTCGAATAATGTTTAGATAACAGTTTTAATAATTAATTCTTTCTTGAGCGAAAAATATTCCATGACAATGTTTATTATTGTTGGTTGTGATCTTAAAATTTAATCCTTACCATAGTCAGGATGAGTGAGTGAGTGAGTGTGTGTGTGTGTGCACATGTGCATGTGTGAGTGTGTGAGTGAGTGTGTGTGTGTGAGTGTGTGAGTGTGTGTGTGTGTGTGTGAGTGTGTGTGTGTGTGTGTGTGTGCACATGTGCATGTGTGAGTGTGTTTTAAGGCAGGGCCTTATGAATCTTAAGCCTCAGACAGTACTGAAATTCACTATATAGATGAGTCTAATGACTTTGAGCTCTTAATCTCCCTCCAGCCTCCTCCTTGGAGTCAATATTGATAAACATTTCTCTAATCTGTTGTTTTCCACAGATGTGCAAGCTAAACCCACGGGAAGTGCTCAGTTACACACTCAGAGACACACAGTTGGTGGATGGCAACGTCAGGGCCGCTCTCATCCCCCTCTTTGCCCTGTGTCATTCCACGGCAACCTCTGCTAATAGTTCCTCTCTTTATCCCCAATGGAATCTGACTGGTAAAACAGCACTTTTTACTGATTTAATAAAATTTCTAGATTGTGACATTTCATGATAAATTATAAAAGATATTCAAAAGGTGGCCAAACTCAATGCTCTAAAAATGCTTTGTAAATGCCAATTGCGGCTAATCGTTTCCAAGTTCACACATTCTGTTTCTTTTCAAAATTACTATTTATTTTAATCACACAAACTTTTAGAGTATAGAGAATATTTTGATACCCATGTAATGGTCACTGTGGGATAGTTAAAATATCGATCTCTTGAAACACTAAAAATTGATTAATATAGTAATTATCTATATTTGTAGAAAATAGATAGGAATGGGATATAATATTTTTCAGAACTCACAAAATGCATGAGAATCAAGTAACTTAATGTTAAGTAAACAGCCAGGGTCTCCTGAAGATCCCTCCTGAGTGGATCTTACACAACCCATCTTCCTGAGTGGGCATCAGAGTCTGGTCGCAATATCATGACATAGAATGGAGTAATACTGAGAGCTATCATTTACAATCTACCCAACAACAAACTCTACCCTCTGTACTCAATTAAAACCAACAGGAAGACCCCATCTTATATTTTCTAATTGTGAAATGAATTCACTTGGGGATTTGGCCAGCTCCTGGACTATCCAGCATTCCAGAAATAAACACTAAAAAGAAATATTTTATAGCTATTTTCCTGCTAGATAAAGCAACAATAAGAGTTATAATGAAATTTTCAAGCCATACAAACAGAGTATTGGAGCTGATAGGAAGTTTGGCATGTGTGCTATAACAGCATATTTCTAGTAGGAACAGAGATGCTCAGCTGTGGCATGCTTTGTTCAAACAAAACAGGAAAAGAAGGAGCTACTAATACATCCAAGAATGTGAATGACTGTCAAAAGCATTATGTTGGGCAAAATAAGCCAGGCAGACAAGAACACATCCTGTACTTTTCCATTAAATTCCAGAACAACAAACAAAGCAATGATGGCTAGGCTATGAATGAAGGTATTGGTGGGAAAAAGTCACTGGCGGTTCTGAATGTGTCTGGGTTCTTGACTGAACTGATGGCCCCATTGTATCCAGGCATATAAAACCCAACCAACTGTGTACATAAAAGCTATTCTTTTTACTTCTGTTAACTTCTTTCTTAATAGACTTGCTTAATAATAACTTGTTCAAGGCCACATAAAGAGTGAGAAGAAGAACTGTCTGTAAATGGAGACTGCTTTTCCATTTCCTGACACCCCAGACCCAAATACTCACACAAAAACTATACTAATTGCAACACAGTTTGGCCAATAGCTTAGGCATATTCCTAGCTAGCTCTTACATCTTAATTAACCTATTTCTATTAATCTGTGTATCACCACGAGGCTATGGCCTACCTGTAAGGTTCTGGTGTCCTTCTCCTTCAGCAGCTACATGGTGTCTCTCTTGACTTGGCCTACTCTCTATATATATCTCTTTCAGCTGGCTATATTCTTCCCTGCCATAGGCCAAAGCAGCTTCTTCATTAACCAATGATAATAAAACATATTCACAGCATACAGAGGGGAATCCTACATCAACTGGCACTGGGGCTCTGGCCATGGGCCTACCAAGAAAGGACTGTTTGGTTCTGAAAACAAACCTGGTTCTTTTTGCTGGTAATGGAAATCCACTTCCCTGAACCAAGTCTTGGAATGAATTATCCTTTACCCATGGTGACGGACAATGAATGCTTATATGAGACCGTATCACAAATAACATGAGATTTGGTGGGGTCCAGAAGTGAACCTGAAACATTAAACAATCAGCTCAAAGCCACCAGAAGGTAACCATGATTCACGTCAGTTTCAAGGAAGACAAAATAGTGATCCACAGTCCCACAAAGAAGGAAGCAGGAAAGAGATGAATGAGCTGAAGAACATCAGGTGTCATTGGTAATTCCAGAAGCCACACACAAAGATGAACATACACCCCATGTGGTTCTTTTCAAACCTACAGAAGACATAAGCATGGCATACAGTAGTTATAATGTGGCCTTAGCATATGTAGTAAATATATAGTAATATATGTATTAAAATCATGCAAATGAAACAGGAAAATAGCTGCCAAAATTTAACACGTATCAGTGAATTTCTTAAATAAAGCAGGGTACCAAAGTCTTGATCTCCAACAGTGGAATCCTTGGTTAATAATAGTGGTAAACTATACAGAAAAGTCTACTGGGAATATTTATAATTTTACTTTTCAAAGTAGGATATATATAGTTGTTGTGCTTGATTTTTTTTCAAAAAGAACCAATTCTTAAATTTCTGAGCTGTTTTAGTTTTTACTAAGTATAAAACATTCTTTATGGTTGGCATTACTTTCAAAAATATTTTTACTTACTGTTGTGTACTTCTTAAACCATTTACTGCCATTCTGAATTCTAAAGTGCTTCAAGAAAATATATATCATGTTTGGAAATTAGTCTAAACAAGCATTCAAGCACTTGAGAAATAGATATAGCAGAAAGGAGTAGCATAAACCTTTGTCTTGAGAATTCATACCATTTAGGGAAAACTACAGAATGAACAATGGATGTCACCAGTAAAGACTTCTTCAAAGTACAGATGAATTCAGGAACTACTGCTCATTTTGGGTTAGGCTGATACTTGCATCTCATTTTTAATCAACTGAAGTATCCAAGTAATGACAACTTTAATGTCCTTTACTTCTAGGTAATATAATGTTCTGAGGCCTGGAGTGTTCCCTGAGCTCAAATTTAAGTACATTAAAAGGGAATTATTCATTAGTGTATGGTATATACTCAAGGCTTCTAAATTTCATTTTACTCATTTGTACTAATTGACAGATTAGATCCCCTGGAAGCAATGAAGAATTGACTAATAGGCAATTGCTTTATATGTCAGTGTGGGCATTTGCATTTCTGAGTCTTTAGTCTCATTAGATGGCTAATATTTCTCTGGCTGTTTAACAATGGAGAAAGAATTGACTACTTTGGGCTATTGATGATATTTTCCAAAAATGGGAAAGACTACATTCATGTTCCTGACCCCCACAGATGCAGAGAGTGGTTTACTAAGAAATACGCTTAGTGAAATGATGGGCAGACAGCTTGACTCTTGCTCCTTGTCTCGGCCAAGCAATTATTTTTAAGACCTTGAATATGTTGTCTAACTTCTCTGAGATGTGGTTCCCTAACCTATTCAATAGAGATGTTGCCATCTGGTTGGATTCTGTGCAGTCCATGAGCAATGCCTATATTGGCATTTGTCATGCCACTCAACATCCAAGTTCCACTCAGTTATCAGTCATGGCATCACCAACATCACTGTCCTTGAGCAGAAACAAAGTGTGTGTTTGCCTAGAAAATGGCAACCGGAGGGTTATATGTAGATCAAGGCTAGTGGGTTCCGTGTATTCTATTAGTTTGAAGTCACTATTAAAAACCATCACAAGCTGAATGGCTTAAAGCAGCAAAAATGGACTCTCACTGTGGTGTTTTGAATAAAAACGACCCCCATATGTTCATATATTTGAACACTTGGTCCCAGTTGGTAGAACTGTTTGGGAAGAATTAGGATATATGACCTTGTTGGAGGAAGTGTGTAATGAGCAGTTGGATTTGAGGTTTTAAGGCCCACATGATTCCCAGTTAACTGTCTCCTGGTGGATCAGAAGTAAGCTCTCAGATACTGCTTTAGTGCCACGCCCCCTGTCTGCTGCTATGGTGCCCACCATGATGGTCATGGAATCACTCTTTGAGACTGTAAGTCCCAATAAACTCTTCCTTCTATTTGTTGTCTAGGTCACCACGAGAACAATACAGTGTCAGAAGGTAATCCTGCCTACCAAGGTTATCTCTAGAAAAATCAAACTAGGAAATAAGCAAGTTTCATTACTTTAATATCTGACAGAATATACCTCAAAACTGGGCCATATCATACTGCTTACAGGAATAACTCATCAAAAGAATATTACAATTTTGAATATATAGACATCAAATGGATTATACTCAATTTCATGAGGCTAAGGTTACTTGATGTAAAGTCAGAGATTAACTCTAATCTGGTAATAATGTGTGATTTCAATACCTTCCTCTCACCAATAAAATATATTAACAAAAAACAAACAGAAGCATTGGAGTTAAATTACTTCATAAATCAAAATGACTTAATAGGCATAAACACAATATTTGATCCAAATGCCACAGAATACACATTCTGATCAATGGAATTTCCTCTAAAAGAAATCATATATTAAGCACACAAAGCAAGTCTTGACAAATATAGAAAAATTCAAATAATTGCTTATATTCTATCTGACCATAATGGAATAAAGGTAGAAACCAACAGCAAGAAACCACATAAAATTCTCAAAGTCATAGAGATTAAGCAATGCATGCAACATAAATTCCATCTCTAAGGCTCGGAGAGCATTTCAGAAGGTGGGGGTGGAAATGTTGTAAGAGCCAGAAGACCAGGGAGTTTGCTGTGAGATTGTTTCTCCTACGAATGTCAGAAGCTACACCCGCAATGTCTCACCAACATGACTGCCTAACACGAGCTAAACCAGGATGACAGTAATTGACATGCCAGTGTAGACAGAAAAAGCCCACAAGACCTCAACCCTACACAAAGAAATTCCCATAACTACATAATGCTAAGAACAGGGTAAATATTCTTTCCCCAGGAAAGAGCACAGATATTGGGTACCCAATATCAAATAGCACTGAAAACACACATGCAAGTTACATAATATGGACTGAGATGGTTAAGCTTGTGGACCTAAGAATACATATGTTTATAGATACATCTGCATATATGTGATAACAGTTAATAAAAACAGAGGTCAAAAATTTGTAAGAAAATATGGAGGGTTATATGGGGAGATTGAAGGAAGGGAAAGGAAGGGGAAATTTATAGAATTATACTATAATCTTAAAAATAAGAAAGGAATAAATTTTAAAAATGAAGATACAAATTATCAAACTTATGGGATACAGTGAAAGAAACCCCAACTTCATAGCCACAAGTGCCTACATTAAACATCAAAACAAGTCTCAGATAAACAACTAAATAATGCAACCTAATGCCTTGGAAAAATGAGAACAAACTAAACCTCAAGGCAGTAACACATGAAAAAGCTTATGATTAGGCAGAAATTAATGAAGTAGAAACAAAAATTACAAAATTCAATGAAATGAAGAGCTGGTTCATTGAAAAGATAATCAAGATTGCTACTCTGAGCAAAATAAACCAAAAGAAAGAGAAAAGACACAGATTAATAATACTGGAAATGAAAAGTGAGAATTTAAAATGGACATAAAGGAAATTCATAAAAGTGTAAGGATATACTTTCAAAAACATATATTCCATTAAATTGGAAAATATAAAAATAATTGGTGATATACTATAGTGGTATATTATTTGTATTTTAATAAATAAAGCTTGCCTAAAGATCAGAGGGCAGCAGCCACACTAATCATCCATAAAGGCCAGGGAGTGGTGGTACACACCTTTAATCCCAGATTTGGGAGACAGAAACAGATCTATGAGTTCAAGGCTACCCTGATCTACATAAAATCAATCCAGAAAGAGATCCAAGTGGTGGTCATTCACACCTTTAAATCCAGTGTATGGAAGTCATACACTTAATCCCAGCACTAGGTAGGTGGAAGACAGGCGAGATATGGCTGGGTGGAGAGAGTAATATAAAGGGGAAGACATGGAAACTCGCTGGAGTGTAGAGTCTGAGAATTCCTGGAGACAGGATCTTGCCTTTTCCATCTGAAGATTTGGTAGAGGTAAAAGGTTTCTCTAGTGGTTGGCTGCCTTTCTTTTCTGATCTTCAGGTTGAACCCCAGTATCTGTCCCTGGATTTTTATTATTTTTGCTACAATATTCTAGTCCCTTATGACTTACCAAAGATAAACCAAGATGAAATAAACAATGTAAACAGATGTATAGTAAGCAATGAGGTTAATATAGTAATTAAAATCACATAACCATAAAAAATGTCTTGTTTCAGAAGGATTAACTGAGTCAGGTCTTAAAGAAGAACTAACTCAAATCCTTCTCAAATTATTCTGTAAAACAGCAAAGAATTCTTTCAAATTCATTTGAAAGCCACCATTACTCTGATACTCAAACCAGACATATACAACAAAATTAGAAAATGGTAGATAAATTCCCATGAAAAACTTCCATCTCAGTTAGAGTTTCCATTGCTGTGAAGAGACACCATGACCATGGCAACTCTTATAACAGAAAACATTTAATTGGGCAGGCTTACAGTTTAAGACGTTTAGTTCATTATCATTATAGTGTGACATACTGGCATATGAGAAGACACAGTGCTGGAGAAGTAGCTGGGAGTCCTATATCTTTACTCACAGACAACATGAAGTGGTGTCAGATACAGAGACGTGTCTTGAGTATCTATAAAACTTTAAAGCCTGCCTCTACAGTGACACACTTCCTCAACAATACCATACTTACTCCAACAAGGTCATACCTTCTAATAGTGCCACTCCCTTTGGGGGGGAGGAATTTTCTTTTAAACTATAATATCTATACAAGAGTTATCATTACAATAAATATAAATAGATTTAAAGAACACAGAAAGGTTCGTTCATCATGATCATGTTGACTTCATTGCAGAGATGCAGGAATGACTCAACATAAGAGAATTAATAACTAGTATATTTCATAAATAAACCCAAGAACAGAAATCACTTAATAGTTACAACACAACACAGAAAAAGCCTTTGACAAAAGTCAAACATCTCTTCATGATTAAAACTCTGAAGAGATTATGAATGAAGAAAACATCTCTCTATACAACTGAGTCTAAAAATGACAAATCAAAGTAACATTATGGCAAATGAAATAAAATCTCAAAGCATTTCCACAGGAAGATGACAAAGGAGTCTCTCTATGGACCCTTGACCAGTATATAATGCTTGAAATCTTAGCTAAAGCAATAAGACAAGAAAGAGCAATAAAACAGATTCAAACAAGAAGAAAATGATGTGGTTCTTTACATGAGACCCTAAATACTCCACCAGGAAACTCCTGGAGCCCATAAACAATTTTAGCAAAGTTGAAGGATACAAAGTTAACTCACGAAAGTGAGCTGCTTTCCCTATTGACAGACATCCCGAAAAAGAAGCCAGGGAAACCATCCCATTTACCACTGCCTCAACAACAAACACAAACAACTAAAAACATTGGAATAAAATTAACCAAAAAAAGTGAAAGAAAAGTTTAAGGTACTGGTAAGGGCCACAAAGAAGACACTGAGCTATGGAAAGACCTCTGATGCTCATGGGTTGGAAGTGTAATATTGGGAATATGGCATCCTGCCAAAAATCAATCTAGAGCTTCAATGCAGTCTCCAAACAAAAATCAAATACCATTCTTCACAGAAATATAGAAAAATGCTAAATTTATTGGGGAAATGAAAAAGGCCCTTAGACGGTCAAAGCAATCCTGCTATAGGCAGAAGGTTGGAGGCATTGCTACACCCGATTTCCAGTTATACTATCATAGTGATAAAACAGTGTGGTACTGACACATTCAGACAAGCAGAATGGAACAGAAGACCAAGCCATAAGCCCACACACCTGATTTTTTTTGACAAAGAACAAAATTATACATGGAGGACAAGATAATATTCCAATGATACTATTTTTCATTTATTTTTTAAATTTTTCTTACATGTATAAATGTATCTGGGCCCTATTCACTGTTCATTCCCGAGACTGCTAGATCCCTGTCCTCTGTGCTCCTCTCCTCCTCCTCTCCTAGTATCAACCAAGATGAATGGCTACTGCTCACTCTGCATGGGTGTGTGGCTTTCTCTGCAGCAAGGTCTGTCACTTACACTTCCAAAGAACTCACTCGTCCTCCCCCTACAGCCATCAACTGTCAAAAGGGATGGGGACTGTGTGCCCTTCCTCCATCCACACAAAGACACCATCTTCAATAATGATACTGGAAAAACTGGATACCTATATGTAGAAGAATATTGATTTATAGCGCTCACCATGCACAAAATATCAAATCCAGGAATTCAAAAACACTCATAAAAATGTCATAATGGAGCCCACTGCATTAGGTGCTCCCCTGTGGCTGTGATCAAGCACCATGACCAGGAAACATACAAAAGAAAGTTTGTTTTGGTTATGGTTACAGAGAGCTGTAATGGCTGTGACAGCATCCAGGACCTTGAGTGGCAGCAGAAGCAGAAAGCTGACAACTCATGCCTTCAACAGCAAGCACAAAGCAGAGAGAGAATCACAAGTAGGCAAGGCTTTTATTATCAATCAAAGCTCATCCCCAGTGATGGATGTCCTTCCTCCAGCAAGGCCTCATCACCTAACCTCCTCAAACAGTGCCATTAACTGGGCACCAAGTATTCAAGTTCCTGAGACCATGTGGCCATTTCTCATTCAGATTATATACTTATTATTATATATAATAAAGACATTTTTAAAAAGCAAGAAATGTGTTGCAGTACGATGGAAAAGTCAGAGAATCTCGTAAGCCACTTTATAGCAGTGCATTTTTTATAAAATAGGCGAGATAGATAAGTTCATGGAAAAATAACTTAAATCTCCCAAAAGTGTGAAGCTTCAGAGATAGATGGTTTCTTACCAATGAATTCTTTCTAAATAAGACCAGCCCACCACTCACATATTTAAGGATCAAAAATAGAGATAGAATTATCTTTGAACATATTTAATAATACTAGCATAACCCTTACAGTGAAACTAAAAGCATTGCAAGAGAAATTAAGGCCCCAAACTGTCTCATTAATAAAGACACCAGCACACACACACACACACACCCACACACACACACACACACACACACACAGCCCTTAAAATATTTTAGGATGTTCATTCCAGAAATATATAAAACTAAAACATTTCAAGAAAATGAAGTTTCTGTGAAATGTTGTATTTGCATTTGAAAATCATGGACTGAAGTTTAATAGTTTATAAATGAAAACTGAGGTATTAGGATCATAGCGGTAAAGTAAAAACATTTGATGAATGTCATCATCCAATCATAAGAAAAACTACTAGCAGATTATGAAAGACAAAAGAGTATCTCATTTTGATGTCTCGCGTTCTCTGAAGGTTTGTGAGTTGAGAATGGAGTGACTATGGTTCCACTTGAGTCTGCAGTGCAGGGACGGATCTCCACTGTAACGAGGCAGGCAGACAAGATGTGAGAAGAAGAAAGGAACTCTCACTGTTTGTGGATGATGGGGCTTTTGCACAGAAAACCCCCTATATTTGCTGGAATTAGATTGCTAAGTAAATTTAACAAAGCAACTGGATACAGGCTTGGAACATGACTGTTTACAGCTAAAATTTTAAATGATCTTATTTATATTCTGGTCTCTTATTGTCACATAAATCTTTCACCTTTCACAATGACCTAATGCCCTCCAAACCACAGGTCCTTAGGAATAAATTTAAACAAATATGTGTGCAACTCCTGAAAGAGATGGAGGAAACCTTCCAGAAAGTCAGGTACAGCCAAAGAATGGTGTGCACCGTGGATGGCGGCAGACGCAAAGATGTACTGTTCCAAACAGTCTCAGGGAAATTGACAATTTGATTCTAAAATTTATGTAGAAACACAAAGGGTCAAGAATAATGAAAACGGTCTTGAACAAAAATGCGAAAATTTTCACTACTAGCTATCAAGACCACCATAAAGCTATAGAAGACAGTGTGCAATGGAATAAAGAGAGAGCAGCATTAGGCTGAAAAGTGTAGATTCAAGACAGGAGCATAAAGACATGCCTGTAAACTACCTGATTTATGAACAGGATTACTGAAATTCTCTTTTAAATAAATGATACTGAATCAACTAGTATTCATATAGGCAAAATCTGAAAATTAACCTCTCTATCACACTTTGCAAAGAATTGACACCAAACGCCTACATCCATAAAGGAAAGCAACACAAGATCAACATAGTAATGTGGAGATTTATCTTGATAACCTTGGGAGAAGCAGACAATCCCAACTTATACTCAAATAACTTAAGCTAGAATAGATTTGATGAGTTGGACATCATTTAAAAATTAGAAAATTCTACAATTTGTTAAGAAAATGAGGATGTGGGAGTGTGGATTGGTTGAAGTGCTGTTCTGAATGTCCTAGATCATCATGACTCTGATACCCAGAACAAGGCAGGCAGGAGAGGAGAAAGGACTAGCAGGAGATAATGATATTACAAGGGAAATGAGGGGCTGGAGAGATGACTGGGCAGTTAAGAGCACTTGCTTCTGTACAGGACTGGAGTTCAGTCCCAGAACCTACATCTGGCAGCTCATAACTTACTGCAACTCCAGCTCCAGAACATCTGATATTCTCCCTCTGACTTCTGTGGGCACCTGTATGCTTGTGGCATGCATTTACACACACACACACACACACACACACACACACACACACACACACACACGAGCAATAAATATAACTCTTAAAAAGTAATCAAAGCTTTTTTTAAGCAGGCAAAGAAACTAAAACATACATACTCACAAAAAGCATGCACACACAAGCCAGTAAGTGACATTCCTGTATTGCATCTGTATCAGTTCCTCCCTCTTGGTTCCTGCCTTGAGTTCATAACCAGATGACTTACCTCAGTGATATATTGTAATCTGAGACTTATAATCTAAAATAAATCCATTCCTTCCCCCCCCCAAAAAAAAGCATGCACACAAAGGACGGACAAATGCATACATGCATACACATGCATACATACAAAGATACCAAAGTTAAGCATGAGAGGAACCAGAACAAACATCTAGGACAGCACCACCGAAATTATTTTGTTCATTTCCCCCATTTCAGTTTGCACAGAGGAACAGATTTCTGCTTATCACACAGAAGACAGATGTGTGAGCGAATGGGATGTGCTCTATCATACAGAAGACAGATGTGTGAGCGAATGGGATGTGCTCTATCATACAGAAGACAGATGTACAAGCGAGGGGAAGGCTCTCTCCTGATGTCATGCATATCTACTGAATCATATGTGCAAGGTGCTTCTCATGTCACACGTGCCTACTGAATCATGTGTGCAAAGTGGTGCCTCCTTTGTGAAAAACAAATGCATCACAGAGCCTCCTTACTGGCATGTCTCTGGAAGCCCCATGTCTGTGGAACCGTGACGTGGAGTCATTAGAGGTAAGGATGGACCTTGCTGGGATCAGTTCTTGCTTTGCTATTGGTTGGTAACCTGGTGCTGGGAAAGTAACTTAACTTCTGAGTTCCAGTTTCTCCTACAGGATAACGATTTAATGTTGCTTTATGTAAAGTAGGTTTGAATGAAAAAAATGAGATAATAAATGTTAAAATATCACAGAGTTCTGTATGTATTGATAGGCAGAGTGATAGATATTCTTGGAGCTGCATTCAATGTCTACACTGTTATATGTAAATCACACTCCACTTAACGTCACTATTGCCCCTTTTTATTTATTAAGAAGAATTAATGCATGCGCCTAAAAGATTATAAATTTGCACAGATACTTTTGTGTCACCCTACACATCAGACACGGATTAACTAAAATGTATACAGTGTCTCTTATATATTATTAATTGGAGAGAAGATGAAAAGCAATTACTTTGGGAACAGAATGAGATAGTCAATACTATCAATCAATGCAGAAGCTGTGTATATTCCACAAAGAACTGAGAATTTTCACTGTTGTTAAATTTTAAGACTTTTTTTTGATATAAATCCTCTCTTGGGTAGATCACAGCAGAGTAAGCCTGGACTCTCAAGACTGTAAGATGATGAAGAGAAAACAATTCCCCTAATTATTTCAAGCTCACTCTAGGTTTGAACTTTCCTCCCTAAGGCTAGCCTCCTATGTCTTTCATGTCTAGTGTCTGCCTAGAGTGCTCTTGTTCACAACAGAGCCTGGAAAACTGGTGCTTATGTTTTAACACCGCACACTCATTCCATCAGAGCTTCCTGGCTTAGTTAGGGTTTCTATTGCTATGATAAAATATCATGACCAAAAGCAACCTGCAAGGAAAGGGTTTATTTCACTTACATTTTCAGGCAAAGGTCCATCACTGAGCGAAATCAGAACAGTAATTCAAGCACAAGGCAGGGACCTGGCAACAGGAACTGAAGCAGAGGCCATGGAGGGAGGCTGCTTACTGGCTTGCTCCGCCTGTTTTCTTATACTATCTAGGACTATCTGCCCAGGGTTGAAACCACCTACATTCAACTGGGTCCTCCCTCACCAATCATTAAGAAAATGTCCCCATAGACTTACCTGCAGGCCAATCTTACAAAGGCATTTTCTCAATGGTTCCCTTGACTCGGATAACTCTACCTTGTGTTATAACAACAACATAAACCTACCAAGGACCCTCCGAACATGCAGGCAGATCCTTGCTGAGCACCAGAGATGAACTCTTCCTCATGCGTGTATCATCTAAACCAATATCCTGAGAAAAATGGCGCCTCCCTTGTGTCTTCCCTCCTTCTCATGGCTCTGGAATGCACACACTATTAGAAAATAGCATTCCTAGCTGGTTGTGATTCCCTAAGAGAAAGGCTTATGTCTACTTGCCTTTCCCCACACTACTGAGAGGCCTGTCACACCGTGGCACTCAATAAGTGTTTGCTAGATGACATTGATTATCAACGGGGCCGTAATACAGTCTGCTCTGTCCAGTGAGTCTCTTCATGAATTATTTAGAAATGAAAACAACTGCATCTAGTTCGGTTCCCTCCTTTGGAGACATTCTTTGTTCCTTATCTCCTATTGTATGAGTGTTTTTTCCACAGCCTCAGGGGTTGTGTGTGCACTGCTGGCCATGGTGCTGGTGAAGCTGAAGCATGCAGGAAGGCAGGGAAATGACACCTGCCGCCATTTCAGATTAAAAATCTGAGACTCTTCTGGGGGAGAACAAATCACAACAGGCACACACATATGCATATATGTACAAATATATGACTTAAATCTGAATTAAATATACCAGGGGATCTGATACATTTTTATAATAGCTGACAACATATACCCAGAATGGGAACTCACTAGGAAATATTCACGGTTTGACCACACAGCATAGTAATTTAGCCCAGCCTACAAATAGGAATCACACTGGCTACTAAGAAACACAGCATAGTTCTAACAGTTTCCTCAAGATCATAAAGCATGCCGAATTACTTTTGAAAAAAAATCCCATTATTTGTGCCGAAGTGGGAGAAGCAGCTGTTCTTCCAGCAACGCTAGGCACATTTTGATGACTGGCTCAAGGAACATAAATGTCAAGGAGACTTTGGAGATAAGAGCATAAAATCCATATCCGTCTGCTTTTTTTTGAGATAAATAACAGTCTAGCTTTAATGATCTTGCAAAAAGAAGTCCATAGGAAGGACCAAGGAGTGGAAACAGAAAGAGTGGGAACAGAGAAAGAGGAGGAACAGGAAAAGAGGGGAACAGGGATGGGGACAGAAAGAGTAAGGACAGGAAAAGCATGGGAACTGCGATCCAGCAGGGACGGGGATAGAGTGGGAACAGTACCTACTTGGTCTGATGTTTCGATCCCTGCAGGTGGGCGTGGTACTGTTCTATGGAGTTGAGCGACACACTGCAGATGGTACATCGGTAAGTGCGCCTCAGACCTGTGGGCGACAGACAGACGTGGTTAGCTGCATCCCTGCCATCAGCCCTGATGATGAATGAATCATATCATTCACGAAGGCACGTTCTGAGTTTCAGAGAAGACACTGGGTCCCCTGTACCAAGGCCACTCCTGTCCTTCCCTCTAGAGCTCAGCCACCAGACTCAGCGGAAGTGGGACTGTACAGGTGTTTAGAAGATGTCTGTCCTGTTTACAGATGGCTGATGGGTAAAAACAAATGACTTTGGACTCAAGATAAATGTTTTGGGAATTTTCTAACTCAAGTCAAGAAGCATGCTGCCTTTTTCCTAAGCCATATAGACATGATTTTATCTCTACAGAGAAATAAAAACAAACACACAAAAACCCATCCTATTCCTTTGCCATCTCCCTTCCCAATCAGAACTGAAGTGTAATATTAGATGCTAGTAACCTAGGCTTGATATTAAGTTTGTCTTATAAAATGCAAGTAACCAATAGAAATAAAATGAACCAATCAATTCTCAGGGTCTGACTTCCCATCAGAGTTAAGACCATCTATGTATTCTCCTGTTTATTCTCTTGCCTCATTAATACAGCATCAGCTTTGGGTTGGGTACTACTGGGAATCACAAACTAGAAAAGATGCTTTTGTTTTCAAGGAATTTAGGAAAATCTTGAGTATTTCAGAACAACGATTTATCTGAAGGAAAATTTATGTTACCAAACAGCATTTTCTACATCACATTAAACTCCCATGTGGTGGAGATCCATGACCGCACATATTCCTCTGACTGCTGTAGCCCTAAGAGAGGGAGGAAAAGCGAAGCTAATGCCGAGTCCTGTGAGACAGCAGTGCACACTACTCAGTCTGAGAGTAAAAGGAAAGATGGGTCTACGCCAGCTTCTATGGTCTCTGGGACAGAGGGTATCATTCCCCATTGCTTTCCTAAGCTTCCACTCTGCATCCCCAGCCTTGGAGAAACCAGGGAAACATAGCGAGAAAGAGAGTCCTAGAGGGCAACCCAAAACTCCAGGAAGGAGAAGAACTCTTCCACAGACGTCTCCGTGATAAGCAACGGGAACATGTGTTCTGCCCTAGATATGTTAGCGGAAATTTTCTGCGTCTGTGGATGAGCATAGGATTTCTCGACACTAAAAATTCAGGCTCTGAAAGAATGAGCTCCACAGAGGCAGTGTGAATGGGAAGTGTGGGAAAAGCAGAGTCACCGCTGGAGCCTGACTTCAGCTGCTAGGAGTTCTGCTGATGGTGTGGGAGAGCATCGTTGGACCTCTTCTGAACATCTGTGCTGGAAGCAGAACCAAAACTCAAAGAGCAAAGCCTCAGAGTGTGGGTCTGACCTCAGGCAGCCTCCCAGGAAAAACTTCTGGGGTAGGCGTCCTCGATCTTCCTAGTGTTGCCCCTTCAATACAGTTCTTCGCATGCGGTGACCCCATAAAATTGGGTCACTGCTATGTCACAATTGTAATTTTGCTACTATAATGAATCATAACGTAAATACCTGATAGGCAGGATATCTGACACATGACCCTGTGCAAAGGTTGTTTGATCTGCCAAAAGGGGTTGTGACCCACAGGCTGAAAACCACTGTTCTATAGGTTCTGATCAGTAAGCTATACACAGAGTCAGAAGGTGTTTCAAACCAGAACCCCATCCTAACCTATACTCCAAAAATATGGTGGTGCACACCTTTAATCCCAGCACTCGGGGAGGCAGAGACAAGTGGAACTCTGTGAGTTCAAGGCCAGCCTGGTCTACGGAGAGAGTTCCAGGTCAGCCAGGCCAACAAAGAGAATCACTGTCTTGAGCCATCCCCCTACCCACGAGAAAAAAAAAAAACCAAACATACGAACCACAACTTCCCCATTGAATCATACTTCCCACACTCTTTGAAGCTTGACGTCGGACCAGCTAAGGTGGGTCTTAGGAATGAAAACCAAGTCACTCCATTAAAAAGAGCTGAGCTTGCATGGCCTTTCCACTTCAGAAGGATTATCCTGCTCCCCAAACCCAGAGGCTATAAGTTATCACAGCCAGTATAGAAGTTGTCAGGATGCTTATCCAGGCCTGGTCCATGCTGCTCTTTTATGCATAGAATCAAAATATGAAATTTGGCTTCAGGCAGTAACTCCCTCCGGAGGTCTCCATCAATCTTTTCATAATAAACAGTAACTGCCGTGCGTGAGTTCTCCTTAGAGTTCACACTAATCAAAGGGTTCCTCGTAAAAAATGGAGGTTCAGTTTGGCAATAGGCATAAATATTTATGTTTAAAACTGGGAACTTTTAAGAACATCAACAAATCTAAAGAATATTCTGATCTGCTGCTTTCTGGAAGTTTTTTCGGGCTCTGCAGCCAAACCGAGCCATGTGAGCTGCAGGGGCGATGAACTGAGAAGCCGTGGGCATAAATAAGAACAAAGGTAGAGAGAACCTCCCCCACAAAAGACACGCATCCTCAGTGGAAACTTGGGATTTATTAATACTTAGCTGAAACCCTAACTACTTTGGAATTATATGGCTCTTTTTCCTCAGGGAACTAAAAAATCTAATTATTAAATCAAAAATGTCAACTTCCTCACCGAATCCATTTCAGCATAATAACACATTAATGGCCTCCAAAAGCCCCGGAGTCTAGCATGACAGTGTGGGAACAAGACAGAGTTTCTGACTTGGGGGATCCAGAGGATCTTCTTGAAGACGACACATCACTTTGTATTTCTATTTCCCAGCACAGTGTTTATAAAAACAGATGGGTCTGGGGAATTTAGCAGAATGTGACGCCGCAATGTGTCTTTTCAAGTCTAGCGAAACTGCAGTCCACATGGCTTCAGGCAAATTCACTGTACGTTAGAGAAACGGTACTGAGCCTGTATTTTGGTGCCAGGTGTTTTGCTGAGTGCCCAGGTGTTGGAAATGATGAGACATTGTATGTTTTCATATGGAGCTATCTGGGGAGAAAGGCAAACAATGAGGTAAGGCTCCTGAGGTCTGGGCACAGAGAAGAGCCTCCTAGTCCTCATGAGGGAAGCTACTTGTACACTGGTGATGGAGGAAGGTCATTGGTTAAATAAAGAAACTGTCTTGGCCCTCATAGGTTAGAATTTAGATAGGCGGAGTAAACAGAACAGAATGCTGGGAGGAAGAGGAAGTGAGCTAAGAAGTCATGCAGCTCCTCTCAGGGCCAGAGGCCATGCTCCCCTCTCCCGGGCAGACGCCATGAAGCAAGCTGCCAGGTCAGACATGCTGAATCTTTCCCGGTAAGACTGATGCTACACAGATTATTAGAGATGGGTTGATAGGGATATGATAATTAGCCTGTAAGGGCTAGAGTTAATGGGCCAAGCAGTATTTAAAAGAATACAGTTTGTATGTTGTTATTTCAGGGCATAAGCTAGCCAGGCGACCAGGAGCTGGGGCGGCAGGAACACAGCCCGCAGCTCCTACTACACACTGGACAGCAGCAAACAGAGTCACACGTGGTCCAAGTACTGGTGGCGTGCTCCATCCTAAATATGACTCACCTGCCTCCATCCAAGGCTTAGGGAACGTCATGGAGGGGGGAGCAGAGAAAGAGCGCATGTGTCAGGGGCTGGGTAGGACATCTGTGAAAGAGCGTCATCGGGACATGGTAGGGGTAGCGCACCTGAACTCAGAGCAGCTGTGTGTGCTGAATAAGACCTCAACAGCATTCAGCATGGATGGGCATGGAGCACTCAAGGCCCCACCCCTAGATGATGAGCTATTGGCAGTTAATGTCTGCTAGGGAAGGAAGAATCAGTTTTGTTTGGGGATATGGCCCCCAGCAGATTGGCCTTGGTCCAGTGTATGGCCCCACACTCATGCCCATGTGGTGGGCATCACTAATTAGATTCAGTGGGCTCTGTGGGAAGCTTGATTTAAAAACAAAAACAGAGGATGGCGACCTAGCTGCAAAGTGATGCTGGGTAAGGAATGGTCTAAGGAGAGGAGCCACGTGTGGAGGGCAGAGGACGAAACGAGCCTGCGTGAAAGGCAGTCAAAAAATGAAAATAAAGGATGAATAAGAAAAAGCAAAATATCCTTGTCAATCGAGAATCCAACATCCATTAGTATACCATTTGAAACACAAGGGCTTCAAAGCAAATGTCTATCCATAAACAAAACCTAGCCACACAGTATGCCTGCAAAGTTGAGCCACTACTGCTGAATGAAGCTCTTAAGGTGAAGGAAAGCAAAAGCAAAATAAAAACCCTACACCATGTTGAAATTAGGTTCTATGGGGAAAAAAAAACAACATGAACACCAGAAAAGATGAATGTGGCGCCAGTCAGATGACACCAGGCTTGACTGCCACCATTTGAGGCCTCACATGGGGAAAAAAGAGAAGAAAGTCCTGAATATTGTCCTCTGACTCCACAAGTACACTGTGACGTGTATGCATGCATGCACACACACACACACACACACACACACATACATACACACACACACACACACACACACACACACACACACACACACCATAAAATTCAAGATCCAAATAAAATAATGAAGTTTTGGGTATCCTTCTTTTAAAATTGCTCTTAACTTACCTGAAGGCCACCAACAACCTAGATACTGTATCTGAGTGTCCACAACATGCATCGAGTTCAAACAGAGAATGAACAGGAGTGGAAAACACTACTGATGGATCATTTTCTTTATATGGAGCAGTGCAGCTTTAACTCTAAGGTGACAATGGAAATTTAAAGAAGGGATAATCCCACATGTTCTCTGACAGCAACTACTAAACTACTAGGCAGAATGGTGTTTCTATTAGCCCAAAGTGAGGAGAGATAAGGGTTAGAAAACAGAAAATATGGAACCCTGGAAAAGGGACCCTCAGCAATACAGTGTTTTCTCACCCAGCATGAGGACCTGGATTTGGTTCCCCATCACCCATGTTCATATCTGGCTGCAGTACCAGGTGATAATGGCCCTAGAACTAGGGAGGTTGAGATAAGAGGATCCTTGGAGATTTCTGCCTACCTATTCTACCAAATCACTGAGCTCCAGTTCAGATAGAGACAAGACACACAGAAGCACATAACCCTCCTCACACACTACACTATACACACACACACACACACACACATACATATACATATATATGCCACACACGTACCCCATGCACATATAGCACACACACATATACCATATACATACTTCCCAAACACTCCCATCATATAGATGGAAAAATAAAAATAGAAAACAAATGGAACAAATAGAAAAACAAAAAGCAAAGTGATATAACTTAATTCAATCACATTAATAACTACATTAAATATAGATAGGCTAAGAAATCTCAGAATGTTGAAATTGACAGAGCAGATAAAAACCAAGACCCAAGTCAAATGCATGCTTCAGTTAAAGGCAGACTTTGTATACCTACAGGCTAGAATGAAAAAGGTTGGGATTGATTCATTGGAATATTAAATTAAGAAAGTTAAAATGCTTCTGTTTCTGTCTGAACAGACTTCATGGCAAGGCACTTCCCAGACATGAAGAGGGCAGTTTATAATGATGAAGGGGAGGATTTCATCAGGAGAACACAACTCAGGATGTCATGGAGCTAATAAAGTTTAAGAACAGGCTATATAAAACCCGGTAAAACCAAAGGAAGAACGAGTCAAGAGCACAATGATGGGGAATGTTGACATACATTTCTTGGTAGTTGTTAGAAAAACATAAAAGAAAATATCAACAGTGTCTAGAAACCCTGGGCAGAAGTGCCAGCTACCTTGTCCTAATTCATGTTCGGAGACAACTCTGTTAGTGCTCTCTGGGAGAGACCCATGTGGAGTGTGTGCTGAACCCCTGCAAGCCCCATAAATTTAAAGGGAGTTCCGATGACAATTCAATTAAATTAGAAATAAATCACAATAAGATTTGCAAAGCATCTAAATTATTGCTAAGTCACTCCTGATAAAGAATAACAGAAGACAGCTTGAACTAAATTTTAAACAAAAAAACTCCAGATGCAACTGTGAAGGTTTTAGAGATTTGCAGTCTCAGCCCCATGACACTAGATGACGGCAAGAGCTTCAACCAAACTGAAGAAAACAAGAGAAACTGTACGCATTAGGAACAGAGGACGGGGAAACATTCATTAGTAAAACCAAATTCGGTCTTTGAAATGATGAATTCAAATAGTGCCTCCAAGCACACTGAATGAAGATTAAAAACAACCAAGTGAACACATACCACCCAAATAAGAGTAGACATCAATTCAGACTATATGGACCAATTTAGAATAGCAGGAAAAGAATGTTATGAGCATTCAATGTTCAAATAAATCTTACATGATGCGTGAGTCAGACTAAGTACCAAAGCTAAGAGGACAGCCATCCATCAACAGGCACAAATTGGTTATCAAGAGTTTCCTACGTAGAAAGATGAAAGCCCAGGTGGTTGCTCTGGAAAATGCTATCGAACACTAAAGGACTGTGTAATACCGACTGTACAGCACACTCCTGGAAGATGGAGGAGGGAAAACACTGCCACGTGCAGAGGAGGATGTTCCAGAGTCTCTGCATCCAGGATCAAAATCCCCAGCAAATTAAAGTATGTTTTATTTGGTAGGGAATGCCTATGTAAGTTCTACAGCTAAAATGACATTCAGTGCTAGAATCGTGGACAGTTTCCTCTGATTGGGCAAATAAAAAGCAAGAGTATCACTTGGAGAAGGGCTGCTGGTGTCAAACCTGTGCGTGCTGAGCTCTACTGCAACAAGGTATGAATTCAGGCTAGCAGCAGTAGGCTCCCCTCCCCCCAGGAAACAAAAGGAAATAAAAGATAGATTGGAAAGGAGGATGTAAAATACTCTTTATTTATAGAAAATTTTGCTAAACAGAAAGTCCTAAAAAGGCAAACAAATGGCTTCAAAAGAATTCGGTGAAGCAACCACACATAAGATCAATAGAAGAAATTGTATTGTTTTCATAGCTACCTCCTTTTCTAATATCATTATAATATACCCCCAAACTGCTTTAAAAATAGGAGTAAGCTTAGCAGTAATGCAGAAGGTCAAAACCAACAAATATTTTTGAGAGAAATCAATAGAAACCGATGCAGATTCAGAGATCTGGAATCAGGTTCATAGATGGAATCCAGACTGTAGCTCAGTCATTAGATGCTTAGTCAGCACTAAGTGGACACAGGGAACCAGGGGCAGGATGGAGTCAGGGAGGAGACTGCTCTTTAGAGGTAAGGTGAACAGCAATAGAGATCTCAAGGCAATTCAACAGGGAGGAAAGCTTTTCTATGAGTGGATAAATATACGAGCACTAACGAAACAATTCAGGTCGGCTTGAGCTGCCAGGACACATGAAAATATGAGGGCTGGCCTGGTGATATGGTTCAGGGAGGACAGTACAAACCCAGTGGCCTGATCCAATCTCTAGAACCCATATCAAGGTACAAACAGAGAACCAGCTCCACAAAGTTGCCCTCTGATCATCCACATGTGCACACATACACAGAATACACTACAATAATAAAGAGAATAAAAATTAAGATTATGGCTGTTAATACATTAACATTTACATTTAATGTTAATACATTAACATTTACACTTAATGTTAAGTTAATACATTAACATTATACTTAATGATATGTTAATACATTAACATGTAAGAAGCACATTCTATGAAAGAAACTGTAAAAACATGAAAATGGATAGAACACATTTCATAAAGCATAAGAAGATTTTACTTATGAAAGATGTCATTTAAAAACAGAGCGGTGAGTAGTGCCCAAGGAGACTTGCATCCAATGCAGGGCTCTGCCCAGAATGCAGAATTAGCTCTGCCAATCTGTCATTAATACACAACCCAGTATTTCAAACAGCAAACTATTTGATCAGATGTGTCATAAAGGAAGATATAAATATGATCAATAAGCATATGAAAAACTATCTGGCTTCAACGGTCTCTGGGGAGATGCAAATTAAGTGGATGATTAATCACTATCTCACCTCTAATACAAAGGCTGCCATCAAATAAAACAATGCCAAGCATGACTAGCCATGTGAGCAACCAGAATTCGCACGTTCCGGGGCTACTGGAAGTGGTGCTCCTTAGAGAAGCCATCTGGTGTTTCTTCTGAAGTTTTAATCACACACCTAACTGGATAGGGGTTTACTCTAGAGAAATAAAAAGCTGTGTATGGGCCCATGTGTCTGTGTGTATGTGTGTCTGTCAGTCTGTTTGAGTGTGTGTGTGTCGGAAAACATGTGTGTATGCATGTGTATGAGTGTGTGTGTGTAAAACCTGTATATAGATGTTTTCAGCAGCTTTAATTGTAGTTGCCAAACAATGAAAATGTCCATCAACATGAGAACTGAAAAATTAAGGTATACTTGTATAATGGCATAAAAATGAGAAAAAATTTCAATGTACTAATTAAAACATCAACATGGGTGATTCTCAAAACCATTCCACTTTGGTAAAATACTGGACACAGAAAGGCAAATTCTATGTGATCCCCGATGAGATAATGGTCTCCTGGGAAGCAGGGTTCAGAATAGCACTCCCTTTGTCAGTGGGAACTGACAAGTGAAAATTGGAAAATTTGGAAGAGATACTGCTTTCTATTTTGATGAAGGATGGCAATTACAAGGTATGTTCACTTATCAAAATTCATTATCTCAAATACCTAAGACCTGCACTTCACACTTTATTTTAAAAAATGCAAGCCTTGCTGGGTGGTGGTGGTGCACGCCTCTAACCCCAGCACTTGGGAGGCAGAGGCAGGCTGATCTCTGTGAGTTCGAGGCCAGCCTGGTCTACAGAATGAATTCCAGGAAAGCTGGGGCTGTTACACAGAGAAACCCTGTCTCTAAGAAACAAAAGCAAAAGCAAGCAAACAAACAAATGCATGGCTACAGTTTACACAAAAAGTGCAGCTAACCAGGAACTTGAGTTTTGTCTCCCCCCCCCCATTGCTTTTCATTGTATTGTATTTTTATTGTACTGTATTTATTTTATTGTATTGGCCTTCCAGAATACAGACACCCTGTTGATGCCCTGAGAGCATTTTACCACAGAGGGAGATGTTCACACACATTCTCACCACAGAGGGAGATGTTCACACACGTTCTGAATTACAAGTGCTCCATAAAGCTGGACCACTGTTGAGGACGATTCAGAATATAGAGATGAGGGCAGTGTGGTGGCTAGTCTTCGTTGTCAACTTGACTATGCCTGGAATTAACAAGAACCCAAAAACGGAGTGGCACACCTGTGAGGGGTTTTGCTCAATTTGAAGCAATAAAAGTTCCCATCTGGCTCTTTGGTGTGGGAAGACACAGCTTTAATCTGCATCTTTTGAGGTGAAGATACGCCCACTTCTAATCTGCGCCACGTCATTTGCTGTAAGAGTGAATAAGGGCGTGGGAGAAGGAAGCCTTTGCACTTTGCCTGCTAGCTCTAGCCTCATTATCAAGTCCATTCCTTCACTGGCGTTAGAGGGTATTTCTCTGGAATGTTGATGTATACTGAAGACTGGCTGAGACATCCAGTCGCCTGGCCTGAAAAATAACTGGATTCTTGCAACCTCCATTCATAGACATCCATTGTTTAATTAGCTGGACCACAGCCTATAAGTCATTCTATTTAATCATGCGTATGGAGGGGGGGAGGAAGAGAGAGGAAGAGAGAGAGAGAGGAAGGGAGGGAGGGAGGGAAGGAGGGAGGGAGGGAGGGAGGGAGAGATATTCATTCTATAAATTCTGTTACTCTAGAGAACCATGGCTAACGCAAACAGCTTTTGATGTTTAATTATCTCTTCCAGTTCTTGATCTTAAATACCCATCAATCAAACTGTCTCATAAGTGGCTTTGCCCTCCTCTGACACACAATAATTTTGTAACTCAATGTCCTACTACATGCATCTTAGATAAGCACAGCCGGGCTTTCTCTGCCACTTGGCTCATCCATCCACCATGCCATGACTCTAGAAGCAGACTCCATTGTCACGATAAACAGCTGAGTCTGGGGGCAGACTTCTGCTGAAATGAGAGTGTGCACAGAGCTGGACTTGAAGTCACACCCTGGTTCAAAATCCGTGTTCGCTGCACCATGCAGACTGCCTCCACACACTGTGGTTCAGAGTCCGCGGTCCCTGCATTATGCAGACTGTCTCCACATGCTCTGGTTAAGAATCCATGGTCCCTGAATTATGTAGGTTCAGAGTCCGTGGCCCCTGCTCTGTGCAGAATGCCTCTAGGAGAGGTAGCCAGCAAGAATCTCTTTGGGGGTCATTAGGCCCACACCCTCACACAGTACTGAAGCAATTACATTCATAAAGGCACTGATAGCTTCACCTAATTCTTAGAGATAAGTAGCCAAAATTAGTGAAAGTGAGCAGATTCATTTACAGTCTGGAAAATCCAGAGAGGGGAAGCCTTAGTTTGTTATTCTGTAGCAAGGTCACAATATTATAGAAAAGATGAAACAAAAGACAGTAAATGGTGTATATTAGTTTAGCTGCAGAACAAGCTTGTGTGAATGCCCTTCCTTCTAGCCGGGTTTCTCCTTCAGCTGGTGCCAAGGCTCACCACCACACAGACCAGCATGAGCGTCCTGAAGCACTTCTAACTCTCTGCAGTCCATTGTCGGGCTCAGTTGTCTGGTAGTGGGAAGAAGGAAAGGAGGGAAGGAGGTGTCCCTCTTGAAGCATGAACTGAACAAGGATGATGTCAATGGCTATGCCAAAGTAGATGTTGAAAATATTTCTGCCTCCTCCCCGCCTCCCATTCCCTTCCCCCTCCTCCCACTCCTCTCCCCCTCCCCCTCAAAAGTCAGGGTAGGGACTATGAGGCTAGACTAGAGCCACGAGCAAATGTGTGGATTTAAGGTCAAAGTGTTGGGAATAAGCAATTATGAGTGCTCCCCTTTAAATGGGATATCGACATCAATCCAACCCTCTTCCCACAAATTTCCAAGAATAGCAACAAAGAAAAAATGTAAGAGCAGGAGGATGGGGAGGAGGGAAGCCTTGAAAGGCTATCCTCTAGACATGGCTATCCATGAGCCATGAACTCACAGAACCCATACAAGAGCTGCACAATATCGAACCTGACATATCACGCTGTCAAAATTCCAACACAAACGGGAAAAAGGATCATGAGGCCCTACCTTTAGTGAGGAGCTACTGGCAGATCTTGGGGAGAGAGAATCAGTTTTGGGGCAGATGTGGCCACTGGTAGGTTACCCATGCTCTAGTAGATGGTTATCCCTGACACCCCACCATAGCCATTTGCTTTTCAGTGGTACTATTGACACTCAGTGGGTTATTTAAAAAGAGGCAGAGGGGGCAAGAAGGACATGAAATTAGGGAAGCCTGGGGAGAGTTGGAGGGTGGGGAATGGGTATAACCAAAATACATTATAAAGACATAAAATCTTTAAAAGAATGAATTCAAGTATATAAAAAGACCTTACAATGGCTATGTGAGGCAGATGAAGTGTGGTGTCTGATTGTGGTGAAAGTTGGGGATTTAGAATAACTGTCGCTTCTCCATCTAATTCCAAGCACTCGGTAAGACCTCAGTTTCTATGGAGGAACTGGGAAGCCATGCAAGGAAAGCAGGAATGTGGCTCACACACCCGCTCTTAGGCTCCCATGATAGAAATGGCTCCCATCTATGGGCTGAATCTACAAAACCTTGCTTTGTCATAACCCAGATGAGAGTAAGCTGCTATTCCACATTTGAGATGCTCTAAGCACCGCAGAGAGTGTCTAAATGCCTTCTGAATTCAACCCATTGCCTACAGGCACAGACTACAAGGTACCAAACAGCTAATTAAACAGAGAACACACTTTCTAAAACAGTCCTTTCTCTGTTTGAACAGTGAATATGCAAGGCTTTGAAAACTGAATGGGCAAAGAAAAGGCTTAACATCCTCAAAAGCACTTTCCAAACAAACAAAGCCTAAGGAGAGGGAATACATTCTTGGCAATTAAAAGGCAATTTTATCCATGTTGGATGTCTGGCCCAAGCAGGGACTGGGAAGTCAGTTGTCATCAGTGAACACTCAAAGGGGACAGAGTAGTTCAACACTAGCACACTAGAGGATGGCGGAGATCTATTCCACTAGGCAAAGGCAGGCCCTAAGTATTGATGGCTTGAACAAATCTGCCTCAAAACAGCCTTAACCTAGTTTTAAAGATGATCGATCATTGCTCTTATGTTACCCTTTGCAACCTAAAAGAAAGCCAGAGAACTGGACAGCTTTGTTTTTGTTTTGGAGATCTGAATGGAATGCCAGGCAAACACAGGCTGTCTGAATCTACCCATTTGAACTGTACTCTAGTGATTTTAGCCACGTGTTAAATACCAACAAATGTGAGAAACACTTTCTCTTTTGGTTTGATGTCATTGTGGTATAAGTAAAAATGGACAGATCAGAGGTGGGCTGTGCTTTTTAGTGAATATCTTGGAGCAGTGCCAATGATGCCAGTGCAGACAGCAAGTGATCAGATTAACATCCGGGAAAACCTTTTCATGGAATTTATTTTCTCTAGGGCACAACTGTTGACTACATACTACTTCAGTCATAAACTGGACCATGTTCTTAAAAGGGAATTATGGATTATGGCATCAAGTTAACAATAAATTGAAGTAAACCTCAAATATATTCTTGCAAGTTACTGTCTGGAGTTAGGGGGAAATGAACTGTACAGGATGCTATGACCACGTTAGTCATCATGTCCCTTCTCTTTGCCTCCTGTTCCATGGGATCCAGGACAAAGCCTGCACACATGTTCCTTCTCTTCCTGTCCTGTGTTATCTGTGACTAAGCCATCATGCATTTCCTTCTCCTCCTGCTCTATGGCATCTACAAGAAAAGTCAACACACGTGGCATGTCCTTTCTCGTTCTGTTCTTTGCTATTGCTCTCCAAGGCAGCCGCTTGTGGCTCTTATGATTTCCTCAAAATGCATCATTAGTAGTGACACCCCCACAGTTGTCAGACTGGGATATATGCCTCTAGCTGCACCACCTGAGGTGCCAGGGAAGAGCACTAACATACCTTCCCCCATCTCATTGTATGAGGCCAAAGGCTCTGAGCTGTATTTGGAGGGACTTGCCAGAGATATGGGTTGAAAAGACAAAAGCAAAATGTCCTAATTGCCAGAAACTTCTTCTAACCACTCAGATTTAACACACATGCTTTCCTTTCCGCCTCTTGCCCTCTGTCACTCCTACAGACTGGCAAATGTCCCATCTATCTTTGCTCTTAAAGCTCATTTGCTGAGCCTTGTTTGATCCGCTGTTCTTTAGATCTCCCAAGTAGCCATCCAGTATTCTATGTCAAGTCCTGACTATCACTGCCTCCCTGCAGAGCTGACCTCCTAATAGAGCTAATCCAAATTTAAGTCTTCAACACCAGGAAAAAAAAATCACATTTCAAGGTGGTGGTACAGGCTTGACTATTTGATTGAGAGAAAAGCTGTTGAGATTGGGGAACTTCAAGTCATCACAACCGTATGCCCACCTGCTCTATTCTCCTGGCAGCTTCATGCTGACAGCTGACAGCTGACGGCCCCACTGTGACTTCCACAGGCGACTTTCCTCATGAACACTTGATAGGAGCCTCACAATGCAAAACAATCCAATTAGTGTCACCTGCTTATAGTTTATCATATCCAACTGCCTCATCTATCCAACAGAAAGCAGCAGAATCCACAGGTTGATGAGAGTACCCATGGCTTTTAGAAACCAAAGACCTTGTATAAAGACTAGAAAAGGACACTCCTCCATAATCATCAGATACACTGGGCCTCAGACTTGGGGGAGGGGAGGAAATGATAAAGGCCCTAGTGATTATTCTTACGGGAAGGAGTCTATTTTTGCCACTCTATCCTTACTGTTTAACCATGATGTGTCTTTGTTTCCTAATCTACAAAACAGAGGGGAAATTAAAGGCCATTCAGAGCTCATATTAGAATAAATTATGAGCATGTAACATAGGAGACAAACAGCTCAATGAATGTGACAATGAGTAAGGGCATTTTATTTAAATTATTTTTCTTAGCTTCCAAAGAATTAAGTTTCATGGTGGCGTTCTTCAGATTTGTTTTGGTTTTCCCCTCTGCACTTCTCCCCACTTTGCCCTCTTCCTTACACCTTCCCACTCCCACTTCCTTCCTAGAAAATATAGGCTACTTTCTATATTCATAGCCCACGTGACCTGTGCCTTTCCTGCATTTCTGAGCATACTCATTCCTCTCCCTTGACCTACAGAGTTCAGAGTCTATACCCATCCTCACAGCCCCTTATTTATAGGCACACAACTGGAAGATGGCTATTGTCAGTCATGATGATCTTACGCTTGAACAAGAATGGAGATTCCACCCATGAGCGGGAAACTTCATAATAATTTAATGGTCTAGAAAGAGCACTCACTTTGTAGCAGGCAGATACAAGGCATCCTGGCAGGCTGCCTTCTCTACAGATGCTCTTTACTCCCTCCTTTGACAGGTCACACGCTTCCTAATTTACTCATCAGCCTATACGTTTGCTTAGCATGGAGCTGAGTGGAAAATGATCTCTAGTCTTCATTTAAAACTATATTTTGGAAACACTGTGAGACGAAATGATGACATGAACTGCTTCTGGCAGCCTTCCTGACACCATGGATCTCAATGTATTTGGCTTTCTGTGTTTTAAATCGAGTGTTTGAGGCTACTGAATATATTGATAGCTAAGTTCATAAGCCAAATATACCCCAAAAGCAGGAGGGTACATTGAAATTAGTATATCTGCATCTTCTTTTAGTCTTAAGAGCACATGCAAATGCTTATCTAAAAAATTGGGATTTCTGTATACTTGGGGGTTTTATTCCTTTTATCAATAGCCGCTCCTGACAGTACCATTTTGCTCTCTTGGGTCCTTGTGTATGATGACTCCCTGACAGGCTCTAATGTGTTCAAATGGGCCCCACTGTCAACACTCAGAGGGCTTTTAAGCTTAAGCGTGTATGTTTGCAGATCAACCTGCATCCAAGGTCTGAAGCTAAGCAAGGCAACCTTGAGTCCTCCTTCAGCCTTTCCATAGAGAAATGGGGAATATGAATAGGAGGCCAAGCAAAGAAGTGAAATCAGCACTTGGACCAGTTAACTGAGATATAGATCTATCCATTCATCTGTGGGATCTAGGAGCGAGAGCATTTTGTACTTAACATAGCTGTGTGTGTGTGTGTGTGTGTGTGTGTGTGTGCGCGCGCGCGCGCGTGCGTGTGTGTGTGTGTGTATGTGTGTGTGTGTGTTCCTAAACATAACATGCTCAGTCTGTATAATGTTACTTTTATGTTTGATGTCAGGGTTGTTTGGCACTGGACAACCAATTGGTGTGCTCTTCCCTGGGGAAGACCACCTCTCGCACTCCTAGGTTTCCTAAGTTACCTGTTGTAATTCTTTGTATAGAGTTACATCTTCCTGGGTATTTCCCCATCCAGTTCGGCATATTCATTGATATTATCCTTGTTCTGCTCAAGTTTGGGCAGTCATATTGCTGAGACTTTATGGATGTAGTTTCTATATTACTAGGACACACAATCTCACAGCAAACTCCCTGATCCTCTGGCTCTTACAATATTTTTGCCCCTTCTTCTACAGTGTTCCTTGAGTTTTAAGTGGGGGTGTTTTGTAGATGTGTCCACTGAGAGTGGGCTACATAATTCTGTATATTTTGATTGGTTGAGGTTTCCTGTGGTGGTTTCTTTTTTCAAAGAAAAGTTTCCTTTATGAAGAATTGCCTTCAGATATGCTATAGTAGCCTCCTTGTGACTTTCCATCCCAAGGCTGTGCCTAGAAGCAGGTGGAGGTGGGGCTGAAGATATGTTAAAGGGGAATATATGTGGAGGTGGCCACACTGCCTGAGAAGAACAGGATGGTAAATACAAGTTCCTGTCCCCAGGTCAATCAGAATCTTTTACCCCAGCATCAGTGCCCTTCAGACATGTGCTTCCTCCACAGGACAGCTGAGGTGTCCTCTGAATAACTTGAATGCTGTCTTCACTAATCATGGAAAGTTTGGAACTCTTCATGGCCCTGATCTATTTGAATTAGTGTGACTTCACTCTTCCTAGCTCCCCACTTAAGCTAGATGCTGCCCTATGGTAACAGTACCATCCCCAGACAGTTACCCACAGCTGATACACTTGTATGCATATCCATACATGAAGGAATGCCGAGAGTGTAGGTGACAGAGAAAACTTCTTTTTTGTCATTATAAATAACGCTGTATAGCCTATTCTGCAACTTTCCCAATATGAGGTTCATTCCCCTTCAGATAAAAGTCAGCAGACAAGAAAGGTCATGTGTCTTGTGTTCAGGCATTCTGTTGTTCTGACTTCTGCTCTGGCTTGACCTGTGCTAGCTTCTGCAAGAAAATACAGACCAACCATAATATCATACCATTGTTCAGGATGTAAACAGGATCCAGTCTGGGTGCTGGCTAACACAGATTCCCTACATTTCCCTGGCGAATCAGCTGACCGCTATAGTGGGTCCAGCATGTCCTTGGCATCCTCCAGCCTTTGCTGACCTCTGGAGGGGACTGATGAGCTCCAATCTCACCACCTCAGTTCAGCACAACTGCAATCACCGCACTGTGCTGTTGTCTCGTGCTTGACTACTGAGCCTCTGTAGGGGTCAAGGGGTAAGAATGGCAGACCCCATTTCCTCTCTAAGTTCAGAGGATCCTCTTTGGCACAGTCCTCTGCTGAGTCCATGTTCTGGAGTGTGTTTATTCCTCATGTCCATCTCTATGTGGTTCCACTGTAGCCTCCTGAAGGGACCATGGAGCTATACCAAGTTCCAGGAAAGAGAAGCCCGGAGCTAGATCCCATTGCCAGTGTGAGTTATTGGTTAGGTACTTCGAGTTCCAGAGAAGCAGTGTGATGGATCAAATAGGTGAGGGCCTCCTGGGGCTGCTGGATGCTAAGGAATGCTGGAGACTCCAACTCACAGAGGTTATAGGGTTACTGTACAAGACAGGGAAGAGTTGAAGCTTTGCGGCTTTCACTTCAGCAGCTTAAAAACCGAACAAAAAGAAGAACAATGAACCCTTAACGAAGACCTCCGTCAAGGGCACCAACAAGACCCAGAAGTGATTTAAGAAGTTTTCTCAAGGTATGTTGTAGTGAAGAACTTAATAACTTAATTTTTATGATGTTGCAGACCATACTCTTACAGAACTCAACAAAAAGTTTAACTATCCCAACAATAAAATGAAAAAAACTGCATAAAATCCAAGCTGAAAGTTTTCTCATAAAATCAGAGACTTGGAGTAGCAAACACAGTATTTCTAAATGTTCACCCTCAGTTTGTGCAGGGGTATGTCTGTGTGCAGATGAGTGACATCATCTTCCCTGCTCCCCTGCCCACCAGTGCACTGGCCCTTCACCTAGTCCTCTCTGGACCTCAGTGCAGTGGATGCTACCCAACAGGTGCCCGCCATGTTCTCTTCTCAGTCAGACTTGACTGGCAAGGTCTATTCTAAGGGGCTAATCTTCATCAGTCTGTCCTCCCACTAGCCCTTCATGCCTGACCAAACCACATGCAAACACAGCTGAAGATGGCGAACTCACAGCTGAGATTTCTTTTCTGTGTGCGCCTAGTTTTCCTTTCTTGGTTCTGTTGAAAGATAATTGACTTGGAATTGACTTGAACTTATGACTCTAAACTTGCAGCTTTGGGCCTTGACTTCCTGCAAGTCTCTCATCTTGGCAGTCCATCAGATCATGTGTGGGAAGGTTAATCATATACCCATTGTGTCCACTGAGCCCACAGAGCCCAGACTCAGGGAGGAAAAGGATCATGGGATTTTATATACAACTATGCACACGTGGATGCAGATCCAAAGCTCAGTCCCTCCATCCCAACCTGGCTATTTAACCAGTTGCTAAACAATGTGGCATCTCAGGTCTTTATTAGGCATTTCTGATGAATGCAAGTCATTGTAATAGGTTCCTATTCCTGAATACCTTTTCTGTCTTTAAAAATGAAATTACAAAGAATCTGAACACTAAATTCCCACTACCATATGGAGTCTAAAATTTAGAAAACTCCCATTTTATATAATAATTTCAGAAAACTGAGAAATGACTCACCAACAAATTTATGAAGAAATATAGAGGCCACCAGAATAACATCATCCATGTTTGCACAAAGGGCACATGAGAGTTAGCTTATCTTTTACCTTAGACCACACTAATAAACTCTTGGGAGTGCACCATGCCTTAGGCAGACTCACTGTTCCAAAGCCAAAGTGGGTCCTGGGAGGGAGCTGTTCAGCATCACATTTCCTCCACAAGAGTATGACAGATATTAAACACATGTCCTCATCAAGTGGTGAGCCACCACACCACATACATGCTTTTGACACGTCTATCAGGGGCTCGATGACAAAACGCTCAACTGAAGTGGAGATACGTGTCCTGCTTCATTTGGAATCAATGGTGGGATGCCATTCATCAACAGCACAAACACAATGTGACTCAGGGTCTGTCCCTGGGAAATGGCTGAGTCTCATCCAGATATAAAACCTGGTGCTGTGACGTGTGGTTCTGAATCTTTGAACAGATCTTTGAGTCAAATTTACAGGCTCTATAAACAAAAAAAAAAAGGAGGTGACAAGAGATGGACACTGGGAAAGATCCAACTTTGTGACACCTGGGCCCTAGGGCTTTCGCCAAGTTCTGTCCACTTAGGTACATGGTGCCTAAGAACAGACCGCTTTGCATCACTAGGGGACAAATACACTTAGCACTTCAGAAAGACCCACACTGACACCTTCACTTTCCTTTGCATCCTGGGATCAGGAGTCGGTACTTAATTGAAAGGTTCCATTTGCAAATGCAGAAGACGTAGAAAACTCTTGTTTTCGAGTTGCCCGGAAGTGGTTTTAATGGAGCATGTAATAGCTTACGTGACCATGCTCTTTCATTTCAGCATAAGTGCATAAATATTCCACTCAAATGTTGGAAGTCTATTTGAGACGAAAATAGAAGCCCAGCATGCGAGCCACAGCATTATTTAGGCTGTGGTCCATTTAAACTACATCAGTGTGTCACCATTAATTGTGTCCGCCTGGGAAATGTACACATTATCTGCGGGATGCCTCTAATCTCCGAAACGTACACTTCGATGTCTGCTGCGTCTACTGACATTTAGAAAGACATCATTCTGCCCTACACTGTGTCAGTGAAGGATTCCCTTCAGAAGAGAACATTTGTACTGTCTTATTCTGTGGATTAGTAGGAAAGGCTGGTAAAGATGCAAAGCTAAAGTTTGGAGTATTCAAACATGGTTTCCCAAGAGATGTTAACAATAACGCTTTACCATCACCCATTTCAGTTTACAGACCATCAGCTGAACCAGAAGAAGCACGGCCTGGAAGCAGGGCCTGGAGTGACCCTGCCTGTGAGAAAGCTGATTTCTCAGCAAGAATTTCTATGAGCTGACTCCCTCAAGGGCAAGGCAACATGGTCCTGCACAGGAGGGATGACATATCTGACCTGGGCCTCCGGCGAGGCCCATTTTCCTGCCTTGCAAGGATGAAGCTGGTGCTGCTTGCATCACTGGGTTATTGTGGAGGAAACCGATGCAGCAGATTCAACCTGCTAAGCAGTCACGATAGGCCATGCACACTCCATATACTCACTATACATGTCTGAGCACAGACAGACACAAGTGATGTTCACACTGAGAGGCATCCCTGTTACGGGAGGTCCTCCCACTCCTCCAGCCTATCGCCGCTGAGATACCAGCCCCTTGGGGCGTGGTCTCTCTCCCTTTAAAAAAGCGGCCACTTCCCTCTCCTCTCTCTCTTCACTTCCTGCTCCGCCGGTGACTTGACTTCCTTCCTGGTTACGCAGAGGGCTGACAGTGATCTGTAAGTTTTTCCCCTTTAAATAAATACCACCCTATTAATCATAATTCCAAACTGGTGTGGCATTGTTTGTGACTTACGCCTTCATTTGGCGCCCAACGTTTGGTTTTAGAACCTCTCCCGGCTCGCAGCCGCGAGTTCAGCTTGGCGGCCGGAAGTTCGGCTTGGCGGCCGCAAGTTCAGCTTGGCGGGCGCTTGTTCAGCTTGGCGGGAGCCCTTGCTTCCTCAGCCGCTGCCTGTGGATTTAAACTCCACAGGCCCGCGTAGTCTCTGCCCGCCTGGTTTGCTCTTTTCTGAGTCGTTTTTAAATCTCCCTTGCAAGCACAGCTCTTAAGTGGCGCGAACCAGAGCACGCGGTTGCTGAAAGCTGCAACCCCTCAGGGTGACTCTGTCACGTGGAGGCATAAGCGGCTTCCAGGTTGCTCTTCTCTACCCCTGGATTCTGGTTTCTGGTTCCATCTCTGGAATTGATTTAATTACATTTACTTTGTTGAGCAACTTACATTTTCCAGTTTTTAACAAATACTAGGCGGACTCTGAAACAGGACCGTGTTTTCGTCGAGACTTGGCAACAGCGCCACCTGCTGGATAATAGGTAATATGGCAGTTCCCGTTTCTAACGCGAATTTTACTGTTCTGGTTACCAATACAATGGGTTATATCATGCAAGGTTTATATGACTATGGGGATAACTTAATTTACTGGTTACTAGGTTTCAGTATTCTTTTGAATATTCTATCATTTAGGAAGATCATGGCACTCCTAAGAACCATACAATCTTTACTAGAAACTCATGCAGGTCAGGAGATTCAGGATTCAAAAGAGACAATAATAAAGACAATAATAAGAAGACTTGAAATGATTGAAGAAATGATTGGAGCTGGTGAACAGAGTAATAAGGCACAAGGACAGGATACAATGCCAACACCAGCTATTAGAACTGGCTTACCAAAGGTTTTAGCAGCATACCCTATACTTAATTCTGACAAAGCGTCAACTTCTAAAGGCTCAAAGGGAGTCAGAGAAGCTAGATGGACGCCAATAGCAATGAATGATCTAAAAGAAATTAAGCAAGCTATTGTTAATTTTGGCTTGCACTCTGCATACGTAAAGGAAATGATAAGGACTTGGGCTTCTAATGCTAGAGCTACCCCCCATGATTTCCATCAGTTAGTGTCTGCAGTTTTAGATAATGGACCTTCCTTGATGTTTGGAATTTATTTTAGAGAAGAATCCAAACATATGGAACAGCAAGGAAGAGCAAAAGGTATTGAGGTTTCCCAAGATCAAATTCTTGGTGCAGGAGAATATGCTGATCCACAGGTCCAAGCTCTTTATGATGATGAAGTACTGTGTCTATGTCACCAAGCAGCTTTAAATGCTTGGAATAGGATACAAGATCCAGCAAAAAGGGTTGAATCATATACCAGAATTAGGCAGGGACAGAGAGAACCCTTTATTGACTTTTTGCAAAGATTAATTAAGGCTCTGGACATAGGGGTAACAGACCCAGAAGCTAGACGAATACTTCTTGAATCTCTAGCTTTTGAGAATGCAAACATAGAATGCAAAAAGATAATTGGGCCTTTAAAGTCTAGATCAGCACCTATGGATGAATGGATTCAGCATACGATGAATGTTGAGACGTTTAGCTATAACGATGAATCTTGGGTAGGAGAAGCGATTTCCACAGCAATGAGGAGACATCAAACTGCCAGGTGTTTTAATTGTGGTAAATTAGGACATCTGAAAAGGGATTGCAGGCACAGAATTTCTAGGAATATCATCTCCTCTGGGAATGACAAAGATAGGAGACCTAGGCCTTCAGGTATATGTAGGAGATGCGGTAAAGGCCGACATTGGTCCAATGAATGCAGGTCAACAACAGACAAACAAGGCAACCCGATACCGTCGGGAAACTCCTTGAGGGGCCTCTCGCAGGCCCCCAAGCCAACAGTGGCCCAGTCATTCCCAGTCACAGTGGAGAACGTGCCTCACCAAGAAAATTAAAAGCTCCAATTTCTGCTGTAAAAAGTAATACTGGTCTAAATGATGAAATCCATGTGGAGGATGAGTCAAAAAACCCAGTTGGACAGAGTAAACGTATATTTTGGCAGACTTCTATTAATGATCAAAGACCAAAGCTAAGAGTCTGTATAAATGGCACTTTTATTGAAGGCTTATTAGACACAGGTGCGGATGTAAGTATCATTACCCCAGAATCTTGGCATCCGAATTGGCCTCTTCAAGAGGTAGATGTTCAGTTCCTGGGAATTGGAACCCTATCTCGTGTAAAACAAAGCACAAGATGGGTTGAATGCATAGGGCCCGAAGGGCAAATAGGAAGACTAAGGCCATATATAGCCAATATTGCCATAAATTTATGGGGCCGTGACCTGCTACAGCAATGGAATACCCAGATTAACATTCCTGTAGTTCCAGGAACTCATAATTCTGGGAAGTATATGATGAGGTATTATGGAAAAAGGTCACTAGCCATTCAGGCTGTACAAGAACATACAGCAAATACCAAACCTTTAGAGGTACCAACAGCCCTACCTTTAAAATGGCTAACTGAGAAGCCAATATGGATCAAACAGTGGCCTCTAGCTGAAGATAAACTACAGGCATTGGAACAGCTGGTGCAGGAGCAACTAGATGCTCACCACATTGAAGAATCAACCAGCCCTTGGAATTCTCCTGTGTTTGTTGTAAAAAAGAAATCTGGTAAATGGAGAATGGTGACAGATCTAAGAGCTGTCAACAAAGTAATTCAACCTATGGGCTCACTACAATCTGGAATTCCTTTGCCTTCTCTGTTACCAAAAGGATGGCCTCTTATAGTTATTGATTTGAAAGATTGTTTTTTCACTATACCGTTACAAGAAAAGGATAGAGAAAAATTTGCCTTCACAGTGCCTACTTATAATAATTCTCAGCCCAATAGGAGATATCAATGGACTGTCCTCCCACAGGGTATGCTCAATAGTCCTACACTGTGCCAATATTTTGTAAGTAAGCCATTGGAAATAATTCGTAAACAATTCCCCAAGTCCATTATTTATCATTACATGGATGACATCTTGTTATCTGATTCAAATAAAGATACTTTAGAAAGGATGTTTGAAGAAGTAAAGAAAGTCTTGCCTAGGTGGGGATTACAAATTGCCCCTGAAAAGATTCAAAGAGGAAACTCTATTAATTACCTAGGTTACAGAATAGGGTTAGAGAAAATTAAAACGCAAAAGGCACAAATTAGGAGAGACCGCTTAAAGACTCTTAATGACTTCCAAAGATTGTTAGGAGACATTTCCAGTCTACGACCAGCTGTTGGGATAACACCTGATCTAATAGTTCATTTAAACAAAACCTTAGATGGTGATAAAGATTTGAATAGTCCAAGAGAACTGACAGCTGAAGCAGAAAAGGAACTGACAATGATTGAGGAAAAATTACAGGAGGCACATGTGGATAGGGTGAACCCAAATCTTAGCTGCATCCTAGTCATATTGCCTTCCAGAATTTCTCCTACAGGGATTCTAATGCAGAGGGAAGATATTATTTTGGAGTGGATATTTATACCTAATAAACCAAGTAAAAAATTAAAAACTTATGTGGAAAAAGTCTCTGAATTAATTATAAAAGGTAAGCTGAGACTTCGTCAACTAGCAGGTATAGACCCAGCAGAAATTATAGTGCCTTTTACTACTGAAGAAATAAAAAAGTTATGGGAAGACAATGAACCGTGGCAAAGAGCTTGTGCTAATTTTTTGGGAGAAATTAATAGCAACTATCCCAAAAGTGGTAGACTTAACCTCATAAAAAGAACTTCTTGGATTCTTCCTAGAATTGTACGTGATGCTCCAATAACTGGAGCCCGTACGTTCTATACTGATGCAAATAAATCAGGGAAAGCAGGTTACAAGTCAGATGAATTGAGTAAGGTGGAACAAAGCCCTTATAATTCTGTCCAGAAGGCAGAGTTATATGCCATTCTTATGGTGCTAAGGGATTTTAAAGAACCTCTTAATATAGTTACAGATTCACAATATGCAGAAAGAGTTATCTTGCATATTGAAACCGCTGAATTTATACCAGATGACACAGAGTTGACTTCATTGTTTATCCAGGTACAAGACATAATCAGGAACAGGCTTTGTCCGATGTACATAACACACATCCGGTCCCATACAGGTCTGCCTGGTCCTCTAGCCCAAGGCAACGCTGAGATTGATCAATTATTGATTGGAAGTGTGTTGCAGGCCTCAGAATTTCATAAGAAGCATCATGTCAATAGTAAAGGCCTAAAGAAAGAATTTTCCATTACTTGGCAACAAGCTAAGGACATTATAAAGAGATGTCCTACTTGTTCTTTCTATAATCAAACACCGTTGCCTGCAGGGAGTAACCCAAAGGGCACTAAGAGAAATGAAATCTGGCAGATGGATGTGTTCCACTTTATAGAATTTGGTAAATTAAAATATGTACACCACACCATAGACACGTATTCAGGTTTTCAATGGGCTACTGCCCTGAGCTCAGAAAAGGCTGATTCAGTAATCACACATTTATTGGAAGTTATGGCCATCATGGGTATACCTGCGCAAATAAAGACAGATAATGGTCCAGCATATGTATCTAAGAAAATGAAACGCTTTTTTGATTATTATAATATAAAACACATTACAGGTATACCAAATAATCCTACAGGTCAGGCAGTTATAGAAAGATCAAATCGTACTATAAAGGATATGCTGAACAAACAGAAAGGGACCGAAAATACCCCCAGAAATAGATTACATAATGCTTTATTAACCTTGAATTTTCTTAACGCTAATGAGAAAGGAACGACAGCAGCAGAGAGACATTGGATAATGGAAAAGTCTGCTGAACTAAATCAACCGATTTATTTCAAAGATGTGCTGACCTCTCAGTGGAAGCCAGGAGATGTGCTACGTTGGGGAAGGGGTTTTGCTCTTGTTTCCACAGGAGAAGAAAAATTGTGGATACCATCAAAATTAATAAAGTTTCGATTTGAAGAAGAGAAACCTCTTGGAAAGGAGAAATGACAACTCATCCACAATGATTATATTCATACAGGTGGTAAGAAAAACATATAGAATGGGGGCAGGGTTCTGTTCTTATCTCCACAGGAAAACACTCATCTTTGAGAAATTCAAGGGACCCTGGATGTTTGGATACTGACAGATGGAAAAATACCTGCCCGATAGGAAATATCAAGAAAACTGAATGGGCTGTGTAAGTAATATTAAACCATATTTCTAAATTTATAAAGCTGGTTTTGAAGTTGGACTCTGGCTCAGTCCCTCTCCAATTCCAAGCCTGTTAGTAAGAGAAAAACCCAGAGTTTCTGTCTCATGTCAAGAGCCATGATGTGGGACAGAAAGAAATATGAGTTTAGAAAACATCTTTGCTTTTCTTCATATCTATCATACTTTTCATTGAATATATCTATCATGTCTTTCATTGAATATATATATATATGTCTATATGATTAATGCTTAAGTTTTTCATAATGAACAATGAGTTTTTCCTGAAGTGACATTTGAAGTTTCCAGGAAGAAGATGGGGCCCCATAACAACAACTCCACCTGGTTGATATGACGTCATGATACTGATAGCGCTACAACAAGACCTGCTTTGGGTACCAGCTGCACAAGACAGTTCCAACTTGGTTAGCTGAAATGGTGCACATCTTATACAACATTTTGGCCAGACCTGCACAAAATACTCAGAGACTATTGGCAATTTTAAAAGACATTGATCTTGAAATTTAACCATCATTTTACTTTCACAGGATCCCCCAGAAAGAACGTCGCCCCTATGACAGCTGGAAGTAATTCTAGAGGACGACGTCCCCTCTCCCAGTAAAGTTTGCCCTTGGGTTTAGGGACATCATTTAGGGGTTGATTATAATTAGTATACGATTGAGGGTTGGGGGAGGAATTTTATAAGCTCAGGGATCATTTTGGAAAAAAAAAAAAAAAGAGGGATGATGGGATAATAGATTTGTAATTGTGAGTTACTGTTTTTAGACAAATATATTGGTATAGATTCTTGTATATTGATACAAAGTTAAATTATATTGACTATTGTATGCATGCATTTTTCTACCTTGTTTAAAACATTTTTATGTATTGACATATATTGTATTGTATATATTTACCATATTGCTGTGTACATTTCTACCTCTGATTAAGATACTTATATAATGTTTGTGTATTGATATATATTTACCTACTGCAATGTATATTTGTACATTGTTTATATTTGGAGGTCATTGTCCTCATTTGTTTCACAGTTGTTTATTGTCTTAATCTTTAAGTTAGATAGATATTGAGAATTATATAGACTAATAGTCATCTAAGTTTGTCATTTATAATTAGACTAATCAGGTTCTTTAGATATATAGAGATTATACTCAGTATAGATAGATAATCTTCAACTTCTTCAAAGAGCTGTAGAAAATGGCCTTTAATCTAACTCAGAGTTTTGTGGTAGTGAGACACAATTGCTCCTGGCAACACTACTCTATTCCCGAGAGAATGTTGAGCACCAAAGACACTCCACCTGGAGCATTTCTTTTTGGCAGAACTGGCCTTGGGGCAAAGAAATGCCCGTACCTCAACCACCGACAAAGATACAGAGCATGCATCAATGGATAAAACAGGACTGTCTTATCCTGCCAAGACAGGGTAAGATAGTTTTGAAAAGTTGCTTGCCTTTGAAAATGGTGTGTCAGTTATGTTAGGCCTTAGCCAAAGTTGGTTGCTTCAACGCTGCTAATGTGACTTTGGGTGATTGCCTAGGTAGCTAGTTGTCTCTGTGATTTGTTGCATGTTTTGGAAGTTGTTTTATTGAACTTCCTAATTAACCAAGTAACATTATTTCCCTTCTCAGATCTTTGATGGGGTTGAAGACTATATAGATGTAGTTACTTTTCTCTCATGACTTGGCCAATTTATTTATCATACAAGACCTAAGCTAGTTAGAATAGGATATTTGTACTTATTGTATATAATTTCATAGTAGGTTTAGAACTCTCTTATTTAAACAAAAGGGGGAGGTGTTACGGGAGGTCCTCCCACTCCTCCAGCCTATCGCCGCTGAGATACCAGCCCCTTGGGGCGTGGTCTCTCTCCCTTTAAAAAAGCGGCCACTTCCCTCTCCTCTCTCTCTTCACTTCCTGCTCCGCCGGTGACTTGACTTCCTTCCTGGTTACGCAGAGGGCTGACAGTGATCTGTAAGTTTTTCCCCTTTAAATAAATACCACCCTATTAATCATAATTCCAAACTGGTGTGGCATTGTTTGTGACTTACGCCTGGGCTGCTTGTGTCTTCTTTCTGCTCAGCAGCCTCAGCAGCAGGCTGCAGGCATCACTTCTTACAGCTCCACATCCTTCCTACATCTCCCACCTTCCCCTCCACTTTGGACTTTGGACTTGGCAAACCAAATAACAGCTCTTAATTCTTGCCTCCAGCTCTATTTTTTGAGGGAGTCCAGGAATAAGTATGCTTCTAAGAAGGGCTTGACACAGCTTTAAATCGACGCCTCTTTACAATAAGCTAAGAGCCCTTGGCTCACTACCCCTTTTTTGGATTAAGTGCAAAAGAAAAAAAATGTATTTGTTGTCTAAAAGCGTCTTTGAGGAAAGCTTCAGCTTTTTACAAACTTTGGCTGTTCTGGCAGCTAGTGTAAAGAAGAAAATACCAGACTTACAAGCAAGTAACGATTAGTAGTAAATTTATCAGGGAAAAATGTCTGAGCTGTTACTTGATCCTGAACTTTGGCTTGAATTTATTTTAACAGTTTTTGCATGTTGTTGTTGTTGTTGTTTCTGTAGTATGGGAATTGCCTCCTACATGATAGGCAAGGGCCCCACCACAAGCCACACCCTAGGTCCAGCATTGAGAAGAATTTATCCTGCTCCTAGAGCAAAACACGGCATCACAACCATCGCATCAGAACGTTTATGCACACACATACATACGCAAGCACGTCCACACTGTGCTCCTATGTGACTTCTTTTTCATACCAACCTAGGTAGAGACCACAGCCAGGCACTACGCACAGGCTCCACAATGTTGATTACACAAAGCTTCCTAGATACCCAAGTGCCCCTTAGACTCACACATCCGAGCCCTGAAGCTTGGGTACAGGCAGGGCTGTTGAAATGTTGTAAGCATCTGACCACCAAAGTTTGGATACGGGTCTTTTCTAACACTTCAACCTATAGATTATCTTTAACGTTGTTATAATTTTAATAGCAGAAATCAGTTCTGAAGGAAGATTCTTAATGTTACCATGCAATGCTGGGCCACTTCATAATAACACTGTAATTCTATTTCAGGGCTTAGAAGATGTATATAAAACTAAAACAAAGCAGAGAGTCATGGCAGAGTTGAGCATTCCCTCCCAGTTACCTGTGCACACAATGTAAGGTTGCAATGACCTCCTCAGGGGCAGAGCGTGGCATGTGGATGGAAGATGTGTAGAAGTGGACACCATGATCCCCTGCGACAAAGCTCAGGGCACACTCCAGAGGACAAGCCACTCAGCAAAGAGACACACCATCAGACTGCCCACGGATGCAAATTGATTATTGAATGTGTATCCACCGAAGAAGTCCACGAGCAATAAAATGCTGTCTTTTGGCTTCCAAAAAAATTAATAATTTTACGTATTTACTTTTTAGACAGGGTCTCATGCAACCCAGTCTATCGGAAACTTGCTATGTGGCAGAGGATTTTCTCGAACCTGTAACGCTCCTGCCTCTGCCACCCAAGTGTTGGGATTACAGGACTGTCAAGCCTAGTTTATGTGATGGTGGGAATCAGACTCACGGCCTTGTGTGTCCTTGGCAAGCTTACCACCAACTGGGTTACATCTCTGATCCCACGTTAAGTATTTCTAAACAGAACTTGTCTGCTTCCACTAACTGCTTTGTTACAGACAGTTGGCTTGAAAAGGGGAAAGCAGACAATAAGACTCACGGCATGGGTCAGGCCCCGGGATACTGCTTCAACTCTGACTTCTCTCGCTACATTGGTAGGAGTAGCTGCAGTAGGCTGGATGCTCAGAAAGGAACTCACCACAGCTTTCCATACAATACTGGTGCTCAGTTTCTGCCACGGGCACGAGCACTTTACCAAGCCTAATATGGACTATAAACAGACATTCTTACTAGGACTTTTCATGTTCAGCATTTAGATATTTGAAAATATCTACCTGATTACAATGAAAAGGAAAACACTGTGCCTGGGATGGGCCGAACAAAGGAAAAGGCCAGCGAGGTTTCCACCGCCAAAGAGAGCCCCAGAGGAGTTTCAAGAGACTGAAGGCTCACATACAGCTCTGCCAGAGGATGAAGAAAGCAAGAATAAATAATACCACTAGGCATCAGGCCTGTCCGACTGATGCTCTGGGTAACCAGTATGGAATGATGGCTTACGTGTCGTTTAAGAGGCTGTAGTTTGTGTTGACAGAAGCTCCGAACTACCCGGTGCAGAGCTCGGGAGCATTTCTTTGATGCTGCTAAATCCAACTCCTTTAGTTTCCTGATATTTGAAACTATATTGTCATTTTCAATTGTGCATCAATAATAGACGCAAGATGCTTAGTGTTAGAGGTCAGAGGGGTGGCACAAGAGAAGCCAGGGTCTGGCCAGCTCAGGCAGACTCTTGCCTCAGGCACCCATATGGTACCGTGATGGTGTCTCAGCTTCACCAGAATTAACTCACTCAAGGAAATGATACAGGCAGATTCTACAGGCGATTTCAGCAAACACCAGTGAGGGATCATAAGACAGTCAGGGATAAGTGACCATGAAAGGGTTTGTGACCCAAGCAGGGAGGGGAGGGCATGGGTTCCTCTACCATCTCTATCAGTCACTGGTGGAAGGATGGTGAGGAAAGGGAAAGGCCACTTATTCTCTGATGCTTCTGGATGCAGAAAGAATAGCAAGATGTGCTCCACTGACTGGCAAAAACCCACAGACAAACAAAGGTCAGAGGTGAGCATGTGATGTCAAGCTGATGTGTGCCTCCAGGCTGTGGGTGGGGGTCATGGGCATCAATGGAGCCATCTTCTGACGGTCTTGCTATCTTTATCGTATGTCCTCTCCACCCTCTGCTCGCTCATGACTGATGCCCTGGGGATGGGGAGGAGGGGGAACTAAAGAAAATAGTAGAGCCAACTTCTTGCATTTCTGTGCACAGGTTGAGTGTGCACATCACCCTCATCATGGTGTGCTGCTGGTGGGCTTCAGGCTGGGCTTAGGTGGGAGACCATGAATGCCCCTTTTAGGCTCTTTTGATGGCAACAATGCTACATCTGTGATAGTGACAGGAACAGGTTTTCACACACTTTGGCAACTCGAGAAAAGTAACGGAGGAAGCATTCCCTTAGACTCTGAGAAACAGAGAGGGACAAGGAACTGAACAGGAACACGGCCCTAGGCCAGGCCTAGCAGTGTTTGATGAGGCTCTGAGAGTCACTGGCTGTATTTTATCCTTCTCATTTCTGATACACTGGTGACAGTTAAATGGGAGGTGATGCTGGAGTTCAGATCAGAAATGACACCAAAGACCCCTGTGCCAAAACCTTGGGACCCAGCTTGGTACTATAGGTAGATGGCCACACCCTTTAGGGGTGGAGCCTACTGGGAGATCATCAGGTCACTGGAGTATTCTTTCTCTTCCTCTAGTTGCCTCTAGCCATGAAGTAAATATCTTTGCTCCTTCATACTGTACTTGTTCAAGCGCAGAGCCAGTGAGTCCACGTGACCATGGCTAAATCCTCCACAACTGTGAGCTAAAATAAATGTGCCTCTTTTAAAGCTGATTATGTAAGGCATGTTGCTATCAATAGGAAGCTAATGCAGGTACCGAAGATGAAGGGCATTTCTGCCCTCCCCTGAAGAAATAACTGAAATCTAGAAGCAAGGGAAGAGGTTTTATATAAATGTGACTTCCCCCCAAACAGCAAAGCACTTACTTTTAGACTTAGCACACAGCTTATTACATCACCAGTGACCTAAAACCTTTTAACCCGACTTCTCCTAGTGAGTCATCCACTTACAATGAGTTCACATAGTAGAAATGTTCTGTTCACTTGGTATTGGCCATCAGACAACCACAGTCTGTGTTTGGAGTATCTGACAAGAATACAAATACAGATGTGTTTTCTTCTTGCTATTCTAGAGCTTTGGAGGATCTTGAGATATGGGAATAGATTGGCTTAATTAAAAAGGTGCAGTCTAAGAATTGTTACAGGGCGTGACTTCTGACCTACATTCTAAAATGTTATCTCTGTCATTCCTGAACCTTGAGAATCATGACATAGACAATCTGTAAAGTGAAAAATAGAAGCTTGACTGTTTGATGTAATAAGAAGACCTGGAGCAGATGGGCAGAGGATTCTGTTAAGGGGCTAAGCCCTCTCCATCTTCTCCCAGAACATGGCTGCGACACATCTGGGCAGTAAGCCGGTACATACTGAAGTGTCTCCACTGATCTCTAGTGAAAAGTCATTTTTAATATTCTGTAAAAGATATATTTTGATATTGGATATAGAGGCGAGGCATGAACCTGTAATCCCAGAGGCTGAGAGGTTGAAGTGATCCTACGCAATGTGCTGGCTTTGTGGGAGCCTAGCCAGTTTGGATGTTCACCTTCCTAGATATGGACGGAGGGGGGAGGACCTAGGACTTACCACAGGGCAGGGAACCCTGACTGCTCTTTGGACTGGATAGGGGGAGAGGAGTGGGAGGAGGGGGAGAAGGGTGGGAGGAAGGGGAGAAGGGTGGGAGGAGGGGGAGGGAAATGGGAGGCTGGGAGGAGGTGGAAACTTGTTTTTTTTTCTTCCTTTTCTCAATAAAAAAAATTAAAAAAATAAAAAAAAGAAATTAAAAAAAAAAGAAAAGTCTCAAGTTTGAGGCTAGCCTGGGCTGTGTCCTAGGCCAATCTGAATGACCCAGCCAGAACCTGTCTTCAATCCATGAAATAAAATTATTGTAACTCAGTATATTGATTAGTTTTCTGTCCCTACAATACAACACCAGAGACAGTCACCTTGTAAAGTAGGAAGATTTGTTTGGCTCATAATTTCAGACTTCATTCTAGGATCGGATGGTCCCATATTCTGGAGGAGTATGGGGTAGCTGTGTGGTAGCAAAAGCGCTCATCTCAACCCGGGGGAGAGGTGGGGGGGGGGAGTGGGAGGGAAGATGGAGGAACAGGGTGGGTGAGGGAGCAAGAGAAGGAGGGAGAAAGAGAAAAGGAAGGAGAGTAAGGGAAGGAGGGAGAGAGGGAGATGGAAGAAGATGGACAGAGGGAAAATAGGAAGGAGGGAGAGGAGGGAAGGGGAGCGATAGAGAGATTCCACATTCCCTAAGGATACTCTTCCAACATCTTGCAGACCTCCCACTTCCTAAAAGCTAAATTGCCTCCTAAGATAACGAGTCTGAGTGCCAAGTCTCCCCAACATAGGTGTCTGAGGACACCTGAACCCCAAAACTAAACTCTTAGCAAATTTCCCATAAGACACAGAAAACCCACTTAACAGCAAGAAGCAGAGACTTTTGTCTGGATGGCGGAGATCACTGTTTGAAACGCTTCCAATGTAAATCCACCACATATGATTCCTCATTTGCGTCTCCTGCTTTACAGATTTTCTTCTCTTTTTCCTTTAAATCAGAGCACTTGGGTTTCCTGTCACTTCTGCTTGAGTGTCCTACAACACACAGCCCTGGTAGGTTGTAATTTTGCAATTACACTATCTGGGTACCCAATCTGCCTGAACTCGAACAGAAATTCTGCATTTGCAGGCAAGCTGGGTGCTTCTGCATCCCGGGAAGCCTGTGCTGTGTGCACGTTTCAGCATCAGCATCCCACCCAGTTGTGCCTTCAACTCCAATGTGTCGTGGGCCATTTGCAGCATCATTAGAGATGCTCTCTTCCACACAGCTGAAGCCTGATTTGTTAGAGAAGTGACAACATTCATTTGTCTTCTCTGTCCTTTTAGCCTAAGAAGTATGGGTTGGGGCCATGTCCTTATAGACTCAGCAACAGCAGTGAGGGACTGGGGACTTTGAGATGCTGTCATCACTGAACACAGATCTTGTGTATATGAGGCAGCCTAGTAGCTCCCAGGGCCTGCCCAGGAAAATCAGATATATGGGAAGAGGAGAATATCTGATGTACTTGGCAAAGGCAGAGCTCGCTCATTAAAGGGTGAATACAAGGACTAAAGGGGGTCCCGGTCCTGCATTTCCCTGTGGAGGGAAATAACTAGGAAAGGGATTTGATTTCAGCTGTGCCTACATAATCAGTTCTGAGCTGGCTGCATTCTGCAAAGAAATGGGGACTCAAACAGGGCAGAAAAAGAGCAAAAGAGGGAGAGAGAGAGCAGAACCAGGGCAGCCAGCGGAGCTGTGAATTTAATGTGCCAAGACAACTATCAACTGGCCTGGACCAAAACTCCTGCAACTTGACATCACTAAGCCACCTGCACGGGCTCCTCAACCCTGCCCTGTGCATGCCAAGTGCCACTGCGGAAGTCCTGAGACCTCGGCAGTGGTGTCGCTGAGCGTTGGACCTGGAGAAAGGAAAATGAAAACACTTGACTTTGCTCCTTTCGGGTTTTAGCTCTGTAAAAATGAGTCATGAGAACTGGTCTTTTAGAGTCAAGCAAGGTCCAAGAGGTAATTATTGTAATGGTTTCTTGATACAATCTGTGAACTGTTCAAGGCAAATTAAATCATACTTTGATAAAGTTTCCCCAGGGGATTCCTATTTTGGCGACGTCAAAGGCTAGCATCGCTAACCAGGTTTAGGAATTTATTTTAAAAGTACTAAAAATATTGACTCTTTTGCACGGTTTTAATAAAATTACTAGAAGAACCATTATGAAAAGCTCTACTGCAATTGTCTCAATTGTTTAGTAGGCTTAAACTGCTCATCACCAAGGTATGAAACCACAGAGAATTCAAGGGTGTTTGTAATTACTAAATGGCCTGATTAATTCTTTTTTACTCACTAATTGCTACGGTTTGCAGTTTAAACACATAAACCACAAAGGAAACAAAGTAGGTTCTTTCAGACGTTCAAGGTGAAATGGTATATATGGCTCATGTTCTAAGGGTGTCGGGACAAACCCTTGCCCAAACACTGACTTTACAGCACAGTACTACAAGTAACCAGCAGCTTCCCCTCCAGGCTGAGGCTATACATTTGCAGGAAGCTGGCATGAGTCAGCTGGGATTGTGGAGAACAGACCCGGTTCTGACCATGGCCATCAAACCTGGAGAAGTTGCATGGAACCTTTGTCTTCTCTGGATTGTGTGTCTTCTTCCCAAAGGAGAAGGAAAGCCAGTTTGAACACTGTGACCGCAGGTGACTGCAGAGATCAGCACTTCCTCCCACAAAACTGCCATTACCCACTTTCTACATGTAAGTCGCTATGGTCGGGGTGATGACATCATGGCGAACAAATAATGAAAACACAATACCCAAAGTCCTTCTTAATCCACATTCCAGGCTCAGTAAACCAGGGCACACCTGTGCTGCAGCTGGAAAGAGTCCTTTCCAGCCACTGTGCATCCTTTATCCCTAGGTGACTCGGGTGAAGAGAGCATGGACGGTGCAAGTGGGGGAGGGGAGAAGGCTGGTGGGGGTCCCAGAAGCCAGGAGAAAACAAACACGATGATGGCATTTAAAAGCCCCAGCTCCCATCCAGAAAGGGCAGCATCAGAGAATTTACTGCTTTCCTCCCATGCCACGAGGAAAGGGAGAAACAATTCCTCTAACCCACAGGTCAGAGGGAACTGGCAAAGACACCAGAGACCACATGGGACTCAGCTAAGCCAGCTGATGAAGGAGTTATCTGAAGTTCATCTTCGCACCCAGGACATCATTTAAGAGGATGTTATTTCTCCATCCACTGGCGGGAGGTCAGGCTCTGTGACTAAAGGAGCATGCCAGTGTTCAGAGCACACAGAGAACCAAGTGTCATTGGATCTGTGGGTGGCCGAAACCCAGCCAAGAGACAGAGAGGAAGCACATGGATGATGCAGGACAGCTGGCGAGAACACTTACAGCTGCAGCATAGGAACGCCATGATTCACAAATCTTACAGTGTGTGTTCCAGGGCAGAATGGCGGGCTTTGGGTTGATGCCCCAACCCCAGAGGCCCGCTCCTTCTCTATTCCCCTCAAGTCATCATTTCTTACAGAAATGAGCAGCTGCTTTTCACTTCCTTTCCTTCACTTACTTAGCGGCACCTGGTCAAGCAGAGTTCCAACATACGATGATATTCAATATTCAAACAGCTAATGGTCAGGGTACACGTAATTTGACTTATCCTTGAGAACACGAGATTTGCCTTCGCTGGAAGCATGCTGCTGAGGGATGCTCTGTTAGAGGTGCTGTGATTTTTCAAGGGCATTAAGCACGCTCGGGATGTGTCCCCACATTCCATAATCAGAGCATCTCAGAAACAGATGCCTCTGCAGCATAGCTGAAGAACTGAACGCTTGGACAAACAGGCGACACACCAGCCAATTACAAACGTGAACGTATAAGCATGTGTATGTTTATATGTGAGGACACAGAAGATACCCATCATCTCAGATGTCAGAAAAACAGATTTCTAAAATTCATTAGTGATATAAATAATAACTAATAACAATATTATAAGTCAACTTTCTCCATACAGAATGTTTTTCTACTTTAAAAATATTTTTCAATATGTGTAAGCAGTAGCATAATAAAAACGTCTCATACCTGTGTGATTAAACGCTTTCTAGATGATTTTCATATTTGAATTCTTTTTTCTTGCTTATTGAGACATTAACCACAGGAAAGAAAAATATGCTTTTCTCTCTTAGAGCAGCACACCCTGCCTTTGTCCAACAAAGCTTTGTGCTAATAGGACTTGGAGAATGAGATGGCTCTGTTTTCTACAGAACTCAGAGAAGGAGGGGGGACAGGTAGAGATAGAAAGGCAGGAAACTGGGGTACTAACTGTTTGAAGGTCTGTGGGAGGAGATGAAGTCACCAACTGAAAGAGAATGTGGGGCAGGTTAGGCCGATGCTACATACATAGGGTCTTCAAGCTCACTTCACAGGAAATGGGCAAAATTTTCCCCAGAGGTACACGGTTATGAGCTAAGGAAGGAGTCTGTGAATATTTCTAGTCCTGGGTTGAGCTGGCATTCACCATTGGAGGGTAGCATTGTGATTATAGGAATACCACCCAAGGTGTGGTGACAGCAGAGGTTTGTCGCAGCTCCAAGTGATGAGGACAAATGACAGCTCAAGTCTCAGCCCTAAATGGGGCGTCCGCATCTCCATAAAGTTCAGGAAGCATCACACAAGAAGGGGCAGGTAAAGAAGTAAGAGTGGAGGAAGAGATGGAGTGGTATGAAGCCGGGCAGGACATGATGCTGTCGTTTTGAACTCACAGCAGCTGCAATTGTTGGCACAAGAGATGCACAACGTGGGGACCGTCAATAGCTTGTTGTGGAGGAGGAGGTGGACCATGAGGCTCCACCCTCCCTAGGATTTACCCCCAGTTCATGGTTGCTTGAGGGATCAGGGCATTTTCCTCAGTGGTGTGACCACTGGACCGGTGTTCAGTTTCCTGTAAAGAGCCCTGTTCTCAAAAGCAACCAAAGGAAACTTGTCAGGTCTTAGAGACACACATAGAGCGGGGAAAACAGAAGGGGGTTAGGTGGAAAGAGAAAGAGTAGGAGGAAAGAAGACACAAACCAAAACAGTCCTAAGGTAGTCTAGAAGGTGTGGCTCCAGAGTACTAACAAGAGTGGAACTGAGAACAAAGGACACATTGAGATCCAGGTTAAATAAAGAGAACCAAATGAAGATGGGCAAAGGTCGCGCTAGTGGAGATCAAAGGACTGGAGGTCATTAGCCCTGACTGACATCTCAGGAGACTTCCTATGTGTCCAGCATCACACTCAGGCTTCATGACAGTCTTAGGAAGCATACATGGAGAAGGTTCCATTGAAATAAATGGAAGGAATCAAAGGCTTCCGCTCTCTCATCTGTGAGAAGAGTGCATGGGGGACCAGCAAGACTGCTCAGGAGGTAGACGCTCTTGCTGTATAAGCCTGGGGAGCTGACTTCAGTCCCCAGAACCCACAGAAAGAGAGAACAGACTCCCGAAGCTGTCATTTCATCTCCACTGTGGGCCACCTGGGTCCACGTGCATACACATACACCATATGAGCACAGTAATAATACATAAAATATATTTTTAAAGACCACAGGGAGAATGGTGACTTTCAGAATTGAACTATTTCAAATATAGAAAGCTGGGGTTCTGATATAAGTTTTTAATAGAAGGGAACAAAAGGGAATTGCTTGAGGGAACAACAAGTAGATGCCAGAGTTGAAAAGAGATGCAAGGAGTCTCAAAAATAGAGAAACAGAAATAAAACTGTGGGTTGTCATAAATGAAAAGAACGCCAACCCCGCTTTGATCCTTCAGCGTTGACCATGATTCAAAATCAGGAGACCCACTTAAAGATGCCACAACTCAGCACTACACACAACAACCCCCACCTACATTCTGAATGCACAGACATGTAGCACACAATGCAGTAAAGACTGTGTTTAGGTGTGAGCCTGCACAGACACGTAGCGACTCTCATTCTGTCTTTTGTCTCAGCCTTGGCTCTTTCCATTTCCTCTGAGAAAGCTTTCTATCAACACCTGTCCAACCTTCAAGTGTATTTATCAAATTCTCTCTTGTTTGAGCCAAATTTCACTCTCCACTGGAGCTTCCTTCTGTCTTCAAAAAGAAGCAGATGCTACCTGTTGCAGAGAGTCCATGGGACTTTATTTGCACTGAAAATGCCTATTCTGCCTTTTATAGGTACATCCATAACTAGAAAACAAGAGTTAGCATTATTGGGGACCATTCTCCTTGCGACTGAGAATTAATGCCACGAAGTGAATTAGCCTCAATAAGGCTCATATAGATCCTCTGGGGAAGTTAAAACTCCCCGTCAGTTCCACTTCAGAGAGGAGGAAACAGGTTCAGAGAGGTTAATTCATTTAACTAACCCTACTTCCAAATAACAGGAAACTCGGTGTTCAAACACAAGCAGTGTGATACCTGCTATTAATTTTTCACTCAGCCACTGAAGTGTGTGTAAAGAGCACACTTGGTAACACTGTGTGCATTATTAAGAGTCAGTATGGGCTAAGATCTGCATCCAATTTCTTTATATTTCATTGTAGATTCAAGTTAGCGTTTGCCCATGCTGGGATGGATTATCATATCCGACGAAGAAAAACTCTGTGATAAGGTGAATTAAAAACAAAAACAAAAAACAAGACCAACTGGGACGTGGAGTCAAAGGGGAGATCCCATGACTTATGACTTGTATCACAGTACACTAAACACAGTATAAGGTACACTTGAGTCAGCAGGACCAGAGCAGCAACCCTTACCCTGAGCAGACTTAATACATGCCCTTGTGTGGGTATGTTTGTACATATGTTCATAAAGTCATTTTTTAACCTGAATTACTTTTCCACATTATTTCCTAATGACTTTACCAATATATAATGTACAAATAATACATTCCATATTTTCCAAACAGATGCAAGGCTGAAGGGGTAATCAACATTGACACATAATTTCTGCTAGTTAAAGCCCTGATTTTTGTAAGTCAGAGATTGTTAGCAAGATGGCGCACTTCTGCTGTAGGCTACTCTTGAAATGTGTCCTTTCATCTCAACAGTATTTTATAAATACCAAGAATCTTACCATAAGTTTCCTGGAAGCCACAAGAAAAACGTAGGACAAGGTAGTTGAAATCAGTATCAGTAACTTTGTTACTGTATCCAACACATGGTAACGCATGATAATGTCTACATGCAAACAATAGTGAAGGTTGATGATGATACACATTACTTTCTCATTCTAAAACCTGGGGAACATTTTATCTTCAAATTCCTCGTATTTTAGGAACTTAGTGGCTGCTCGTGACTGGTGACCTCCATGCTACAGTGCAGCTGACAGAAGGCTAGAATGAAAAAGCTCAGAGAAATGATGCTGTTGGTTTATAGAACTAGATGAGAATGCACAGAGGAATTGTGTGTGTGGCTTAATTCCACTCTGTTCTCACTCAAGACTTTCTAGCTCTTTCTGCCCCTTCCTGCACTGCTCCGTGACTAGATGGAGTATGAGTGTGGGGATAAGCTGTAGTGCAGGTCAGCACAGACTTTCATTTCCTTACACAGAAGCACCTTGTGGGACTATGGGGTACAAGCCTCATCCACACACAGATGAAGAAACAGAGGGTTGGGGTTAGTTGCTTAGAAAAGGTTTTGTGGCCTGGGAAACGGGACCCAGCTAGAGAGTTATGCAGTTCCTTTACTTAGGGCAAAGTCAGTTGTCATAGGGACACACACAAACATATACACAGAAGTGGAGGGAAGGAGTGGGGAATAGGGAGAGAAAGAGGTGGGAAGAAGAGGGGGGAGAGAGCATCAAAGGGAAGGAGGGAAAGAGAGGAGGAAGAGGGAGGATGGGAAGAGGTAGGGAGCATAGCAGCATCATGGCAACCAACTTCTCCATACAAGATGCATCCTCCCCAACATCAAATAGTCACAACTAAAATGAAATAAAGACCATTTTTCCTGCATTTTGATCTATGGAAAGTTCTAGACCTCGATTTCTGCCCACATCCAGCTCTGCAACACACAGAACAACTTTTGAGTGGAACTGCAATACCTATGCATCTTTGCACAGGGCAGTCTAGTGGTTGAACCAGCAGGTGGAACACTCCTGGGGTAGAATGTTTGACTGCTGATATCTGTGATATGGGCATTACTTAGCTTGTGTGGAATGCAAGACTTTCCCCAGAAATCTATATCAAGCACACAGAAATTGTTGAGAAGAAAAGGGATTGGAAAACATTTGTAGAAGAAAAAAGCACATAACAAAACAGTCTTATAGAACCCTGGAAATTATGCTATTTTCTCTTCTACTAATTACCAATCAATAATGTATAAACAAGACTATCATAAGCATAAGGAAGTAATAAAAGGTTACTATGTCAAATTCAGTGACTGATGTAGCTACTCCCCAAAGATACATTCTTTGTGAAGTCCAACACTTAACTCCAGAAGTAAATAGGGCATTTGGAGCTGTGACTCAGGCTTGTGGAGTCATCCTGGAGTAGGGTGGGCCCTATCTAGTGACAAGTGTCCTTGGGAGAGGCAGAAATGGGCAGAGTGGAAGCCAAGGAGCAGGTGAAGAAAAGGAACTGCTGAAAGCTGAAGGAGGCAAAAACCAGTTTGCCTTGGAGATTACAGAGGGTACCCAGCTTTCCCAGCCTTGATTGCCAACATCTGGAGCCCTTCACGGTGACAAACATAGATCTGTTGCTCTTAGATACTGAATTTATAGCAGTTTTGGGTGGGGGGAACAAATTTACTTCTGTAACTCAGGCCACCGCGTGAAGCTCTCATATGTACACAAATTTCATGTGCAGGGCCGCAGCTTGGGTTCTGTTTGGATTCCAGTTAAAGGGGAAGGACACCAACTTATTGAGCTTGCTCACTGTCATCAATGCACCAGATACAGCAGAGACTGGTCATGGAGCGTTTTTCTTTCACTTCCTGTATATGTTGCCTTCTTCTTTGTCCCAAACATATATCAAGACTGAGAAAATGGAGTTGCATTGCCATTAGGAAGGCTGAGTCTTGAGAGGACTTCCAAGGATCCTGTTGTTAGAGTAGCAATAAGGGGTCATTAAGGAACAAATCATTGTGGTTAAGAGAATGGAATCTCTGTGCTGGGTGGAACTCTAACATTCCAATGGGGTGACCTAGTCAAGGGCCCACCCCTCAGGGAAGAGTCACTGCCCCTAGGAAGGCAGACTCACCTTATAGCTTGCTAAGGAGAAAGGCAATCTTTAGCCCTTTAATGAGACCACATCCTGCTCCATCCTGGAATCCCTCCCCCTAGAGGTGTCACTAAAGAGCCCATCCATGCTGCTTCTAAGTCTACCACATTTCCTCAGTTACTCCAGAAAGCATAATTCCCCTCCCTGCAACACTTGGGAGTTTACTCTTTCACCAAAGACCTCTCCTGCTGTGTGACAACCTGATGCACGCTTCATTCAAATGGCAGGGCCTTTTTCCTCTCTCCTCTATTTTCTTTCAGGCAGCTGCTGAAGTTTACATCTTGCCTATGCCGCCCTGCCCTAGAGGTTTTTCTTTCAAACTCTAATAAATTTGTCCTTGAGGTTCTATTTGTGTTGGTTCTTAAATTCTTTCATTAATGCGATTAAGAAACCCAAGAGGAGACCTCGAGTGCTCTGTTATCACTAACTCCATGCATAAGGTGGGCACAGGAAGGGGTTTCACTCTTTCAGCATGGCCATCTTAAGTCCAATTACCGTCTTTGAACCATCCCTAAACACAGCGCAGACAGACATCAATCATCTCACACTGGCAGTGTGTGAGGTAGCTTGAAGGGAAGGGAGATGTCAGTGTAATTACAGCAGTTACTGAGGAGTGATTTATTCCAGAGTGCAGCCTCCTGCACACTCACGAATCTATTACCCGCAGCCCTTCAACACCTTGTACCTCATTTGCAAGACATTAATTCCTATGTATTTACAAGGAGTTCATGGTGATATGCCCAGGAATCAGTCTTGTGTCTCTTTTATCGCCCCATTGGCTGGATGGTGAGGAGTCTCCCTGAGGCTCATGAGTAAACGGCTCAGCTACGAATGCAGATGGACAGGTGATAGTCTTAGGTTTCCTCCCCCAAACCTGCACACATGTGAGAGATTTCTAAAAGGCCCACTGATTTAAGAACCAACAAACAAAAGCTTGTGTGGGGAGCAATGTTCAACAAATCTTGGTCATTGATTCCACATACAAGTAGTGAGAATGACCCTCACTATCCCCTTCTAGATAGTTCTCTGCTGTCTTTCTTTGCCTGGCCAACAACCCCTGCTGCTCTCTATGGGAAACCTGTGTTTCTGCCACTACTTTTCCCTTCAAAGAATTCTCAATCTCAATGTACCCATGTGAGCATCCACCAGTCAACCCAGTACCCATGTGAGCATCCGCCAGTCAACCCAGTACCCATGTGAGCATTGGCGGAGCCCAGCACCCACAGGAGCACTCGCTTCAGACCAGCACCCACGGTAGCACACACGCTTTAGATCAGCACCCACAAATCAGACCAGAACCCCCACATATTCTAAGATATTCCATCTTTTGACCTAAGCTTAAGGTACACAATATTTTATTTAAAAGGAACCCTACTGTAGGAGTGGCTGCAATGTCCCAGACAAAGCAAGGGACTGAGACTATGGAGTCCTAAGCTTGAGTTCTTGCTTCACCATTTTCTGCTTCTGTGACCTCAGAGAGAGGGAAAAGAAGGAAAACAAAAACAAAAGAAGGAATTACCACACTCTGTATCTTCACCCAAATGTCACTATTGCGGGATAAATGACAAGCAGACGTGGTCTTTGTGGGTGAAATCTGAAAGGCAACATTTTAGTGGGGACCTAGTGAGAGAAATTAATCTAGGAGAAACCAGTCAAAGTTGAAGAACAGGAAATGAATTTGAGTTCTGGAACATTCTGAGAGCTTCCAGGACCACCCAGCAGAAAAGGTGTGGGAGGCTTTGTCGCATCTCTAAAGGTCACAGGCATCTGAGGAAGCTGGGTGCCAGGAGTTGTAAGATGGGCTGTGTAGAGCTGTAACCCAATCCAGTCACAAAACAAAGGAACTGTCCCAAAGAGCCTGCAACCATTTTAATGCACCGAATTGCCTTTAACTAGAGGACCCGACAAAGTTTCTCAGGAAAAACTTGAAAGCATGTCAACACACGGTATGCATGTATGCACATTTTGCATGGCCTGTCTCCTTGAGAACAGGCTTACGTGCACACGACTGACTGCGGTTAGAAATCTCACTGCCCTGAAAGGCGTGGGTTGAAGTGTGGTTCACGATCATCTTTAATTTGGGAAAATCAGCATCTTTGGCATAAAGCAAAACAGTTGACTCCAGTCGGCATCCATTAATCATTTACCAAGCCAGTGCCCAATTTATTCTGACTAACACAATCAAAATCACCTTACCATGGAAGATTCTGGGTGCTCAGAAGCCAGCTTCAAGCGCCTTCATATTGCTTCAGCTACCTCCTATTCTTTGAAGAAAATGAATAACAACTTCGAGAATGAGGATAATTTGCTGTGCCTGCTGAAGCTCGGGGCTATACGACAGGAAAAACAAGGGAATGGTCTCAAGCGACATGGCCCAGAGGGGCTTTAATTAAACAGAGGAGCTTCAAGCAGACTGTGCAGACGCTGACTGGATCAGGCAAGGGAGAATTTGTGTCTGAGCCAGTCAAGTGACAGTCTAATGGGAACATCTGGGCACTAAGGAATCTTTTTATGAGGAATTAGGGCCTTAGGATCAATTTTAATCTCACCAAATCCGTAAGACCAATCACCAAGATTTTAGAGAACAACTTTTCATCTTTTTAAGGAACCATTCCTACAGAGAGAGTTGCAGAAACCTTATCAGATCTGAGAGCTGCTGAATGCAGACTTAAGTAACCTTAAAAAGAAATGGCTTCCCTGAAAATGTACGTAAAAATAATATTATACAGACCCAGCAGGCTTTGTTCAGGAATATATAGCTGCATACATATTACATGTATGAATCTAACAACCATTAAGGAAAAAGTCTATGAACATGAAAGAGAGTGAGGAGGGGTATATAGGAAAGGTTGGAGGGAGGAAAAGGAAGGGGGAAATTAAAATCTTTATAATCTCAATTATAATCATTATAATTTCAAAAATAAAAGAGAAAGGAGAATGGCTTTTCCAGCTAATATGCACACACAGAATTCTTGGGGAAACATCAGGTCCAAAAAGAGAAAGAGAGATTAAATCTTAAATTTAAAAATATTAAAAACTCAAAACCTGCAAATCCCATGAAAGAACATAGGACTCCTCTGAGGCCTTTTCTATCTTGAAATAACAATTCACAGCAAATGTCAAGGGTTGGCAAAGGGGTCAGAGAGAATGCTACAAGAATGTGGCCAAAATAAAATAACATGACATTACCTTGAGACAGTCTTGGAATGAAATCAATTTTAAAGAGACAAGTGGATTGCTATCATGCAGAGTGCTAAGCATCAAACCAGAATTGATGAGAAAGTGGGAGATTTCTATGAGCTAATCTCAGCCCATAGAAAAGACTAAGAGTAAGGAGTGAACAACCCATTCTTTGTTTCTGCATTCCACTCCTTGCTTTACTGCAAAGGTCAACATGATACAAGCAGACTTCTTTTCGGAAAACAAATCCTTCTAGTGTCACGCTAGAGTAATCTACTGTGCCTACCGATCCACCATTCCCATGAGAGAGTACAAGCTATAGTCGAGCAAGCCTGAGAGTTTGGGTTGTATGCAGAGTACATTTTAAAAAAACCTAACAGATAGGATGCTTAATGTTTTCTCTGGGGAAATAGGTGTGTTCAAGTTAATTTAAACATTGCACAATGTATCCAGGTATAGACACATAATAACAGGGTATGCAATTATCTATCCTGTGTATCTGGTAAGACTAAACTTAATTACAAGCATTTTTAAAATGTGCTAAACATAAGTCATTATTATTAGGTAAGTCACTTGCTACATTAGAAGGTGGGAAATTAGAAATAGTAACTCAGACAATTCAGACAGGATGACAATCTAGGCAAGTATCTGAGTTTAAAAATTCCTGTTTCATGATTAGGGTATGTAAAAGACCCTAAAGACTTCTATACTGATAATCAGTCCTCCAGCAGCAGAATTCAGGGTTAGAGCCTTGAGTAGTCACTGGGTTATAAAGACACCATGTAAGCAGATTTGTCCATTTATGAGTTCATAGGTGAAGTGGTTATTACTTGGGGTTGAGGCGTAGTTAGAGGAAGAGGTTCACTGAAGGTATGTTCATGAGGACATATCTTGACCTAGTCTTCCTTTTCTGTATCTTGGCTTATGAATACATTTTTAGATTGCCCCATTTTTCCTCCATTATGTCTTGCCTTGATATAGGTCTTTAGTAGTCAGACATCCATGGGCTGGAAGCTCTGAAACCAAGAGCCAAAATAAATATTTAGCCCTGAAAGTTGATTTCACTCAAGTATTCTATTATAGGAGTACAAACCCAATGAACATGGCACAAGCCCTCATGTGGCTTGTGGATGGAGGAATCTTTTCTGAACTCAGCATGATACTTTGTACCAAGTTATAAGGCGGAATGAAGTAGAAAATCCCTTGGTGTGGCTATCTAAGAAATATCAGGAAGATGTCGGTGCCAGCACATACAATAGGACATTATTCATGCTTTCAAAATCAAGGAAATTCTATTTTTTCGCATGAATGCGCATGTATGAATCTAGGGCACACAACACCAAGGGAATTAATCCAAGCACAATAATTTTTGAACCTCAAAATTACTACCCATAATGGTCCTGAGTGTTGGCCTAAAAATCTCAGAGAGGTGGAATGGAGTCAGGCAAAGTGAAAATGTACTTCTCTCAAACAACTTTAAATTATCATTAGGTTAGAAAAAATAAGTTTAAGATAAAACACAGAAACATGAGTATATCAGCATGACCCAAGCTAGCAAAGTCATTGGTATTATTTTGCTCACGATAAGTAAATGGCATAAGGCCTGGGTTCTTAGCCAGCGTTTAAGAGTAACACAGTCTTGTGACTGCAGGTGCTGTGCTGTGCCGTACGTCTGGAGGGCAGCCAACATTGTAGAAGGAGTGGGAACTCACCTTGTCCTCTTCAAGATGGTCTTAGAATCTGTATTTTTGACTGACATTTAAACTGCTGAAAATAATAGAAGCCTGAAGATGCAAGCAGACCATTAAAGTTGCCAGTTTTTGTCAAAGGATTACAGGAAACTATGAGATTTGTTAAAAGTAACAAGCCATTTTAAATCAAAGTTTGTCCAAAAATTTTCACTCTTACTGATAAACATTTACTAAAATGAGGATGAAGAAACCACCTATGTGTTATCAGCAAATGTTTATAAACCACACATTTGTAAAGGATTATCTAGAATACATAAAGAGCATGAACAACTTACGAGTAAGAAAGCAATAAAAATTTTTAATTAAAAACTGAGGTGAATAAAGGACCCGAATAGACTTTTCTCCAGAAAAGATGTATAAGTGGCCAATAATAATATAAGCTAAATTTTGTTATCCTTAGGATAAAAGAAATTAAGGTCACAATGGACAACAAATCTGCATATCCCATAATATTGTTGTGGTGGCCGGCCAGGAGACTCAGCAAGAGAACCAGTGCACTGCAGAAATATAAGCAGAAGCTGGACAAGAGAGGCATGGTGCGAAGACAGAGAAGACTCAGTTCTGCAGACAAGCCATGCCTGGAACATGAGCCTAAAGCCAAGGGTTCAGATGTTTGCTAGAGAGACAAGCGTCTATAGCCACAGCCTGCATGTGCTAAATAGAATCCCAGCAAGTGTGCAGGAGAACCGGGCATAGTTAACAAAGACCTTCCTGCTTCTCTTTCAAACCTGTCACATGGAACTTTCAAAAGGCGCTTTGTGTGCCTTTGATTTCTCTCTCACAATGTGCTGGCAAGCTTTATGTCAACTTGACACAAGCTAGATTCAATTCTGGAGAAGGAATCTCAGGTGAGAAAATGCCCTACCAAACCAGGCTGTGGGGAAGTCTCAGTTGATGGTTGATGTGGGAGACCCAAGCCCACTGTGGAGAGTCCTACTCCTGGCTGGCAGTGCTGGGTACATGTCTGTTCTTAATATGGGACACACTTTGGGAAGCCAGGACATATGTCTCCTGGACAATCATTTCCTTTGTCTCCATTCTACCCAATGAATCAATCATAATTAGTTTGATCAATATAAGTTAACCCAGGGTTTTCGTACAGAAAAAGAAATTGTGGCTTAAGAGAACAACAAAATTATTTTCCTCTTATATTTGGTTTCTTTTCCAAAAAAAATAAAGCTGATTTGGTTAGGAATAATGTAGATTCACAGGAAAGTTGATCCAACTGGAAACAGTCATACCAAGTCAGAGAATCTAGACCAGAAAGACAATCATCTCTTATTTCCTGTTTTCTTTATATGTTAGCTTTGAATCTTTAGATAGACATGTTTCACTTGTAATTTCCATAGGATCAAGAAATTAGTAAGGGAGGATCTGTTAGGGGAGTTAAGATACAAGGCAGTGATAAAAAGTGGGATGGAGAAATACCAGAACAGGAATATTCAATGGAATGGGAGATAGGAGAAGATGATAGAGGAAAGGCTATGAGGAAGGATAAAGACCTGTTGGATGAAAACAAACATGTAGCACTATTTGGTGGGTAAATTTAGGAGGTGTGGACTTGATACAGGAAGTATATCACCGAGGGCAGGCCAAGTCTTACATCATTTCCAGTGTGCTTTCTCTGCTTACTGCCTGCTGTTCAAGACAGGAGATCTGAGCTGTTCCTGCCACCATGCCTGGTGCTTACTTCCATGCTTCCCTGATGTTGATAGTGATGGAATCTTATAGCTCTGGAACCATAGACCTGCACTCTTCTATAAGGTGCCTGGGTCATAGTGTTTCATCACAGCAATGGAAAAGTAACTTAAATATGACTTCTCATGCCTTTAACCGTCTACTCTCCTCATTCATACTCTGTTGCATCCTTCCACTTTTTGCAATCCCTTTCTTATTTCAGTGCTTAATTAGTGATACCTTTTGCTCTAAAAAAAAAAAAAAAACAAAAACAAAAACTAAAAACTAGCTTTTATCACAATCTGTGCCATAGTGCTACTGCCTCAGAACCGTATCAAGAACACACATGGAGAGCCCAGCTGTCATCTATTCCAAGTTAATATTGGGACTGTTTCAAAGTTTCAAAGCATTTTCCCTCTTAACTGCCATCACTTTCTCCCCTAAATAGCACTGGGAATGGACCTGAGTGAAAACAACTCATCAGGAAGACATGAGGAAAATAAAACAAATAAACAAAATGAGTTAAAAGCAGATGAAAGGTGAACAAATAAAATTTGGAGGACACACCGCTCCCAGCAGATGTGTAAAAGCCAAAGAAAAGAGATAACAACCCACTTTGATAACACCCAAAGCTATAGCATTAATACCTGAAGCAAAGATGATGAAACAGCAGAAAATGAAGAAAAAAATTTCATATTCCTAGCCCTAAAAAGTCTCGCAGAAGAAGATGAATGTACTATAGAAATTAATAAAAGATCTAGACAAGAAAGTAAAGCAGAAAACTACTGACTGTTCATTTACTTGGGGCCAAGAGTTTTAACACATGGAAGAAAATAATTGAGCAAGAAAATTGAAAACTGGAATAATATTGAAAATTCTGGAATAAAACAACCACGTGGAGAAGATACACAGTGGAAAGCAGCAGCAGAGAGAACCAAGCAGGAGAGTGGACGTTAGGAGCGGGACTGGGGACAGGATGGAAATAAAGATAAACAGATTTAGACACTTCCAAAGAAAAAGTTAACAAATATGGCCACAATTTTCAAGATCTCAAGAATAAATTCAAGAGACTAAATTTAAGAATCCTCAGAATCAGAGAAGGGGCTGAAATAGTCTAAAGTCATAAGCAATGTGTTCACTGGAATATCAGCAGATATGCTGACCTGAACTGGACACTGCAGCACAACAAACTTTTCTAATCCTGTGCAGACGCAGCAGAGATGCTCTCTGCAACATATAAAAGTGATATCAAAATTACAAAGGAGGTAACATTAAAAACTGTAATTGCATATCACTTTATATGCAAAGTCAAATACAGGAGAATTAGACCAGGTCTCTTCTCAACAGTGCTAAAGTATGGAATAGTATCTTTGAATCCATGAAAGTAAACAACAATAAACCAAAATTGCTAAAACTGACCAAGTTATCTCTTAAACTGACTAAGAAATATGAACATTTCTAGATAAATTCATATGAATGTAATTAATGAAAACCAAGCTAGGACTGCAGAAATACGTAAATATACATGGAGAAGGAAGAAAATATTCTTATCCATAAGGTGGGAAAGAATATATTTCATGAAGATATTTGAGTAGAAGAGAACTAGCACAATGTCCCAGAAAACTCTTAATAATAACAGAAGGAAACTATCCAAAATCTAACCAATAATACAAAACAATAAACAAAAGCACATGGAAACACAAAACATCTCTTGCTAATAGCAGTAAACATAATTGGACTTGACTCACAATTACACATCACAGGCCAACTGATTAGACAGAAAGGCAATATTCAGTTATCTGTGGTCTCCAACAAACATGCCTCAGACACAGTCACCAATAGAAATCAATGAACCCAACAACTGGAAGCAGAAAACAGGCTGACTTCAGCTCAGACAGAAGAGATGGAGAAGGCCTCTACAACTTGTCAAGAAGATGTGATTACTGTAAATGTTTATGAACTGAATGTTGGGGCTCCCAAATTTATAAAATAAATACAAAAGGCATCAAAAGTCAGACAGGGTGAGGTTCAATAATAGTGGAAGATGTCAATATCTTAGTCTCATTTTTACATAGGTTATCCAGACTAAACATCAACAAAAAAACAAAAGTTACAACAACAACAAAATGATGAGCCATAGAGGACAAAATGTTTCAACATTGGTTCATTTTAATCAGTGTGGCTGAGGAGGACACCACAAAGGCAAAATCCATGCAGCTGCCCAGTGAGTAGACGAGGCAGATTCTTCAGGAAAGTTCTGAGCTCAGTTTAGGTTTTCACAGTTCCAATTACAGGCATCTGCAATCTCTATCAGTTCCTTATTCTGAACTTCCCATTTTCTTCAGCCGTACACAGAAACAAGGCATAAAGTGAAAACTGGGTTAGTTTGAAGTGGTTTTTAATTCTGTGCTTCCCTGTGTAGCCCAAATGGACTCAGAGCTCCGGGACCTCCCACCACAGACTCCTGAGCTCAGGGATCACAGGCACACGCTCCCATGTCCAGAAATAGAGTAAATGTATCATGTACAAAATAAAAATAAACCAATAAAATAGAAAAACCAAAAGCTTAGAACTTTTATCTCAATTCCTTACCCTAATGGAAAAGGAGTATGGTGATCCCCAGAGGACTTAGTGGGACCATGAAGTTTCATGAGAGCTGGAATCTTGACTTGTGCCATGTGGTGACATTACCCAACAATGGTGAAGACACATGGAATTTGTCTTCCTTATGATATCACTAACATTTGAAGATGTGGATCATCACACCCCTTTCTTTAGAAGACTCTTTAGTTATGTAGGTTATGGTAGGTATAAAGGTGGTGGTACCTATCACCTAGGCAGGTAGGCTCAAAATAGCAAAATAAAAAGAAAGAGGGGAAGGAATTCCAGGGTCTCAACTCATGAATAACTGAGTCGAGAAACAAAAGAGAGAGCGCAAGCATCACAGCATAAGGTTTCAGAGTTGCTGAAGGAACTTCCCAGGAATGTCACCAGCCCAATTCCAGGATGCCAGAAGAACTCGGTTGTTTTACTTTCCTTTTCCCACTTGTAGAATCAGAGGTGCTGTGTGACCCAGGACCAGAGAGCGGAGGACAAATGTGTGACCCTGGAGAAGGAAGGCCAAGTCCCATCCAGAGCCAGCATATTGGGCTTTAACAGCACAGAAAAATTTGCTAACATAACTCAATGTGTCCTGCTTTGACAAGGAAGGGGCTTATCCATCAGATTAGTATCTGAGAGGGTTTGGGGTTAGCTTGATAAGTTTGAGATGGTAAAACAGGAACTGCAGAAACGAGTGAAGGACAAGAAGTCGGGAGTAATAGGAGTGTTGAGGGGAGTTAATTAGAAGACCATTAGAGCAGTCTCTATTTGGTTTGATGAAATAATTTAAATCATTTAAGACATTGAAATCATGCCAGGTAGTGGTGGTGCATGCTTTTAATTTCAGCACTTGGGAGGCAGAGGCAGGTGGATGTGAGTTCGAAGCCAGCCTGGTCTACAAGAGCTAGTTCCAGGACAGCTAGGACTGTTACCCAGAGAAACCCTGTCTTGAAAACAAACAAAAAAAGATTTTGAAATCTAAAGTTTTGAATTTGGGCCATTTGTGGCCATTGTCCAATGTTTATTTAGGACAGATTTGAGCTGAGAGCTGAACAAGTATGATTAGCCTAATGTCTCCCAAATGGAGCTCTCTTAAAATAAGCCAGAGATATGCTAAGGATATGTCCTTTGAAATGGACAATTTGGATTCCATAGAGGGTTTGGAAGCAAAGCAAGAATAAATGTCAGATCCATTAACCAAGACATCCCCCTGGGTTGACCTAAAAATGAGCCTGTTATCTAGCAGGGGATGTCCTCTGCCCCATAGGCTCCGGGAAAGTCAAAAGACAAAGGGGCCCTGTGGAAAGCTCCTGGAGTCTTTGGACCAATGAACTGTGAGGAACTCATGGAGTTTCTAATGTCTGATGGGTACCTTTGACTTAGGCCAATGCGGTGTATGTGAAGTGGAGGTAAAAGGAGAATGGCCTCTTACCTGTAGATAAGATGAGGTCTGAGAAGGAGGAAGAACAAGAGAAGAGGGGGTGAAGAAAATGAAAGGAGAATGGAAGAGCATTCTAGTCCTCTCCGAAGAGCCCAACAGAGTGCCAGTAAGTCCCTAGACCTGAGATTCTGTCCGTGGGACCTGCACTGTTCACTGATGCAGAGGCCGTGGAGGCGAGAGGTCTCAGATCAGACCATAATTGGTGGCCTTTTAGCTTATATAGTGAGCTCCAAGGGTGTCTGTGCTCCTGAAGGAACAGCTTCTAAGATTACACATGATGATAAGAAAGTCAAGAAAGTTCCAGAAGGGCTTGGAGCAGAGGGCAAGGACACCAAAAGTTCTCCAGGGTTTTAGCACCAAAATGTTAGATTTCAGAGCACAGAGTAAAGAAACGGAAACAAGGAAGGAGGCTGAAGTCTGGCCTTAACAGATGAGATTGCTTATTAGCACAGCAAGGGACTTCCATCATCCCTCAGGATGAGAGTTATAAGATGGGGAAGGAGTTGCTCAGAACCCTTAGAAGGATGGGCAAGGGATTTAGGTATAGGAAAGTTGGTACAGCTGTGGAAGGTGTGTGCAGATTAAGGCATTCTTTAGAAATCACAACTCCCTTTTGAAATTTCCTATTCAAGAAAAACAAGCTACCCTGAGAATTTCCTGTCTCAACAATGACTTCTGCAGATACAGATGTGGCTCACCAACAGCAATTGAGCAATGGCAGCAAGACAGTCTCAGGGGAACCTGGTTTCCTGCAGCCAGGCCAATCTATCAGAGAATAGACTTGATTATTTGCATTTCTTCCATGAAAGTTAATGTCACCCATTTATTGCTATTGTAAGATTAGGTATAACCTTGTGGCCTTTTGTGGCCTTCCACTTTCTGAGCGAAAATGGAAGTGAAGGGGCAATTCCGGGCTATTGAGGAAGTTTCTATTCTAGTCTCTGGGGATGTACCCAGTTAAGCAGACTAGAAATGCTATCTCTATTACTCCATTCAGAACGTACAAAGATTCTGAAGCTACCAAGAAGTTCACACCTCCACACAGCTTGGTTTCAAAGACATTACAAAAAAAACAAGACATCTGAAAGTCTACTTTGATAATTATATTCTCAAAGAGTCTGACATGAAAACTGATAGGTAGATTTGACAGAATTCAACTGTACCCATTTTTACCCAGACAAAGCCGGTATAGTTTAAATATTTACCTAGGATATGGCAACAATGCTACTTAGATACGGTTATATATGGCAGTTTCCAGAGCTGCATGGGTATAAGCAAGCATGGCTCCTGCTAACAGACATAGCACTGCTCCTCCCTCAAGCCCTATAGAATTCTAGTCTCAGTTCAGATCTCCTTTGGATGGGAAAAGAGAGAACGCAGCTTTTTGAGGTAAGAGGCTAAAGTAGCCACAATTTAGCCAGGTTTTGTTGTTGTTGTGCTTTTATTTTTTTGTTGCTGTTGTTCTATTTTTGAAACAATATGCTTATATAAGAGGAATAGAAAGAAAGCTTTTTACTATGACACTAACAAATATATTAGGATAGCCAAACACAGTCATTTCTCTTTACCCATGGTGGGGTGTGGTTGAGGTAAGTTCTCACTGCCTCAGTGGATATTTGAAACCACATACTATACCAAACCTTGTACAGTCTATGTATTTTTCTGCAAATACAAACTAAATCCAAATTTAGTGATTTTGTATTTTAAATCACATATACATACACACTGCAGTTTGTGGTGTAAAATAAACAAACAAGTATTATAAATAAATAGCCTAGAATTTCTTTTTTGTATACGATTTCTTTGTTGGATCATTCTTGATGTAATCTCAGCAATACTGACTGGCATGTGTTTTTCTCCTCTGTGTGACATTGAAATGTTTTATGTTCAGTTGAAGGAAGTACTTTACAAAGTCTCTTTGGCATATGTGAATAGCCAGCATCACTATGTTTGTGCATTAGGGTAATTATGAAGTGTTAAATTAGAGCTTCTTGAATACAAGCAACTTGATGTCACAACAGTCAATATGACAGCTAGAGGACCACTCAAATGACCCCTGTGTGGGTGTCACGTACAGTATGAATACCTGGGACAAAGGAACGATTTGTGTCTTAGGACATACCTCAGTCTTCGTGAGATATATAGCCTGAATATAGGAGAAGACTTTGGCTTACTCAGCCCTGTACTGTCCAAAACTGAGAGAAACAGGCCAGTCTTCTTAGCCAGGAGACCAAAACTGAACGCTGTTCGTAGTGGTTTGAATGTAATTGGTCCCCAAAATCTCACAGAAATGGCACTATTAGGAGGTGTGACTTTGTTGGAGTGAGCACAGCCTTGTTGGAGGAAGAATGTCACTGTAGGGACAGCCTTTGAGGTTTCCTAAGCTCAGGATACTGCGCAGTATCTCAGTGGACTTCAGGTTGCCTGCAAGTTAGCACTATGTCTGCCAGCGTGCCACCATTCTCCCTATCATGATGATGATGGACTGAACCTCTGAAACCGTAAGCAAGCCACCCCAATTAAATGCTTTGTTTATAAGAGGTGACGTGGTCATGGTGTCTCTTCACAGCAATTAAAAACCCTTACTAAGGCACTGTACTTCCCCACTGTGGGGCGCCATCTTTTTCCAGAAGGGTACTCCCCACAGATATAGTGTCTTTCCCTACCACATCCATCCATGTTCCTTGATTTAAAAAAGCTGCCAGGCATGCTGCCATCAAACTCACAGGTTTAGGAAATTATTCAGGATCCCCAAGTACCATCCTTGGAATTTTGTTTAAAAATCCCATAGAGGACCCAGTAGGATTCTATTTCTCTTTTAAATTGAAGTTGAGATGCCAGCTTTGACTGACCTCTCTTATAAAGCTGCCAGGTTCTTGTTCCTTACACTGAAGGTGATGGAATAGGCAGCCGACTACAATTACTTTTTCCTTGTGCTGGGCTCTGGTGCGTGGTCCAGCTGGACGGTTACTGAACAAAGCCTGTGGTGATCCTAACTTTTATGTCTTCTTTATAGACTTTATCTCTTGAAGTCCCCACTGTGCTATAGCATATTACACCCCCCCTTACATAATATATGTCATCTCGAGAAGGCTGCCTTATGTTCTGGAGTCTTTGCTCCCTGGTAAATTTTACCATGGCCCCTTAGATGGACCCTTCTCTGAGGCTCTCTCACTAATCTGTTCCATGTCACCCCTTTGGTCAGCTTGAAGCAGTTAGATATATGCACCTCAAGTCCCTAAAAGCAGTTCAGACCACCTCTGAAAAGGGGACAAATGGATGAATGCGCCATCGAACTCATCCCTGGTACCAAGCTGGGCATCGTTTTCAGGATTCAGCACAGAAACAGCTGGACGGAAGCTCCTACACTAACGAACCTCTCCCCCTCTCTCACGAGCTCTCAGAAAACCTTAAAGAGATTTCACATCAGCTTAACATCCTTTGGGCCAACTCGACTCTTTCGCTGCTGCAGTGCCCCAAATTAAAGAGGCCTGGATCTCCTGACTCCTGCTGAGGATGGATCTGTGCCCTCCCTCCTCCGGGAATGGGGATTTTTCCATGCCATCAGATCCAAACTGGCTTGGGATGAGGCCCAAAGAACACAGGGACCAGGCAAAAAATTCAATGACAAGCCTTGCTTTTGCTTCCCTTCCACTCTGGCTCCTCCCATTGACCCCTCATTCCTCTATTGTCCCCAGACATGTTTTGACCCTACAATTACATGTTTTACTTACTGGACACAGGTCCCTTAAAATAACCAGACTTCCTCCAACACCCAAACAGGGATGTTTCAATGTAGTTCTTCTAGTGACCTCACCCTATATAGCCTCTAAGTCCAGCACAGGAAGACTTTGGGGATATTATGGAGGAGCTCTGGCTTTGAGTCACCGTCCTCCCTTGCACCCCAGACTAGATACAGTTCTTTACCTCAGTCCTCTGTGTTCTCCTGCTCCCTTCCTCCAGCCCACTGTAGCCCCTGATGCTTCTGCCATCTTACTCTGGGGCAGCACTCCCGGCAGGGGAACTTGTCGCTGTCACCTAAATGACTTGACCCAGCATTCTTCTGTCTCAACTGTGCTACGATCCTGGGCATCAATCACTGCCACCCTGATGTCACGCCTGTGAGGGTGTCCCTCCATCTCTAACTTTTCAAAATGAACTTCTCTGGAGTCTACTCTTACCTCTCCCCTCAATCACAGCACAAGAGAGCTGGGTACCCCTCTTTAACAGAGCTTACCAGTTCTGAAAAATGGCCAATGCCACGTGCTCATCCATCGGCTGGGCCTGCCTATCCACTAATGTCCAGTGCTCCTGAGCCACTCCTGTCCCCTCATCATTAGAGACCCCCCCCCGTAAGCAATATCTTTACATAATACTCAAGGCCTTCCTGGGTTCTCTCCCTATAACAGCCCTGCCGAGACGGTTCTGTTTTCTTTGCTTCTTACCTCCCATACTAGCACAATCCTGAATGCTAAGCTATTTCTCTCCTCTACTGGCAATCCTTCCCATCCTTCTCCAGTTTAGCCCTACAATGCTCAGAGCCCATTGAGACACAATAAAATGACTCCCCTGCCGATTATACAGGCCCCATCTATGGACACCCAACCTCCTCTTGGTGGCTTACTTCGTCTCCCTCTCTCTTCTAATCCTCCTCCCCCCCTCCATGGGGTGATCTCTCAGCCTCACTCTGTAATCCAATCATGTTTGCAGCGCTCAAGCAGTTATTCTTCCAAAGTTTCCCCAGGAGCCTAATGATGGCTATCACGTGATCCATCACATGATCAGACTCAAACTCTTCTCCTGCTACATAGAAGTAACCTGACCTAAATCCTGAGAACAGAACCCAGCCCTCCTCCATCATCCCCCTTCTGCAGGAAGTAGCCAATAAGAGAATATGTTGCCTCCTCCTTTTTACTTGACATCCGGGTCTGTAATGAAGGGCTAATGATCCAAAAGCCTCAGAGGACTGAGACACTCTAGACAGGCTAGCTGACGTGACTGAGAACACCTGTTAGGAGACCCCCCACATCAGCCCTGCTAGTGTCTACAAGCTCTGGACTGTGGGGCACCACCCTGCTGCTGGACTCTTCTATGCACTAAACGCCTCCACTACAATCCTGTAAAAGCCTGAGATCCCACACCCTGTGCACAGTCTCACTTTCACAGAGACTGCAGACTTCTGCTGTTCTGTTTAGGAGGCAAATTCTGCTTCTCCCCTCCACCAATCCCTGGGTGATACTCAATATATGCAAATTAACACATGTCACATTAGAAAAACCATGCCCCTTTGTAAACAGTGAGCACAGTGTCCTGGGCTGGCATGGTGGGGACTACCCAGTGGTCTCTAGAAGATCACTACAAGACGCTTCTTCAGTACATAGCAAGGTCCAGATGTTGTTAAATGTTGAGAGTCTAGACAGGAAGTGAAGAGCAAAGGTGCTTGTCCTCCATAGCGAATGCTACCATAGGATACACAACACACAACCGTGGAGAGGTGTGAATGCTGCCGAGCTGGAAGTTCATTAGAGGAAGACGGCTGCTCTTCCAAAAAACAGAACTAAAAGCAAAGGAGAATGCGGTCAAAGGGTGAACGAGCCACAGCTCCAGTCATAAAGTGTACACGAGCTCCTGAAGACTCTGGTGTTTCAGGACGGATGGAGAAAGGCACAGTTGAGAGCTTCTAGATGGGAAGTCAGAGGGGAAAATAAGAGCCCAGTCCTGAAAATCCTTCCAACCACATTTAGTTTAAACCATGTCCCCAGAGCAGGGCTGCTCTTATGAAGGATTTAAAAACCACGGTAACAACATAACAAGGTTTATATTTTATGATTCTCTCCAGTTGCCAAGTAGAAATTAGATTAAAGAGGGGGAGCATTTAGGAGACTCTTATGTGGAGCAATGATGAGCTTAAAAGAAGAGATAGAATTTGAAAGGGGAAAAAAAAAGCTCGAAGTAATAAACTCTTATTAGAGGGAATAAAAAGGGAGAAAATTTTCCAAAGTAAGCAAGCACCTGCTCACCACATTTTCATGCTAGGATCACTGGAGGATGGGGGTCCTCCAAGGAATATCAGATTTTATGGACTGAGCCAAGAAATCCACAGGCTGAGCCTAGAGCACCCTGTTATGGCAGAAAGAAGGTATAAAAACAAAGGAATGACAGAGGAATTGTCGCAGGGCAGAGGAAGAAGAGTTCCTGGTACCATACCAGGAAGATAAAAGGAGCAGAAATGGATTATAATCCTAAATATGAAATACACACACACACACACACGACTCCACAGTGCTGTAATAAGTGATTAAGAACACTCAAGCTTGGGCTAAATTGAGACAAAGATGTCTCTACCACAGGCTGAGATCTGTTATATCAAACTCCATCAGAAACAAACAATTCTTCTTACTATTTTTAGTAAACGACAAAGTTGTTTTAAATAAAAAATAATTATTTCTGAGTGGGGAAAAACATGGCTTAAATGTCGTGTAGAACTGTACTCAATACCCATGACTATAGGCAAAAGTAAGACCTATGGCTATAAGATGACGAAGGCATTGATGCCCTCGGAGCACTCTACTGCAGAAACCTACTTTTAACTATGTAACCCATCAATCTCAAGCCATGTCACTGATCTCATGACTTCCCTTGACCTTAGGGTGGTGCTTCCTACAGTGTCGGTGCTGGAGGGTCTCGTGCCATGAAGGACATCCCCTGCATACAGTCTTATGAAAGCATCCTCTTAGGAAGTCTTACATGCGTGAGCACCCTCAGTTGTTCTGTCTTTTTGCCTCACAGGGCTCGGCATTGCTCAAACTCACCATCCATCCATATTAGCTCAATGCTAAACCACAGCAAAGGACTTACATGACATGAAAAGAATACTTCTCACAAATGCCGAAATAAAAATGTTGGCAAAATGCCAGTAAAGTGGAGCCAGAAAGAATACCCACTATGACTAACTAAAAGTAATACTAAGGATTTCCATTTGATTAAATATATATATAGTTAATTAGCATAATTGCTGTAACAAGTAAACAAGAAAAATCACATGATTAACAGAGAAGGAAAGGGAACATGAAAAGCCTCCACAATCTTTCATGCTCTAACATTCAACAAACTACAAAAAGACAAAAGCTGTACAGTTAATATTAATAGCCACACCGGAGATTTACCTCTAAAGTCAAGAAGGAAAATACATCTCTTCTTGCCAGTTCTCTTTAACAGAGTGCTGAAGCTTCTAGCCAAGGTCATTACAAAGAAAATTAAGAAATCTTATATTGGTAAAATTTTCTTTCTACACATAGTATATTCTGGTATTTTACTACATATAAGAAAAACCCATGGCCTGTCTCCTCTCTTCTCCTCCCCTCCCCTTCCCTCTCCCTCACTAGCCCATCTCTCAGCAAATGAACGGATTCTACAATGTTCCAAGATATATTTATATAAAACTTAATTATATTTCTATTCCTTGATAATGAAAACTTCAAACCAAAATTAAGGGAAAAAACATTTTAATTTTATCAAAACATATATCTTATTAGGAATAAATTTACCCAAACAAGTGAAAGAGTTGAACACTAGTTACCATAAGGCGTAAATGAAAGATAGGCCAACAGGATGGCCCAGTGTGATGTGGGAGTGTCATATCAATCTGTTGATTTCTTTGGCGAAGCAATAAAGAAACTGCTAGGCCCATTTGATAGGCCCACCCTTAGGTGGGAGGAGTAAACAGAACAGAATGCCGGGAGGAAGAGGAAGTGAGGTCAGACTCGACAGCTCTGCTCTCCGGAGCAGACGCTTCAGAGAGACGCCATGCTACCTGCTCCAGGGAAGACGCACGCTATGAAGCTCCGACCCAGGATGGACTTAGGCTAGAATCTTCCCGGTAAGCACACCTAGGGGCGCTACACAGATGATTAGAAATGGGCTAAATTAATATGTGAGAATTAGCCTAGAAGAGGCTAGATAGGAATGGGCCAAAGCAGTGTTTAAATGAATACAGTGTCTGTGTAATTATTTCGGGTAAAGCTAGCCGGGCAGGGCAGGGCGTGCGGGCGGGGTGCTGGGGACGCAGCCCCGCCGCTTCCTTATTACTACACCAGTGGGTAAAGGTGCTTGCCACATATGCCTGGTGATCTAAGTTTGATCTCTAGAACCACACAGACATGGAAAGACAGAATTAACTACATGAGCTAGCTGTCCTCTGACCTCTGCACTTATTCCATGGTTATGTGAAGCATGAGTGATAAAAACTCAGAGAGAAATTAGGTTCATCCTGAAGATCTGAAAAGCAAAGCAGCCAGCCACTGGCTCTTACCTCTACCTCACTCTGAAATGGCCATCCTGCTTCCGGGACTCTCAGAATGAGACTGTGTCTGAGTGCTGTCTCCTCCCATTTTATAATCCACTCTAGGGCTGGGATTAAAGGCATGCACCGCCTGGTTTCCATGGCAACTTGTGTGGCTACTGGGATTAGAGATGTGTGTTATCACTGCCCTGGTCTGTAAGGCTGACCAGTAGGGCTGTTTTATTCTCTTCAGGTAAGCTTTATTTATTAAAATACAAATAAAATGTCACTACATTTGGTGTGTACCCTGCGTCATGTATGTAGACATATAAACACAATAAATGTAACTTTAAAAAAATATCACTGAAAGAAAATCTAAGTGAAAAAAAATACTATCTTTTATTCATCAAATACTTTCTATAAAATTGATTCACAACTTTTTTCTTTTTCTTTAGTTTTTTTGGTTTTTGTTTTTGATTTCAAACAGTGTTTTTATGTGTAATCAGTCACTCGCTTTGTAGACCAGGCTGGCCTCGAAATCACAGAGATCCATCTGCCTCTGCCTCCCCAGTGCTGGGATTAAAGGCACATGCCTCAATTAACTGGCTAGATGAATGCACATCTTTAACATGAAAATATTATAACATCTTAGTCGTCAGCCTTGCATAAACTGACAAGATGCTGTTAAAACATATACCTCTAGAAGAAATTCCAAACAGCCAAGATCATACTGGAAAAGTAGAACAAACTCGGAAGACTGGCATTTTCCGATTTCAGAATTTTAATGAAAAGCTACAGTCTGTGTGGTACTTGGATGAAAGTGCACATGCAGATCAATGGACTGGAGCTGGTGATTCAGAGTAGTGTCACAGGTGTGTGGAGACTTCATTTCCAGCAAGGATGGTAACAACAGCCTATGTGGAAATAGTCTGTTCGACAAACAGTAGCAGTACAACTATTCAGGTACAAGAATAAAATTACACTCTTCCCACACATGCTAAGTCATAAAAATATTTCAAAATGGATCAAATATCAATGTAAGAGGGAAAGTTATAAAGCAACTAGAAAATAACTGGCGTACATGGTTGAGACAACATTAGGCAATGCTTCTGCAGACATGAAACAAAAATGAGTCAAACATTTAGAACCGGAACTTAATCAAACTGAATCTTCCTGCTTCATAGGATACAAAGTGTTAAGGCACTGAAAACAGTCGACAGAGCAGAAAGAGGACCGCAAAGCAGCTGACAGGAGACTATGATCCTGGGAGGCAGTGGGAACTGAGTTCAAAGCTGAGTGAGAAATCTGTCTGTCTGTCCACTGCTGCAGTAACCACAACAGCCAGGAAACAGACCTGGCTTCAAGGCCCACTCACAGATGAGTGGAGAACAGTAATGCGGTATGTGTGCATGATAACACTTGATCGGTCCAGTTGGAAAGAAATAAGAAATCTTTAGGAAAATGGATGAAACTGAAAAGCATTATTTTACAAAAGTGATTCCAACTCAAGCATCACGTGTTCTCTCTCATATGCAGAGTCTAGCCTATAAGACTTATACTTACAGAGTAAAAATGCCCATATTACACCTTTATTCCAGAACACTATTCTCATTAGTTAACTGCTTATTACCTTTTTGATATTTTAAATAGACTCACTTGCTACTGGAATTTTTTTAAATAACAAAACATTGGCTTTGATTTACATTGCGTGTGCCTTCTTATAAATGTTCAGTCTTTTTCTATGGCTGTTTCTAGATACCCTCTCTGTCCTTCAGAAGTTAAGACAGAGATGTGTGGGATCATGTGTATGCGTGTGCACACATATGTGCACCTGTGCATTGTGTACATGAACATGTATGCACTTGCATTGTGTGCGAGTGTCTTATGTGCATTCATGTATGTATGCATGTGTGCATGCCTGTGTGCACTTGTGTGCATATATATGTATATGGTGTACATGTATGTGTGCACTTGTGTGCATACATACTCTTTTACTTTCCTCAGTTCTCATGAGTTTCTTAAACATGTCTGTTTCTTTCACTTCTGGATAGTATGACCCCATAACGGATATTTTTAAAAAATAATCTCTAAATTTAGAGACTTTTTTTCTTTCTTCAACCCAGTTTATGTTATAAATTTTCTTATGATTTTTAACTTTTATTTTTCACATCCAAAAGTTCCATGTGGCTCATTTTTGCTTTACCCTGTGTGTGTGTGCGTGCGTGCGTGCGTGTGTGTGTGCTGCAACCAGAATGGGGTGACTGGGAACAAAGAAAAGACAGACTCATGTGAAGAATAGCTGAGATTGGGCAGGCACTCCACCCAGTTCTTGCAGCTATACAAGGAGGCATGCCAGCTAACCTTTGTAGAGAGGTCTCTATAGAGGAGCAGCTCTAACCAGCCAGGAGGAGGAAATCATGGTGGACACTGTCTACAAACATTGTCCCATCAATCTCAGAGCGGGGAGAGACCTTGCCATCCCCCACCTGAGGCAATGGAGTCCTAGGCATGGCTGTACTCATGAATACACATTTGCTCATGGTTTCATCTGTGTTCTCTGTCTGTCTCTGTCTCACTCTCTGTGTGTGTGTGTGTGTGTGTCTGTGTGTCTGTCTGTCTGCCTGCCTGCCTGCCTGCCTATCTGTTTATCTGTGCGTTGCTGAGAACCGAATTCTCGCTTTAACAGGCTGGTAAACACTCTGCTACTAAACAACACTCCCAGCTTTCCTGATTAATATTCTCTTTCATAACTCATAAGAACATTTTATTTTATATCCTCGAGTATAAACAAAATAGCTACTTTTCTGAACCATCTCAATATTTGTCTCCTTTGTCTTGAGTACTAATCATATTTTCAATTTTCTGTGTGATCATTTTTATTAATTTAGAGTTATATCTGGGTATAGCGAATAAAACATTGTGCAAACTCTATACGCACTCTCTATATATTCCTGCAGTGTATCTCCTTTAAAGCCGGCAGTGAACTTAGATGAACCGCAACCAAATCCTCTGTACTGCGATGAGGGTGGAGGATATGTGGGAGAGAACGACAGTAGCTGAAGTCCCTGCTCAGTACAAGGAGGCTTAGCAGGGCTGCTTGATGACGACCTTTTGGACATGTCATTCCATGTCAGGGTCAAGTACAGCAGAGGACACATATAAAATAAGCTGGGGGCTCCCCTCCGAATCTTAAGTTTTTCCTGACATGAATTTTCCTTTCGCATTTCAATGCCGTGGTTCCCTCAGACCTCTTTATACCAAATATTCCTCTTGGGTTTTCTTGCCTTCTGTATTTTTCTTTTCATTTTTTAAATAGCAATTCAGCTTTTATCTTAATGAATACACTGCCTGATGCAGCTAGCACCTCAGAGCTCTTATCAGAGTTTCAGGCTGACTGCTTGGTGCTAATGGATTAATCCTGAGAGGCAAAGAAAGCATAGACATTATGAAATACTCAATGTTGATTCCCAATTGTTCATTTCCCTCCAGTTCTGCCCATTTGGGGATTACTCTTCACCGCCGTTGTAGCTGATCTTTTCCTTTGTCCAGAGCCTGTGGATACTGCTGGCAGGAGGGTGCATTCGGTAGGAGTTCTCCCACTATTACTAGACACCAACCCTGTGATTGAGCAACGAGGGTGAACCCCATGCACAAGGTGAACACACTCAGAGATAACAAGAGACAGGAATAATACGTGACACATACTTGTATGAAGGTTCATGTGCGTGGGCAGTGGGTGGTCCAGGCCGTTGACTACCAGTGTTACTGAAGAATGTTTCCACCTGGGGCCTAAAGACAGATCGGTTACAGGGTGTGTGCCTAACACGGGGAGACGGGAGCAGAATAGAAGGAGGACAGAGCAAGAGGGAGTCTGATGTGAGAGTCCCCTCTGTGTGCTGAGATTACCATTAATGAATAAAGAAACTGCTTTGGACCCTTAGCAGGGAAGGACTTAGGTAGGCAGGGAAAGTGAGGCTGAATGCTGGGAGAAAGAAAGGCGGAGTCAGAGAGACGCCATGTAGTCCCACAGGAGACAGACATCGGAACTTTACCTGGTTAAGCCAAACCCACATGGTGATATACAAATTAATAGAAATGGGTTAAATTAATATAATAGTTAGCCAATAAGAGTCTAGAGCTAAAGGGCCAAGCAGTGATTTAATTAATACAGTTTCTGTATGATTATGTTGGGTCTAAGCTAGCCAGGTGGCCGGGAACCAACAAGCAGAGCCCTCCTCCAATAGGAATCTGTGTGTATTGACTTGTTAGGATTGAAGGAAGACCCAAGGGATTGTGGGAATATAATAAAAGGATTGCTTGCATTCTGGCTTGTATGGGACTACATGTTGAGACACAGTTTGCATAGACTCAAGGCAAATAATAGTACAAGGTTATCTGCCATGCTTAGGTTGCCCCTGGAATTGTAGAAACCACAGAGAGAAGGCAAATAAAATCTCTTAAATGGGCCTGAGATAGGGTCGATTTATGAGAATGAAGCCTGGAGAGTCAAAATCCTATTTTGGAAGAGCAATTACCAAGCACATGAATTCATAATAAATTATCTAGACCAACCTAAATGGGAAAACTGCTGGAAGGCACCCCTTGCCGACCAAGTCCTCCTATGCCTTCAGTATAGACAGGAAGCCAAGGCCCAGAGGGGTAAACCGTCTCCTCTGCCACTACTGTTTGGTCATAGAGACAGGATGGAAACCCAGACCAGTCCTCTGAGCACACCCCCTTTGAACTTCACTCCTTCACCAGTGCTTTGTGAACGCAAAGCCCCCAAGATGACAGATGCCTTTCTTCCAGGAAGAACCACATGAGACATCAAGGTTCTTACAACGCGTCACTGCTCGCCAGTTCATCCCGACTCATTTAGTCACCTGCCAGCTGGGGACTGTAAGAAGCTGTGCTCCCACTTCGCTGGGCCATTAGCTATTTCAGTCGGTTACCATTGTTTGTCATCATCTATAAAAATAGACTCCAAATCGGAGTTCCTGCAAATCTCTGTTCATCGCTCAGGTCTCCAGAAGCACTCTGGTGATGCAGACTTCGCAGTCACCTCCCAAAGACCTACTGTGGCAAGTATGATTTCTACTGTCATGACACCGGAGCCTTTTACATGTCTAGAGAAAAAAATCTCGTTTTGCTGATGTAAATTTTTAAGTAAAACCAGATTTTTCTAGGCTCCCTGAAGAAGTTTTTTCCATTTCTTACACAGGCAAGTCACAGGGGATCTGAAACATTATTGAAATTGTATTAACATGCGTGCATTGGCTACTTAGGGGTTGGCAGCGCTCAAAGACCATGCCTAGAACCCGAGGACATCTTCAGGGCTGAGCAGGGTCAACAGCACAATGACCGCTGGAAAAGCAAGTGGTGAAGGAATAATGATCATTTTTTCAGGTGAGTCCTAACAATGAAAATATGGTGTAGGCTTTCTCTGTGTTTTGGGCAGCACTTTTAGTCCTGGGCACAGAGCCACACAGAAGTTCCAAGCACAAATCTGTATACTTCTCTCTAAACTACAAAATCACTGCTCTGAAGGGGAAACTTCATGGAATGCTAATTACCAGTAGCAAAATATATTTAATAAAATATAGTAGACGGTGAAATGATTAAATACACATTTTAATCTTTCTTCCTTTTCTTCCTTCCTTCTTCCCTTTCCTTTCTTCTTACTTTTTTCCTTTCCTTTCCCCTTTCTTCCTTTCTCTTTCCCTCCCTCCCAGATCTGTTTCTTGACATGAATAAAGATATTAGAGGTCTTTGGGTACCATCTTCAGGGATGTGAGTTTTGAGAGCACTTACCACAAAATGTCACTTGCCACAGAAACATTGGACTTGTTACCAGAGAAAGAACGTCTTCTTTACCATTCAGGACAATGTCATCTTTATGCTCTGGGGTTTGTTGTGGTATCTTTCACATGGTAAGTGTTCATTAAACATTAGCCAAAATAACATAGACAACAAACATCTCAATGGGTATGTGGTACTTTGAACAAATCTTATGTTTATTTCTTATACCACAATCAATGCTATCAGATCTCATCTACCAGGTCCAGCTGCAGAAAATTCAACATCAAGGATGCTTGAGATTACTTTTGTTTGCGTTAATGTCAAGTTACAATTCTATAAACAAAATAGCTTCCCATTTGTTAAAGGACAGGTTTATCTTGGTTTTAATGCTGCTGTGTCTCTTGTTTTCTCAAAAAGAAAGTGTGTCACCAACATCCACAACAACTTAAGAGCCAACATGACAGATCTGTCCTCCCACAACCTTGGGAAAATATTGTACAGAGCTTCTGTAAAATGCCATCCTAGCTCTTAACCTTAAAACAAACAGTGGGGGACTCCAAGTCGAGGCCTTGGCGCTCTGAGTAAAAGAACAACTGTCCAGCAGCCTAGCGTCACATCTTCAGCTTCCTCCACGTAGCCCTAGTGGACCCCTAACAGAAGTCACTTGGGTGGGCGGAGGCTCATGTGGGGTTAATTTTGCCTATTTTTTTTTCTTATTCAACATCTCAGAGTAAAGATGATGGTTTCCAGATCAATTCACAGCTGTTTAAAATGCAACAGCCACATCTGAAATTAGGAATCTAGTAGTTTCCAGTTCCCGTTTAATTAGTTCGTGTACAGCACTTACATGGCAGCAGATGTGCCAAGCAGATTCCATTTTAAAATCCGTGTTCATCTTTTTCGGGGGTATAGTCAAGGAAGATGCAGGCTTAACCAGGTTCTTTTAGACAGCAATTCATTTATTAGCATCATTAGGAAAAATAATGGGCAAAACCCTCCCCAGATGAGAAAGGCCTTGGCCTACAGGGTGTAAACAGGCTGCTGTGAACGTTCATGAAGTGGATTTCTTGTTGGATTTGAGGTTTAACAGAGATATAAGTCATTTCTCATATTCCTCATTAAATCTGTTTTGCTTCGTTTTTTTGTTGTTGATTTTTTTCTGTTAGCGTTCCCAAGGCCAAGAGTTTCCCTGTCCAGTTCTTGGAGAATCCAGCTCCCAACTCATTTTCATGCAGGTGGTACCCAGAGCAACGCATCTTCTCCCTCCAGCCGCTCAACCTCAGCATCCCTCAGGCCTCATCAGAGGTACAGATCCACCTGATCTCAGTTTCCTGGCTTTTGGGGTCTCCTCACCCAATTCCAGCAAGCTGTCTGCTCCCAGGCAGTGCTAATGTATAAACGATCCCAGCCATCATGTGACTTAGGGCATGTCAGTTGTGGCAGAAAGGGTTCAGCTTTGCCAAAACAACTTCTCATGGCTCTAAACTGTCTTTCCTGCTTGATTTTATCCAGACAGCCAATGTCTTAATTCCTAATAATGATCTACTCTACCCATTCTTCCTTGCCCTTCACCCATGTTCATCTGCTCTAACACCCTCGTCACCAATGTCCATACTTGCTGGCGCCCATCTCAGCTACAGTAATCATTTTCTCTTTTTTACATTCTAAAATCACGGTGATTAAAGGGCTTTTAAACTCTTTTTTGTTTATCTAGTGTTTTATTTCAGTAAAGGTGTCATTTTTCTCTACTTCCTTGTTCTACACTTTAAAACCTCTCAGATTAAATAATGAGTCATAAATAATTTAGTGTTCCCTTATAACTTTAGGAACAATTCCTTTCCCATATCAGGGACTTAGCAAGTTTGAACAAATGAATGAATGAAAATAGTCTCTTCTACATCATAATATTTCCCTACCGTGTTCCCAACAATTGTGAGAGGATCTGAGACATTTAAACAGCTAAATTGTCTAACCCAGAAATGTGGGCTCTGAAGATGGGAGGAAGCCGGCACGCCGCAGCTAAGGTGTCAAAACACATTAAAAATAATAACGCAAAAATAACCAGGTGTAATCTAAGCTAAGTATTTTTCTTAGCACTTCTACCATCCAATTTAGCATTGTGTTCTATAATTATCATATCTGCTTAGAGGTCCTATTTTCTGCTGATGCTTAACTAGTTAAACTGCACACCGCTGTCACAGGCTGGAAATACCAGGATAAGGGAGAAACCACTGTATTTGCTGTAATTGATTAAACATAACAAAAATGCACCTTCGTTGACACAGTAATTTTTGTTAAGTATGTGGTACTAGAAACCTTTAAACTATCCACTCAAGAACCATTGTTCCGACTGCATGCGAGAATCAAGGATGCAGAGTGTGGCTTTTCTGTTAGCATGGAGGAGGCCAGTCATGGAGGGCGTCTATCAACAGTATATGAATCTAGACACCGTGGATAATACAAAGGGGACCATGTGGCCTTTGTTGTCATAACTCCAAGGCTGGGTTAAATGGGGCCAGATTACTAGTCCCTAAGGCCCAGTATGGGATATTCAGGCTTTAGAAGACTAGGAGAACAGCAATGTGGCATGGCAGGTTAAGGTCCTAGGACAGTGTTTCTCAACCCATGGTTGCAACCTCACTTGGAGTTGTGTGACCCTTTCACAGGGGTTCACTTGAGACCATACTGCATATCAGATATTTACAATATAATTTATAACAGTAGCAAAATTACAGCTATGAAGTAGCAATGAAAATAAATTTATGGCTGGGGTCACCACAACGTGAGGGACTAGATTAAAGGGTCGCAGCATTAAGAAGGTTGAAAACCACTGCCCTAGGGCTAGGACTGTATAGTTCAGTGGCCAACTGCTTGCCTGTGACTTGCCTACTATGAGCAAAACCCTGGGTCCTGTCCTCAGCCATGGAAAAATGTCAAAGTAAATCATGACGTAACTCACCCAACAAATCCTGTTAAATTTCCATGTCTGTTTGCCATTCCTGTAACACATATCTGAGTTAATTAACTTCAAGAGGAGAAGAAGCTTTTGGACGTGTTAGTTAAAGACCCAATGGACCGTTGCTAAGGACCTGAGTAAAACTGTGTCATGATGAGGATGCCAACGAAAGAGAAGAGAGCTCAATGAAGACACCTTTCAGTGGTCCAGAGACTACCTGCTAGGCTCCACCCCTTAAAGATTCCTGTCACTTCCCTATAGTGTCATGTTGAGAACAGTCTCCAACATATAGACTTTTGGGGGAAAATTTTGGATATAAAACCACTCAAAGTTTTTTCTGATTTGTTTTCTTTACTGTTAACCCCTAGAACCCTCAAACTTCTTCATATAGTAGCTCAGGTTGTTGTAATTTCTCAATGGAAATTCTAATTAGGCAAAAAAAAAACCTCTTTCCAACGTATATCCCCGCCTGTAATTTCTCTCCCTTGTAACATCCTCAGGCTGCTTTCTGTAGTGTGACATTGCTGAGACACAAATCTCCAACATGCAATGTCCTGCTAAGAATTTTAAGCTGGGGCCTCATTATCTGCAGATAGAATACAGGCATTTGCCTGTCACTTATCTGAGTCCCTTTTGCTCCACCCTCTGCTCCTGGCACTGCCAAACGTTGCTGTGCACCTCCACCATCCAACAAGCCCCACGCTGGACTTCTACAGTGCCAGTCCTCAGCTGAGGCTCATTCCCTGTATGCAGTGCCTACCCTGAGCGCTGCTCAGGCATTCTTGCAAGCTTGCTCTCAAAGGCTTGGACTTTCACAGCTCTGTCCCCACTGACACTCTTGCTCACTTCTTTAACAATTTGGCTCTTTTTATAACTCAGATGAGACATTTGGGTCAGTCACCCAAATCCCCTGTTCTAAGATGAAAACTAGGAGATGACTCTCTGGTCCAATTTCCCATGAATAAACTGTCCCCAACACCAATGGCACATGCCTGCTTAACACTGTGGCTGCTCCACCATGATGCACCTGAGCTCAGTTTTTAGGGAATTCTGATCTCAGACCCACTAGCAACGGTCAGAACTAATAAAGAAATCCCAGGCAGTTGGTATTACCTTTCAGTACTAAATGAACTCCAGGGTCTTTGCTGTAATCCTGTCAATCACAGACCAGTGCCCGATCTCTAATAGAAATGCTGATGCTCCCAAAAGTCTGCTATTTGGCAATGGAAGCAGGTGAGGGCTGTCTTCATGGGGATGATAAGAGCAGAACCCATGTTGGGCAGAATGCACAAGGAGCCAGGATAGGGAGGTGTCCATCCCTTAACCAGATCGGAGGTGCAGCGCTTGGTCTCGCATGCAATGCCATACAAACATCTACCATGGTATCATGGCCTATGAAAATGTACTAAATGTGGCCACTGTTGTCCCCAAGCTCACTTTCTGCTCATCATCAGCCTTTGGCTAACTGACACTATCTGGAATCCTTGAGCATGCCTCCTTCTCTCTCCACCAACAACCCTGTGATCTCCCTGGGGCTCTCCAAGACGAGCCATTGCCTCACACCACCTGCTCTGACCTTTAGGTTGGAGTTCAAAAACTTCAGCAGTTTCACCAGACTGTCACTAACCTGCTTCAGGAAGTCCAGCCCCCATCTCAACGTCCTTTGGCCGTTTTTATTGCCCCTTTAGTACCTGTCACAGGCTAACCGTGTTTATTTCTTATCATCTGGCAAACCGGGAGTCTTCTCTGGCTCTCTGAAGTATGTTCATCCTTGTGCGTCTGTGGCAGATGCTCGGGAAAACCAGTGGAAAGAATGGGGCAATGGATGAATAAGTCAATCAGTGCATCAGAGCTGAAATACAGAAGTCAGACAACGGGATCCTGCTCACGAAACAGTATTTCTAGCCACCTAATCAGGTCCTCTATTCCTATGGAATCATGTGGGGACAGGTGGCCCATGGCCCGGCTACATGATCTCCAAAGCACTGGAATTCTCCTTGCAGAAGTCAGCTGTCAACTTTCTCTGACTCTCTGTGACAGGTGTCCAGTGTGCTGAAACTTTCTGCTAGCCTTTGGAAGGTGAATTTTGGTCCCTACACCACTTGGATACAGCTAGACTTAGTCATACCATGAGATTCTTCAAATTTCTGGGAAAGATTCAAGGGAAAAGTAAAGCCCTGTGATGAGAGGAGACCACCTTTTCTTCATTTACTCAGTTTCACATCTTAAATGCTACTTTATCATTAGAATATAGCCATATACATATTATCAATGACCTCTACTTGAGCCCCATGAGCAGAGACCACTTTTCAACACCCTAAACTACTTCTTGCTGCTGCACTACGGTTACCACTGGCTTTCTAACTCACCACTTCTAATCGCTCTCCCAGGGTCAAATGAATTATCTCCATATTCCAGCCCATCCTAGCTCCAGCTAACAGCAACATGGACTCCAATTCTGCTACAATATCAGGAGAAGCACAATTCAGGACCACAGGGAAGTCACTCCCAAATTCAACCATGGTGTGGTGAGTTGAAAGGAAATGACCCCCAAAGGGAATGGCACTAATGGGGGGTATGGCCTTGTTAGAGGAGGTGTGGTCTTGCTGGAGGAAGTGTGTTGTTATGGGAGTGGGCTTTGAGGTCTCCTATGCTTGGCTATAGTCAGTGAGACAGACCACTTCTTGTTGCCTGCCTAAGACAATAGACTCTCAGCTACTTCTCCAGCACCATGTCTGCCTGCACATTGCCATGTTCCACCATGATCATAATGGACTGAACCTCTGTACAGTAAGCCACCCAATTAAATGTTTTCCTTTATAATAGTTGCCATGGTCATGGTATCTCTTCACAGCAATAAAAACCCTAACTAAGACACATGGTAAATGTGGAAGATGATGAATATCCCTTGGGTTTAGCTGTAAAGCACTGGGCTCCTAGATAATGTTTACCTTACCTCATCTTGAACATTATTTGATTCATTCCCCTAGAGCATCCTTCCTTTCCTCGGTTTTGGAGAAGATCTATTGTCCAAATGCCTGAGCACAGCTACCAAAGCTAACAAAAGGCAAAGAAGCAGCAAGGGCTAAATATGCTAAGTCACCCACCTCCTGGGATTCTGGCAAACACCAAGCCAAGATTAAAGCAGAACAAAAGTAAGTAGATCCAAGTCACTACACTATCTCACAGCAGAAATAATTCAAAAAGTGAAAATCTCTCATTTTCTACTCATTTTGAGATAAATCTGCTCCTTCTGACTCACATCCCACTTTTGGGATGTGAAGTCCTACTTGAGTTGCTTTCTCCCCTTGAAATCAATCTCCAATACAGCCAATCCAGACAACAGATACAATTATGCCCCGCACATTTCTGAACCTCTCGAGCCCTCACCTCCATGAGGAATGACTATGATTTCTTTGCATTTCTATAATTATTCCAGTTTACATAGAGTAATAAATGCCATTTGAAAACTTACTCATTAAAAGTATACCATACTTTTGTCAAGAATTCGCTTCTGGAAAACTGAATTAATTATGCTTATTATATAACTGAGGTCTAAGCAAGGTTTAAAAATGTTTTTAAGAATATCTAAGCCGCTCAGCCTCAACCTTCTAAACTGAAGAGGGAATTGTTCATGGTTCTAGTGCTGAGTCACAGAGATGAGTACATCTGAAAACAGGAGGTGCTGAGTCACGGAGATAGGTGCATCTGTAGCAGAAGATGCTGAGTCATGGAGATGGGTACATCTGTAGCAGGAGATGCTGAGTCATGGAGATGGGTGCACCTGCAAACAGGAAGTGCTGAGTCATGGAGATGGGTGCACCTGCAAACAGGAGGTGCTGAGTCATGGAGATGGGTGCATCTGTAGCAGGAAGTGCTGAGTCATGGATAAGGGTGCACCTGCTATCAGGGGCTTAGAACTATACTCTAGAGACAACTCAGAAGAGAAAAGCCCATTTACAGCTCTAGACTTCAGAGCTCGCTCTGTAAAAAGAAAGGGCATGTATAATTCAATGATATTTAATGTGACTTACAGGGCTATTACTCTTTTGACTTAGAAGCATTATTAAATTTTCAAATGTGCTCGAAAGCTGTGTGGTGTCTTCAGACAGAATTACAGCAGAAGAACCTAGAGTCCTCTAAAACAACAAATAAACCTGGGCTTGGTCTCATTCTGGTGCTTTTAAAGGAATTATTAAATGTATAAAATGAATATTCTATACACAAATAGTCAAAGTTTCGGAATTTACGTTGCCACAATTTCTGAATAAGAAAGTGCCTTCTATAGGTGTTTTATGCTAACACAAAGAAATTAAACCATAAAGAAAAAGTCTAGGGTACTTTCCAGCCATTCAGTTTCGTAATTCTATACTCTGATAGCTGTTTTTACAGAAGACTTTCTGTTCATGAAGAAGACAGGCTTTCCTTGCTAAATTATAATTCAGATGTAGAGAAGTTATCACTTGTTCTCTTGAAAAAAAATGACACCAGAGTTGATACTTGTCTGTACATGTTAACTAATATTTAAGACAATCCTATTTCTAATGCTTTGGTAGTCTATAGGAAATTGGCTTTTAAATTTACCTGTTAGTTGAGGCCACCAAAAAGTTAGAACAATGTGGTTCTATAGTTTCTAGTGACAACGTACAATGAACACCAAACACAGTAGAAAGTGTGCATTATTTGTATTGTTAGGTTATATGAAAATAACAGGTAGGAAATTATGTGTAAGTCACAGGGATTGAAGTCAATGTACAAAAGTCTCTACATATTATCAGCAACAACATTAAATGACATTAATAATATGTACTTTGTAATAGGTTAAACACCACCAAATATTCAGCATGAATTCAACAAATGATGCACAAAGTGTTTGCCCTGGCTCTAAAGCACCATTTACAAACTTGAAAGTCACAAGCATAGAGAAGGTGTTCACAGATCACATGACTCTATGCGTTGAATAATTTAATTCCCCCACACTGATTTGCAGATAATTGAATCTCTCTCAACAGTCCAGATAATGTTCTACCTACAGATTGAAAAGCTGCTTCTGAAATTCAAACAGAGTACAAAGGAGTTAAAATAGCCACACAGCCTTCAAGCTGGAGACCATGTAGTCCCTAACTTCAGGATGTATCCAATGCTAAACAATCAGTACAGTGTACCAGACCATGAGGTTCCCTGGGGACAACAGTTGTACAGAAATACACACACAAATGGATTTCCCTCTTTAAGGAAGATTTTACTTATTATTATTTATATGACTACGTGTTTTGCCAGTACCATGTGTACACAATACTTCCAGAGGCCAGAAGAGGGCACCGAACATTTGAAACTGGAGTTACAGAGGTTAGGAGCTACCACGTAGATGCTAGGACCAAACTCTAGTCCTTTGCAAGATCAGTGAGTGCTCTCAACTGGTAAGTCATCTCTCCAACTCCATAAACAGATTTTTGATAAAATAATTCAAGACAATTTGGGAATGGAAATTAAATATTTAACATATTTTTCGTAATTGCTGTGCAAATGAATGGAAGCAAAATGAATGCCAGCCCCCTATCTCAAACTAAACAAAACGTTAACTTGAGACATATCATAATATGAAACATAATTGCTAAAACTATGAAGCTTGTAGAAGGAAATTCAAGAACATCTTTGGTCACAGGTATAAATAATGATTATGGATGGGTGTGTGCATGTTCATATTCATATTCATGTGTGGGGTACATGTGGGGGTCAGAGGACTAGGGCCAACCAGGAACATCCACAGACATATCTCATTAAAAAAGTCACATACGATCACAGGAGTATGAATCATACCAGTACTTGCATTGTCAAAACTCTTTTAAAAGTGTCCTATCTGTTCATTTAAGTGTATGCAAAATATACACCATTTTTAAAATGGGAAGAATCATAAAGAATGTCTTATGAAAATTATTCATTTCATGACATTGCAGAAACAAGGCATGACCAATTGTGTGCAGGGTTTGTTTGTCTATTGGTTTGGTTTTGGTTCTGGTTGGCCTTTTCTTGTTCTTCATTCAGCAATTATTGAGTAGTGCTACATGCCTTCCTCTATTCTAGACGTTTTGAACTATCATATCAATGAGAAAAACTAACCAAAGACTCAGATTCAAGCTAACAATCGGTATGGAGAACAGGAGGAAATATTTAAAAGACAGGAGGAATACCATGATAATCAATAACTAATGTAATATTTCAAACCATGAACATTCCTGGTGCCATTTTTCTAAGTTATAATATGCCTGTACTAAGGACGCATTTTGGCTTATTAATTGACCATGTTTTAGGGGTATGTCAGAAATAGCATGTACACTTAAACCTTTTAAAATATGCCGAATTCTCAAGGTTGCTTTATTCCTCAACAGTCTAGTACTGAACATTTGCATAAATATAGATCAAAGCATCAGCTAGGGGATCCAAAGGACAGTGGATCAAAAGGTGGACCCAAGGGCAGTGTTTCCTATGCTACTGAGTCACAGCCAAGTAGAGGTACCAAGACAAAGAGCATCCTTTTGTCTTCATACCTAAGTTAAGCCACTCTAGTGCAAGAGAATCTGACACCCGAGCCATTAAGATGCGGCTGTACATAAAAGATGCAGTGCAGATAATTCAAACCAGACAAGAAGAACGTGCTGTAGGAATAATTCTTCTTCACTTCATGCTATCTGGCACAAACAATAAATAAATCCTCATTTTTCTCTTCTAGTGCCATGAAGGAGCCACAGAGCCGACTTGTTATTTACCATTAATAGCAACTTTGCGGGGTGGCCCTCGGCTTTGGAGCAACTTGTCCTCTGTATACAAGACAAACACTTTTTATTACCAGCAATCCCCCCAACAAAGAGCAGCCATGCCAACGACTCAAGACTTTCTACAATAAAGTTAGCTGGCATATCGAAATAGTAAGGACTGTATGGCTTTTCAGTAACTAGAAACCACACAAGAAATCACTTGCTTGTTTGGACTTAGACACTGTTCAAACATTAAGACAGAATCAGTTTCCACTGCAGCTTTGCCGGTGCATCCTGGGCCTTGAAACTCAGATCCACGAAGCAGTTTAAGAATCTTCCAGAACCATGCATTAGAAACCTGTTCTCTGTTTATGTGTTCTGCCCTTTAGGCACACACATGATTTTGCTCGCACAGCCTTCTCTCCTGCTCACACATCTAGCTCTGACGCGAATCCTTTTCCCTGGCAAAGGCTTTCTCGATAAACAGTCTTTCTCCATGAGCTTCTCACAGCATGACCTTTGATCGTACTCTCATGGTTAAGAGTCACCTAAGGTCATTTACTGTCAGAAGCATCCCCTTATTCAGGGTCCAGATTGGGGGATTAAAAGCATAGGTTCTTCTTACAGGATCCAACTAAAACCAGGTGATCTTCTCAAAATTGGTTTGTAAACCTTTGTCTTCTATAACTTACAAGTGTTATTATTGATGGTTTCCTAGCCAGCTCATAAAACCACATCTAAACCATAATGAACCAGGCTGAGGACATGGGACCACAGGACCTTTCATGACATCATTTAGCAATGTAAGATGTAGTACAAAATTTTGTTCTATCTCTACATGGTCAATATCAAGCTGCTAATAAAATGTTTATGTGATTATTGAGGATAAACTATCTGGCTCAGTCCCATCAGATGGTCATGGTCCCTACGCCACCAACTACAGCACGCATTGCTACTCTACACTCTGCAAGCCTCTGATATAGCCTCAGTAGGAACTCATAGGAGATGCTCTCCAGCATCCTAGAGAGGTCTAGTGGTGGGAGGCAGGCGGTGGCTGCAATGGGCCACAGGGCATATTGTTGCTTCCTTTGGCTAAATGTAGAGCACATGAGTTTACATAAGCCAGCATTACTGTCCTTCAGCTTCTCTTCTACTACTCATCCACAAAAGCATTCACCAGAGAAGGAGCTTAACGGCAAACAGAAAGGAAAGTCTAGTGTTTGCACCTCTGCATCTTCGATTTGAAAATTTTGGAAATGAGTACTTAGAAACAAAGGCGGCCTTAGAAGTCAAGCTGAAGCTAGCAGCTGCTCGTTTGCTTTCAGGGCCATTCCTTTGAGAGTTCCACGCTTTCCTTTAGCATTAAAGCCCTACGAGCCATCACTCTGCTTTCAGAAAACACAGGGCTTCTGCAGAGAGCCTCGCTGGGGCAAATGATTAAGGGAGGGCCTGCCCTTACCTCTCAGCTCCCCCAGATCCAGCGATGTTCCCAGCTGCTCTAGCAAGGCAACCCGTGCTGCGTTCTTCTTGTGCTTTTTGCCATCATAATGCTGCTGGGCCATCAGAGGATTATTAAACCAGGCTGCACACAGGCCACAGTATCTGTCTGAGTCTCTCCTTTGATAGGGAGACGAGACCACAGGAGCCGTGTCCACCCGAGGGGCCTTGAGTGAATTCAGTGGTGTGGCTGTGGGAGAAAGCAACAGTATGTCAGTTCATACCTGGGCATACTTCCCTTAGGTATTAAGGAATGGGCATCCCATGCTCGTGATGGCAAGGGATTGCCAAGACTGGGAAATCCCCTTTGTCAACCATCATCTTGAGCAGGGTACAAATTAAAATCTCTGAAGCACCGAGATCAAAGTTTGGATTGTTTTGTTTTGTTTTGTTTTAAAAAAATGGAAGGGATGGTCATGATGAGGAAAAATAGTTTTCAGGTAAAATCTTGACAGAATGTTCTGTCAGTCAAGTTGAAGAACAATCAAGATGGCAAGATTCAGAATGAGTCAACTAGTGCTAAAGTTGAAACAGCCAATAAACAGAGGCGCTGGCCAGCTGACTTGCCTGGTACCAACTGAGGAGACCATGCTACATAGGCCGGGTTTTTATTGGGATAGGCTATTTCAGACCACATCTGCTAACACCGGCGTTGAAAGCACAATCGTGCACCCAGAAGACCAGAGGAGACACTCTCCTGAGCAGAAGCTGCTTATCTAAGCCGAAAGGGCACATATCACTATTTTGAGATTGTACTCCCAGCTATTAATTTAACACATCCCATTGTGAATTTAGTTATTTCTGGCCCAGGGAAAGAATATAATTGAACTTGAAGGAGTTTACTAATGGAAAGTAAAAATAACTTCTGTATGCTTTCAACATACAAATTGCTTCTCGCCTCAGAATGAGTGTGCCTGGAGTTACTGTCCTATTTCTCTGATGATTGACTTCAAAGACAGCAGGGGGATGCTATAAAGGTGAAGGATGAGGTTATAATGCATGGCACAGAACCAAATACTTAAGCTCCAAGGCCGGAACTCCTTCTCAGGCCCCCCCCAAACACCTTTCGTGCTTAGTGAACCAAGAGGCCACCTCCTTGTATGAAAACAAAGTGAATTGTGCTGCATCATAGAAAAAATATTTTAATCCAAATATTTTTGAGGAACAAAGTGGTATTCAGTCTCATTGGCTTATTAGTCATAAGCAATTTAACAGCATCTTCCATGTGTCCCTAATCTCCATGACAAGGATTTGTAGTTGACAAAATCAAGACAATTAGGGTGTTCTTCCAAGGAAATGCAACAGCTTGGGAAATCAAAGACAAGTTAAAGAACCAGTTAATCAACCCCTCAAGTTTCCAAGTTTTGATTGGGGGACCTTTAATGTCTGAGTCAAATGACTGACACCCAAATACATAGTTGTCACGTGACACTTTCATCCAAGCAGCACACTGTAGGGACAATATCTCAGGCAGACTTCCTCTGATCCTCAGTGCTCATCATAGCTGTAGCTAAAATTAAACTAAACAGGCCAACGTGTGGAGGAACTCTGATACATTTACTGTTTTTTAAAAGCCTCCCTGCTGAATTTGGTCAGCTGGAACCGTACAGAAGTGAGGCTCAAATGTGAACCATATGTCTCAGCTGCCATCTGGTATCATTCCATCATGACTTAGCAACACTAATGAAAGCCACAAACATGCAGTCAACCTGTCTATGAAACGATATCTGTCTCCTATCTCAAGGAAATCATACCTTGCTTCCCAAGTTTCCTGAATCCTTATCACTTTCTGAAGATGCATGGCACAGCAATGGGAAATGTTTCAAACATCTGCAGCCAGATGTTTGACGCACCCTGAAGCACGATTGTTTTCCTTTAAACTGAACTCTAGAAGGGACTTTGCAGTCACTTTTGTTACTTGATGCCTGATATTCCACACCTGGGCAGAAACAGCACACAAGAAAGATATCAAATGGATAACTGCTCTAGCACACGGGAAACTCTTGCTTGTGCTGGAGCTTTTACTCCCCCCGATTCCGCTGTCTAAGTGTGCAAACCTGGAAGTTTTAACTTTTGCCTGTGTCTCATCTTCCAACCATCTTCCCATCACCAACCAGTTTCCATTGCTATAGCGCCTTTGAAGGCAAACAAAGGCAGCGGCATGGGCACAGCCTTAAATCAAAGCCATATCCTGGTCGGTCAGCGCTTCAGCACTACTGGGCTGTGTGACTCCTGATTCCTGATGTCTTTGGATTCTATACAGCTGTATGGTCACCATCTCTTCTTAAGCTAACACATTTGTGGTTACAGGTTCACCAGGTGGGAATAGAACAGTCTGTAGAAATTCTTTTTGACAGCTCTGACTCCACGCCAAATACAGAAATTATATAGGAGGAGCACCGATTCTAAGTTTTAATAAAAATCTGCGTGTGTGCATTGATCATAACACAGTGCTTGGCCAAAGGGCACTATTCCTAGCCATTGAATACAAAGAGAAATATTGGTTATTTTTGATTGAAAAATTCTTTTGTTAATGTATAATTTTATTTTAATTTCATACTTTTTGTATTTTCTAAATTGTAAGAAAATATACAATAAGGACTTCACCTACGCTTTTAAAAGTTAAATCCAGAAACATTAGCTACTCAAAATCAATGAGTTTATTTTTATTCAAGCTTTAGACTCATCTAAATCTTAATATCTCTTTGCCCAGATTGAACTGCTAACCAAACACATCAGAATGGGGCTGTAAACCAGGTTTAAAGATATTCTAACACACAACTCCACTCTAACAGGTTCATGTTCTAATGTTCATTCAGTGCTGAGAACCACAGCCCTAAGCACTGCCATATTTTCCTTTAAAATTACCATAAAATAGCAGGCAGTGGCAGCTTTAATCCCAGCAGTCAGGAGGCAGAGACAGGTGGATCTCTGAGTTCAAGGCCAGCCTGGTCTACAGAGTGAGTTCCAGAACAGCCAGAGCTGCACAGAGAAACCCTGCCTTGAAAAATGCCCCTCTCCAAACTACCATAAAACTGTCTTAGGTCACCATGAAAAAGATGGCCTTATAACATATGCACCAGCAGTAGAAAAAATTGTCACGTTTATCATTTTATGAAAACATAGCTCTCAAAAAAACAGTAGCCACTATCATACATCACTACTGCTAACGTGAAACAGCACTGCTGAGTGTTTTCCCAGGAGACACTTCGGTAGTGGTTACCGGCTATCCACAGACTCTTCGCAGGAGGACATGGCACCTCGCTGTATTTTTTCTATAGCTACAAAGTCCCATGGGCTGCTGCTCAGTCCATGGAATGAGACCCTGACAACCTAGGAGTGAGCTCGCTCTCCTCCCTCCAAACTTACCAGCGTCTCTTGGCTCTGCCACTCACGTGGTAGTTCTTAAAACTGCTTTCAGTCTTAGTAATCACATAAATGTGTGTTTGTGGCTGTGTGGACTTTTAAAGGTACATTTGTATTCACTGTCTTCTCTACAATATACCCATAATTCCTTGCTGCAGTGCAAAGATTAAAAAAAAATAAACCTAGCGAAACTTGAGTTTCTCTGCAACTCATTTATTATGAGAACTTGGCCTGATGTCATCCGATAGGATTTATAGGCTATATTCCACTTAGTGCAAAGCACAGAGAATAGATTCATTCATCAGTTGTTTCCCCAGGTTCATATAGACATGCCACGTGTGTCTATCAGTGTGTGTATTGGTTACTTTTTATTGACAACTTGATACGAACTACAGTCGCTTAGAGAAAGAACCTCAATTGAAGGATTGCCTCCATCAGTCTGGCCCATAGGCATGTCTGTGGGGAATTTTCTTAATTGTTAGTTGATGTTGGAGGGCCAAGGCTACTGAGGGCAATGCCACCTCTAGGCAGGTGGACCAGGGTTATGTAAAAAAGCTAGCTGAGAAAGCTAAGGAGAGGAAGGCAGTGAGCAGTGGTCCTTCTCAGTTTCTACTTCAAGCTCCCGCTTGGGTTTCCTTGACAAAGAATGAGAATCTGTCACCTGAACTAAACCCTCTCCTCCCCAGGTTGCTTTCTGGTGTTGGTCATGGTACTTACCACCCTGACAGAAAGTAAACTGGGGCAGCCTATGTACAAAATCCTGATGTTTCTCAGCTTCAAAACATTTTCAGACTCAATGTTTTGGCCAGAAGGTCATGGATTTGTAACCAGTGAAAAGTAACCCAAACAGACCCCAGTTACTTGAAGAACCAAGACAGTTGGAACACAGCAACCCTCGGGACTGGAGTCACGGCCCGACGCACATTTCATGTCCCTTCTGCATGCCTTAAGCCAAGTTTGTCAGGGAACAGCATCTCAACAGAAAGTTATTAGATGAGCCGTCTTGAATAATAGCCTGGAATAATGTGTTCCTTTGACTCTGTCTGTGTTTTCTGATAAAACCATCAGCTGACTTGAGGGCATAAAAAGATGTTTTCAGTGTCTGCGCTGCTGTCAAAGTACCGCCTTACTCTGCATCAAGGCATGGCTTGCAGCCTGACTATGCACGGGTGGTAAGTGTAAGCAGCTGGTCGAATGCAGCCCGTGACTTCCATTGAATGACTAAAGCAACTAATTAATCAATGAATATGTAAGTGGTCATCATTATAAGCAAGTAAACTTAGATGGGGGAAACATTTCCACTTTGATTCTAAATTTTATTGTGAAGGGCTTGAGAAACTCTGTGTTGAAATAGTCAATGTAAACATAAGCAGGTGACAAGATGCTGGAGGGGAGGGCTTGGCAACTAAACAGCCTGCCAAAGTATGGATGCACGCCCCAGGCTTCCCTTTGCATTCAAACTAAATTAGGTGAATTAAAAGTCACTATTCTCTAATTTCCATCCATTCTGTGGGGTGGCCTATTTATTTCTCGGAGACTACAGAAATGTGTATGCCATTCTAAAAATCGCACCTTGCAGCAGGTAGTTGGATCTACCATGGTGTCGGAACACTCCCTCTCTCTCTCTCTCTCTCTCTCTCTCTCTCTCTCTCTCTCTCTCTCTCTCTCTCTCTCTCTCTCTCGTTTCTGCGATGGTACTGTGATCTTCACTTCTGATGATGCTCTTGATTGGACTAAGGAATGACTTAGACATTAGGGGAAGTACACCAGTGTGCCTTTAATGGCATCTCCAGAGGTTATTAGATCCTGGGGCTCTGAAGTCACCAACTGATTCTTCTCTTGGTAGGTTTACGTGGTAGCATTTTGAGGAGATTGAGAAAAGGAGGAGGAGGCCTATTTGGAGGATGTTGGTCTTTGGGGTGCTGTATGTCAGCATGGTTCCCTGTTGTATCTCCTCCCTCCTGCCTCTTGTCTGCCAGGAAGCAGTCTTAAACACCCCCATTCCCCCACTTGTCATGATGCTCTTTCCAAGAGCGTGGGGGACAAGCAACCCCCTGAAACTGTGAATTAAATAATTCTTCTTCTTAAGTCAGGCATTTTAGTCAAAAAGCAACTGAGAAGGTACCAATTATCATAAAATGGGTGATACTTGGAGGTTTCCCAGATAAGGAACTTTCAGGGCTGAGAAGGGAAAACCTGCTGGGTCCACCCCTGCTTCTGAGGACAAAGCTGACTTAACATCACACTAGGAAAAGAAAAATCAGTGAGAAGTTCGGGCCAGGTGTTTCAAAGAAGCCAACAGAATCTACCACCAGATCCCCAAAGGGACATGGAAAGATGGTGGCTGAGCCAGCAATGAGTCACTACCTGCTACCCACTTCCATCCCCAGCCATTAGGGAAGAGTGGTTTCAACAGCAATCCACACTGGTGACTACACCTCCTCTCTTCCCCTTCAGGGTCTCCCCTCACCTCCAAGTCCTCGCTTATCTCAGTTTTCTCTCTGCTAATCTTCCTTGCTCTCTCATCCTGTCTACATTAACCCCTTCTGTACTTCTCCCATATCGGCGCCCAAATCCCCATTATTGACATGACCCTCCATGACCCTGCCCTCCATTCTCTTCTCAGTCTCACTTATTCTCAGCGCTTTCTAAACATCAAATTGTTAGCAATTTGGGCAGGAAACTGCTCTTGTCTGGACTGCTTGATGTTATACTGTATGAACTGGACATGCAGGACCCACAGAAAAGTGACTGCTAAACTTGCCTAAAGGCAAGATGGTCCTTCAGGGTTCCTGCTTCATGAAAGTATCTGCCAGACACTCTGCAGGACACAAAAGAAAGCAAAGACAGACTTCGCCATTACAATGCAGAACAGATCTTCAAATTTCCTGCTTCATGAAAAAGTCTGCTGGAAACTATGGGCCTCTAGGCTGAAGACTGGATGCCCCAACATTACAGGAGAAACTTGGGTGACTGTCTAGATCATGAGATATCTCTGTCAATTCTAGAGTTTTGAAAGGTGCTTAAAATGCACTTCCTGTTTACTTAGATAATATTATATCCTTCTGGAGTCTTTGATGGAGTTGGAGAAAAGATAGTTATAGTCTTCCTTAGTTATGATGAAAAAAAAGTAGATATAAATATTGTAACTAAATTCTTGCTTGATACCTGTTTTGTTATATGTAATTTTACCATGTTAAAGTTAAAACCTTCCTTTTTATTTAGACAAAAAAGGGGAGGTGATATGGGAGGTCCTTCTGTATGTGTTGCTTTTATTGGTTAATGAATAAAGAAGCTGCTTTGGCTTGTGATAGGGCAGAGTAGCGCTAGGCAGGAAAACTAAGCTGAATGCATGCTAGGAGAAAGGAAACAGAGCCAGGAGAAGCCATGTACCTGCCGCCAGAGAAATGCTTCTGCTGGAGCCTGCTGAAACTTTGCCAGCAGGGATGCACAAATTAATGGAGATGGGTTAGTTTAGGATGTAAGAGTTAGCCAATAAGAAGCTAGAGCTAATAGGTCAAGCAGTGATTTATTTAATAGAGTTTCTGTGTGGTTATTTCGAATCTGAGCATCAGGGAACAAACAAGCAGCCTCCCCCAACATGTCTCTACTGTGGATTATGAATTTTTTAATATGCATGTATATATATATATATATATATATATATATATACTCATCAGTGCAGAGGCAAACATTTTTATTTTATAAATTATATGTAGGCTGCATTTCATGCTACCACGCTTTGGCATGGCATGGAAAACACGACTCTGGAGACTTGCGCCACCACAACCAGGTCTTAAATCTCTGAAGATTTCATTTGCACTGACTTATTAATTTATTGTTGATTTTCCTGGAAATAAGATGGAAGAAAGGCAGCGTGGCCAGAATATATTCACGTATTTTCTGCTTTCCTAGAAAACCCAGAGGAGAAAAGCAGTTTTCACAGAATTTTAAAAGACCAAAAAGGGTTCTAATTATTTAGATGAAAGTTAAGTACCTCTCCTCTTCTCATAGGAGAGATCCTAAGTGAATTCTGTTCCCCATGCCATGACAGAGAGAAAAATCACCTGCCACACTATAAATTAAACACTATATATATGATGTTTTAGGCTATACACCGTTGTGTATTTCTTAAGAATAAACAAGGAAGAAGATGGTTTCATGGAACTGTCATTCTAATTCAGTTGTGTATCAACATTCTTAGCATAATCGGTCTGTTAACATGGCCTGCTTCCTTACCCATCCCTGTGCATATGTTATCAGTTCTCATTAAGACAACAGTCATAGATCACCGGTTTTCATTAATACAGAATAATTCCCTCCAGTTCTGGTTGCTGATTGGGCTCTAAATATCTTAAGTACATCTATTTTCTGCAGGATCTTTGTGTCTGAAAAAAATAGGCTATTACATAGAACTTTAGAGGGGATGAAAATCCCATTATTACTTTCTCATACCAACAAGAGTTTAGAATGTAAGTTCGGCAAGACAAGGTTATGATCTGTTGGCTCACTGATCCACCTCAGGGGCTCAGAACCAGATCCACACATCACATGCTCTTGCTAAAGGAGGAAAGCCATTCAGTCTCTATAACTCAGTTTGCATCTGAGAAAGAGTGATGGTTTGCTTAGGGTACCCTTTGACTCTGTGTAATGGCTGCTGCTGAACCACTGAACCCAACTCTCTTCAGACTGCTCGTGAAAAGGTATTTCTCTCAGAGAGGGCATCATGGTGCTTGGACTGAACACCGCAGAGGGAAAGTCCTCCAGTCCCTTGAAGTGGCAGAATGTCTGGTTGTGTTTACAGTTCCCAATTCCTTGGGGGAGCTGACCTGAGGTAACGCACAAGACTCACACAAAATCCATTTTTAAACCTGAAGACAATGCAGTCCTTTGAATCCCACTGGAGCCACTTGCTCAAGGTAACCCACATTTTCACCATTAGATGTCAGGTCCCCTTCCGCCATTTCCTATTCCTAAGAAGCTGGACTTTTGGATGTTATCCAGAACTAATTTAACTGACCAATGAGGAGGTATTCTTGTTGTTGCTGAGGTTTGTGATGCTATACACAGTGTCCAGCAAACAAAGAGCTTCACTGGTCAGAGATTATTTAAAAATAAAAAGATTTTTCTCTCATAGGATTTGTATTATTTTTTCCCAAATGGCCAAGACTTATTCAATTGTTTAGATCTAACTATTTGGTAAAAGTATCTGAGAGATACTTCTTTTGCCCTGAGGGCAGAGTAGAAAAACTCTGAAGGCACCTACTGCAGCACACTTTCAGACACATTAAGAACCACAACATCGTGCCTCTATTGTGATGTGGGATATAATTCTGAGAGCCCAGGTCTCTCAATGCTCACATGTTCAAGTATCTCACTACTTCTGTAGATCTTAGCACATTTAGAATATATCTTTTTAAAATTCAATTGAGATTGTTTACTATCCCCTTTAAAGGATACACTTTATGATACTATCTGACACGTCGGAACGACCAACACCATTGCTCTTTCACTCTGGGGCCATTATTGACTAAACTTAGGGTCATTTGAACATAAGCACTGTGGTACCATGGTGGTCTATATGCTGTCCATGGTGCCTACTAAGAAAGAAACAAGGAAGCAACTTTTGTGCCTTTGATACCCTGTGCCAAAGGGGATTGACAACCTGAGCAGGACAGGGTGGGAAAAGAGATTTCTCCACTCTATTCAGAATGGTGCACAACTTAAAATTCATGAGCTGTGTAAGTCTACAATTTTTCTTGACAATTTTGGGATCCATAAAAAAGTGAAATCATATATAAAGTTAAACTATCACTTATGCTTAGGCAGGAATTAACCAACCACCTGTTAACTGGATACCTATAGACATGATGCCATATCTTTAATTCCCTTAGCATGGGTTAAGAGGCAACATTCAAGACAAATGCCATGATCTTGCTGCCAGGAATTGGTTGCTTCCCTACCTCCCAACATCTGCTCCCAGGAAACATCCCAAGCCAGCCACATTACCTATATCACAGAAAATAAGGTCAGAGAGGAGGGGGACTGTGCAGCTGACACCTGGCCCTGGCACCAGCTGGGATGCTTTTCCTTCTGCTGACACTCCCACTCCTCCCAACCCATACCCCGCACTCAGGAGTAGGGAAGAATTTACTTATCCTACAGCATCAGCTATTCAACTGGAGAAGCAGCTTCCTGGATCATTTCTTATGGTCCATGAATATTTATAGAGGGATCGGAGATGAGAATAGTTATCAGGGCTAGAAGCATGGCCGAGATGAAGTACCGCCACTAAATCTGGAGAAAGCAAGCAGCAGCCTTGCAGTCCAGGGCCAGGAAAAGCAGAACATTTGGACGTCCTGATGGGAAGGGAGGCTGGCCTTGTTCTCTGAGCAGAACGCCCACATCCACACCTGCTTTTCTCCACCCACACCACCTCTCCTCCACAGAAGGGGGTGCCTGCTTTCTCTGCTTAACTACAATATTGAGATTCCTCATGCTAAAGTTAACATTGACCTCAATACTCTAAAGTTAACACTGACCCCAATATTCCATGGTTTTCAAGCTATGGAAATTGACTCTACTTTGCATTAAAAGTACAATACCATGTGTTCATAGTGTTTGTATCTATTCGCAGATAATCTGAGAGTAAATTACTTCTCAACTGCTATTTGGATAGAAACAAACGAGAGTTGAGGCTATTCTGATTTGGCGTCATAAAACTTCAAAGCAACAGAAGAGTATCAAGAGATCACATCACGGACACAGATGAGTGACGGCACTCTGAAACATGGCGGGTCTCTCCCAACACTTACATCAAGAGCAGTCAGAGTGTTGCATGCTGAGATGCCCTGTCTCTAAGAAGGTGAAGTCCCAGGTTTCTGTGACTACTCTTCAAATTGAGCAGTAAGGCTGGTCAAGGGAGGACCAGAGCCAATAAGGGAAGAGATTTTAGCCTCAGCAATTCTCTTCCAATCAATGACGGAAAAGTCATTAAGCCAGTTCATTCCCCAGAGAACCTACACAAAGCATACATTATCAAGGGCCTCACCCATTGTCATTAATCCCATGACGGCTTCATCAGCACGCATCATTACTGCTACATCATAGTGATGAGTGGGGCTGAGGACATGAGAGCAAAACGGATTTCTTTTGATGAGGCTGTGTGCCAAAGGACAGCCAGCAAGAGCACGGCTAGTTCAGATCCGCCTCCCAGGGTGTACCTCCAGCAACGACACACAGCTTCCGCCAGTGTGTTCACCTCAGGTTGTCCTGCACCTGAGATGAACACACTGGTACTGTGTGGCACCAGGCAGAGAGCACACCTCATGGACTTCAGTGCCGGCATGGACATGTTTGGATCCAATTTCCCAAAACTATTTTTTTACTAGATGTCTCTATGTTTTCTAAGAAGAAAATCGTGAAGTTGACAAATAAAATCCATACAATTTTTGAAATTAAAATCACACTAAATTCAAACTCAACTCTATATAAGGTGATTTTATATGGGTTTTTGTTCAGTTTGGGCACTTCTTGTGGTGTTTCCATGTCTGTTTGAAGATGTATTTATAGCCATGCTGGAAGGCAAACCACCTCGCTATTCATGTCCTTCCCTTCGTTTTGCATTGCTGTTTATCCTGAAAGGGGCTGAACTATCAAAGGTCATGCATGAAAGTGAATGTTCATCTAGCTGGCCAGAGTTTTGCTGCCTATCTAGAAACCCAAGACTCTTCCAAAACCGAACAAGATGCCTGGTAGAATAATAGGGAGGGTATGTAAGAGCCAGATAGACGGCTTAGGAAGGAAAGCCTTACAAGCTGAAGTCTTAAAGCTACTTAAGACGGAAGAAGAATGGCTGAAGTATGAGTTAATAACATTTAAGACATCGGAGATGAGGGAGTTTGGCCTGTTGGTCATCTATTTTACAAAGTGGCTAGAAAGAATCGGCCGGGAATGGCAGGCCTTTAGAAGAGAGGTACTTTATGACCCCTGGTGCTAGGGCATGTTGACTGTAGGGTTGGTAACTGAAGGAGGGGGGAGACTTCAGCACTATTGTTTTTAGTGGAACAGAGGGAGGCTGTCAAGGCAAATAGGCCTTGGGACTCAAATGAAGTAGAATCTCTCTAGAAACAAGCAGATAAGATGGGATGTTGTGAACTTGGTCCATCTCTAGATGTGGTGGAAACTCTTTGAAAAAGCAAGATTCTTAAGTACTGAACATCAGGGTTTGTGAAATGTGTGAATTAGCTTCCCCCTTTATGTAAGTATGTAGTAAAATGCTTTAACACCCAGAGTTAGTGCCCCACTCCCCACTCCCTCCTGCCCCAATATTCTATATGTATTAGATTTACTGACTGAAAGTGGGAAGTCCAGATCTCCGCTACTGTGCTGGCTGAAAGCAAAATTAAGAGGCTAAAGATCAGCAGTTTCTATTAGCCAAGGTGTAATTGTGGGAAGAGTTGGTGAGTGGGCTTCAGCCAGTGCCCACTTCTCAGGCAAGTGATCTTACCAGGTAGCAATCTGGTGGCAATCAATCCTACAGACAATTGAGGACTGCTGGCTTCCACACCCTCCTAATGTCCCAGTACTGAGGGCTTTGCTCAGAATTCCTGGATCCTGCCTGTAGCCACCCCTAACTAACAACAAGAATCGCCGCCTGTAGAGGGGATTGAAAGACTTACCAGGGTACTCTTAATCTCCCCTTTGTGAGTCCTAATACAACAAAATGCTCTTGAAAATCTTTGGTAAATTTAAAGCTGTGGATTCCCAGGCACTCAACGAAATCACTTAGCAGGAAATCCACCAAGAAGCAGTTTCTTTGAAGGCTATGTGAGTTAGAAAGGGGGAAGAAAGAAAGAAATCATATGCTTCGGTCTTTCGGAGCCAACTTGCTGTTGACTCAGTAGATAAAAATTAGCCTATTTTCTACTGTATTCTAAACACAAAGCCAAACCAGAGGCCTGGCTTTCCTACCCCGGGATGCAGTGAGTCATTGTATTTATGATGAGTAGGGTATGAGGGGAAGGGATAGGAATGTCTGCTGTCAAGACACAAGTAAGGTATGCAGGGACAGGAGAAGGAAGGCAGGGTCCTCAGTATCAGTAGAGTTCTGAGCCTGAGAACAGTTCAGGTATAGCAGGTGGGGGGACCAGGTGTTGAGAGGGCCTAGAGAGTAGGGTGTCTAGCTGGGTGACACCTAGTAGGATGTCTTAGCCATCAGGGAAATGCAAATCAAAACGACTCTGAGATACCATCTTACACCAGTCAGAATGGCTAAAAATCAAAAACACCAGGGATAGCTTCTGCTGGAGAGGATATGGAGTAAGGGGAAAACTCCTCCATTGCTGGTGGGAATGCAAACTTGTACGACCACTTTGGAATCAGTAAGGCAGTTTCTCAGAAAATTGGGAATCAACCTTCTTCAAGACCGAGCAATACCACTCTTGGACATATACCCAAAGGATGCCCAATCATACCATACTACAAGGACATTTGTTCAACTATGTTCATAGCAGCATTATTTGTAATAGCCATAACCTGGAAACAACCTAGCTGCCCCTCAACTGAAGAATGGATAAAGAAAATGTGGTATATCTACACAACAGAGTACTACTCAGCAGTTAAAAAAAAGAAAAAGACAATGACATCTTGAAATTTGCATGCAAATGGATAGAACTAGAGAAAAAACATACTGAGTGAGGTAACCCAGACCCAGAAAGATGAACACGGTATGTACTCACTCATAAGTGGATACTGGCTGTAAAGCAAAGGGTAATTAGCTTATAGTCCACAACCCCAGAGAAGCTAAGTAACAAGGAGAACCCTAAGAGAAACATACATAGAACTTCTGGGAAGGGGGAATAGATAAGATCTCCTAAGAAAATTGGGAGCATGGGGGTAGAGGGAAAAAGGGCAGGGAAAGGGGAGGAGGAGAAGGAGAACCTGAGGGAACAGGATGGTCAAGACAGGAGGATAGAGACACAGAGCAAGGAATGCAATATCTTGATAGAGGGAGCCATTATGGCGCTAGTAAGAAACCTGGTACTAAAGAAATTCCCAGGAATCCACAAGGATGACCCCAGCTAAGACCCTAAGCAATAGTAGAGAGGATGCCTGAACTGGCCTTGCCCTGTAGTCAGATTGATGACTTTCTTAAATGTCATCATAGAGTCTTCATCCAGCAACTGATGGCCCTAAAGAGGAAGAAGGAATCTCAGACACTGGTTGGAGCTGGCCTTTTCACCACCCTCATGGTCAGATGAAATTTAAATCCATCTTCTATAAAATATAATGCTTACCTCATTCGAACACGGCACCTGTTAGTCATGTGTATACAACCAAGAGGAAACACGGGGTTCTAAGGTTGGTGTTCAAGCTCTGTGGGTATTTACAAGACTAAGGAAGTTCAGGATGTTCACTACTCAGTATTTCAAATCTAATGCCTACTTAATGAGTGCCCCCTCTGCTTCACAGACTGGACATGGCCTGGATTCCTATCATTGCTAGGAGAATCACAGTTGCTGCCTGTTTAATCTGAATAGCAATGCACTCATTCTGTGTGAGCATCCTAAGACCAACCACATTTCCTGCTGACTGTTCAAGGGCAAGCGTAGTAAACTGATCATCTTACTCTTCTGCTTTATGTCACTGTAGACATGCCTAAGAACTCTTTCTGCAATAGAGGCCCAGTCACACCCAAAAGGTGGCTTAAGTCCTCTATTGTCTTGAAGCTCTCCTGATTACCCAAAGGCGAAAGATGAGCTCATGGCAGTTAAAAGGGCTTGTGAGCTATCACTTAAGATAGTAGTTGAGTGATAGTCAGCATTCAAATGGTATAAGTCTTATCCACAAGATTCACACCATGTAGGGAGTCTTAAATGACAGGCAATTAAACTCCTTAGCCTTCAGGGAATACGGTGGCTGAATCTGAAGACAGGGAAAACTCCGTTCAATCTCCTCTCTGTCTAGAACTATCTTTTACAGTGACAACATCAGGGTTGGAAGTCCAATACCTTGCCTTACATGAAAATGGGTCCTCATCACTTCTTGATGACATCACCAGAGCAATCTTTGAGAGCAAACCATTCTTCAGCACAAATACAAACAGAGTGATTGATTGTCAACGTCAATGCTGAGATGAACAGCCTTTCTCTTTCAAACTCACAAAACTTTATTGTGTTTGCTTCTAGGTGTCTCATTTCCACTCTGAACTAGTAGCAAAGTGAATAATTATTTAAAAAAGGAATTATTCGTATAGAAGATAATTAAATTCCCGAGTTTAGTCTTGGGTTGGGGGGAGCAGTTGTAGTGTTAAAGCCCTTAATTCTGTGCAATCATTGATCTTGCATCTTTAGTCAAAAATGCAAGAATCCAGCAAACTTGATCTAATCATTGTTCCAAACCTACGGTGGTCCAGAGGGCAAAGATCATAGCCAAAAGTTCTCAACTCATCTCATCCACAGGGCTGATGCAATTAAGCCCGTGTGACCAGAGACTGGTCCAGGATTCTGCTTCTCCAACCGATGTCCCAGAGGGATAATTCCAGAAGAAGAGTGTTTCTGCTGCCAACCACCTGCACCTCCTGGACAGATGCTTCTACCCCTCTAAGCTTCAGGCCCCAGAAAAGGAAAATGAGATGATTTGCAATTCTACAAAGCTATTTCTTATATTTGTGCACAGTTATGAAAACAAGCGCCGAGACAGACTTATGCCAAGCAATCCAAGTAACCTGAATCAGAGGATAGAGCTGCAATGGTATATAAAATCTTATATGCAAATAGGAGGTGTGGATAGAACCTGGGGCGCATACATTATTCAACACTTGAATTTATGTAACTTTCAAACAGACCTAGAATACCCTGATCTTTATTCATTCCACAGAGAACTCAAGTAAGCAAGCCTGTGTCTCACATGGAAATTCATGGAAGATTCCTAAAGCTCTGTTGCCTTTTCCCCAAGGAATAAAGGTAAAGAGGAACGTGGAGTTAACACACACATACACACACACACAGAAGCTGAGTGGCAGAGGCCACAGCTGATCTGTCCCCATTCCCATACTGCTCATTGAGCCTACAGATGAAAAATGATGCACTTCAGACTATAAATACTGTCCTTGTGGCTGTGCTGCTACTGATCACCCAGTGAGAGCCCTAGAGTTTGAACTGCTGTACTCAGGAAGCGAGCCAAAATCAGCCGAGGCCTTTCCTGAAGCACTCCTTACCACCAGAGAGCCGCGCAAAGTCCAGGAACCTGCAACCCTCCTGGCTTTTGCTTTTCAGTTCTGACTGCGCACAATGCAAGTTTCTCACTTGCAGGTCTCTGCTTCTTCTTTGGTTAGATAGTCCTAATAATAATACATTACTATGCCTTATGCATGACAAAGCACAAAAGATTAAATGAAACAATAGGTGTGATGCTCCTGATATAATAGTTTTACAATTACCAGCTTTGGTTACTGATTTTATTATTTTTCAGCTAAGCTAGAGTCCGTCCTACTCAGCTTCACATAGTTTAACCGTATTTAGGGGTTTTTTTCTTCAAATGTTAGTTTTTATTTCATTGCAGAGTAATGAGCAGACTTTTGGAAGCTTAATGTTTGGAAATGAGCATAGGGTAATTTTTGCTGGGTACATACATAGTCAAGTCTCATCCACGGTAGTTTTTAAGTTGCAGCCAGAAGCGTTGAACAGTGAGTGATGAGGCACCGCTATAAGAGGAAGCTCGTGACGAGGCTCGGATGAGTTTGTGGTCACATTTTGATCAGTGGATCAACACATAATCTCGTTGCGAATTTGTTGGTGATACATTACTTGATGCGTCCATTGGGTCCATGGCCAGCTGTGCTCTAACTGGAGCTTGGAAGAACCTGAACAACTGCTTAATTTTTCTCCACAAGGTCACCTCTACCAGCTTGACTTCGGAACACTAAACAGCATCTCAGTACAGCCTGTGGGGCAACTATAAATGGCGGAGTCACCATGAAAAGTCATAGGCAAAGACTTTACTCTCAATAGAAAGCAAAAAATAGGGCACGGCTAACAGCGTGGGAGCTGACACCAGAGGATTAGAGGGCTGCCTCGTTCAGCCTCAGTGTGGATCATTCTCATGGGGGTGACTCAGATTTCTTACAGTTCTGTACTGTGTGGAAATAACAGCAAGGGCTTCTGGAAGCGGAGGCACTTCACTGACGCCTTATGACTCACCCATGATAAGGCTCGGCGTGCATGCTGATATACACTTAGGTGTATTTATGCAGGACAATCTCTTCACTCTGTCCTTACCGTGAGACGGACCCTGCACCCGGCTTTTCTGGATGTGTCTTCTGCCTGGTTGTGTTCTTTCTACAATTCATTTGAGGGCTGGTGTGCAAACCAAATGTACGAAAGCTTGCGTAGGTGACCTAGAAATTAAAACTGGGTGTGCCTTCGGAGGCTGTGTTTATGGCTTGGATTGCAGTCCATCCATACCATTTCTTTGTAAGGGAAGGCCATTTGGAAACCCAGGAAAGTGAGTGGGTAGGCCCACCCACTGTCTTTGAACTTTAAACAAGGCTATACAAGTGAAAATTAAACCATCAATATTTAAACGCCTGTCATTATTCTAATGTTTACTCCCCATTTCGCACACCCAACAGCTCTTTACTCAGTGTGCCAACAACTGCGGCCAGAGCTGCAACAGGACTGAGGAAATGGCACGGTGCTCCCTGCTAAGCCTGCCTCGGGAATACTCCGCGGGCCTTTCCCACTGTGTTAAAACAAGCAGTACCGCAACTGCAGGAATGAAAGAAAGGTTGTGGCAAGCTTTAGTGTCATTACTGTCAGGCTAATGATGTTTGGGAATTACAGAAAACACTGGGCCCAAGATCTACTTTTTCAGTGATAAATGCATTCATAAAAGCTGCCAGGTGAAACGGGACCCTGAAGGGACAATGCATCAGCAGGATAGATTAAGCTCCCTGGTAATAGCGATGCTCAACTCCAAAATAGCACACTAAAGGCTTGCTTCTTACTCTTGCAAAGTCGCATGTCCTCTTCCATTGTGTAGCCTGGCCTTAAAATGATACCCATATAATACCTAGTCACAATCAACTTAATAATGTCTAGGGTAGAGGTAAGTAGGTTTCATATAAGCAATGTGTTTGCCACGAGCACAAATGAAGCCTCTAATATAAGACAGAACTCCATCTAACCATTTAGATTATCTTTCTACAGCCGAAATTTTCCACTTCAATTTATGGCAGAACATGGAAGATACCTGTAAAGATGCCTTTCTAATTTCAGATTTGATTGTTCATTTTTATTTCTTAAGAAAGTTTTTTGTTTTGTTTTGTTTTGTTTCTTTCTGTTTTTGTTTGTTTGGTTGGTTTTTTGTTTTTGTTTGTTTGTTTTTTTGGTTTTTCAAGACAGGGTTTCTCTATGTAGTCCTGGCTGCCCTGGAACTCACTCTGCAGACCGGGTTGACCTCAAACTCAAAGATCTTCTTGTCTCCAGCTCCCGAGTACTGGGATTAAAGGCATGCACCATGACCTTTCATGTATTTTCAAAAAGTATTTTAATGATGATTTCCCAAGTATTCCCTGTTGCTCTCTCTAAAATTCATGGTTTTTTTTTTTTTTTTTGGTTTTTCGAGACAGGGTTTCTCTGTGGTTTTGGAGCCTGTCCTGGAACTCCCTTTGTAGACCAGGCTGGTCTCGAACTCACAGAGATCCGCCTGCCTCTGCCTCCCGAGTGCTGGGATTAAAGGCGTGCGCCACCACCGCCCGGCGGTTTTTTTATTGTTGATGTAGATATATGTGTGTACATACATTCACATATGTGTTATATATGTTATGTGTGTGTTCATATACACATATATATTGTATATATACATACACACTACCACTGAGCTGCATCTTCACGCCTTGCTTGGCTCTGATTCATCATCCCTGCCGGGCTTCTGTGACTCTCTACACCACTCAGGCTTGTCATCATGTAGGAACCAAGCACCAAGTTCTATTTTTCTATCCTTCCCTAGCATGAAAATCATGGCAATCAAGCTTGTGTCTGGGAGCATGCCAGAACAGAGAATAACTAACTCTGGAGCTATGACTCCTTTATGATGTGAGTTTATAGACCAACTGGCACAGTAAATTAACCCAGTGGATTCGCCTTGGACGACAAACAATAGAACAGCTCATGTGCGAAATTCTATGTCCCAGAGAAAAGTTCAGCACACAGTAAGTAAAAGTCGCCCCATTTCTGGAATGGACAGAGCCATTTATAGTGCTCTAATAATGTGACAGAAGTGTTCGCTGATGGTGATAATCAGCTCATATAATCATCACGGCAAGGAAAAGGAAGGGCCAGAAAGCCAAGTCCTCCACTAATAAATGCTGGGTCTTAACGATGACAGATGCAAAACCCACATGTGCTTGCTGAGATTTCCAGAAGCCAGGAGGGACCCCAAAGACTAGTGGGGTCTTCTACAGAATTTAGGGGAGGTAGTCAGATAACAGCAAGAAGTGTGAAGAGCATCTCAGATGTGGACTCACTATGGGGAAGGTACACTCGGGGGTGCAGATTCAGAATCTGTAGGTAACGTCTAAGAAGGCATGTTAACAAAGAGAAAAAGGCAGCGAGTGTAGAGGACTTAGGGGTCAGCTCTCAATCCTAGGAGACCAACACATATACTATTGGAAAAGCAGTCGCCAATGGCTATACTTGGGGGTGTGGTAGTAACAACCTGAGGAATAAGACCCAACTTCTCCAGCATTCCCTGCCCATGGTCGTGGCTGCCCTTAGGCTGTAATCTGTGGCTCTCAAGACAACAACAACAACAATAACAACAACAACTTGAGTTGTCAACAAGTCAGCTCCTTGTCAGTCCAATGGCCAGGTCTCCAGGGTGCCCGTGACAAATTAGCACACAGACCGGTCATTTTCCCATTCTGCAGGTCAGGAAATGGACCTCACTGGCTAAAAGCTGTGTTGTCGGAACTACAGTCTTCAGGGAAGCTCTAGGAGAGAACCCTTGCCTTCCTCAGCTCCACCAGCACCTGGAGAGTGAATGGCAGAGCCCTCCCACTGCCTCACTCCAACTGCCTCCTCTTTTCACTCTGAACACATTGGGGATTATATTGGGTTTCAAAGTTGATGAATTGGCTGTTGCAAATCCACCTGAAACTTGGATTCCCTGTCACATAGCCTGTCTGTGCAGGTCCTGGGGGACATCTTTGGAGAACATTATTTCACCCTTAGCATCCCGTGGTCATGTTCTTGGGGCTCCACCAACATCAAACCTGATGCCATCTAACTTGCCACTTGGGAATCGAGTTGCACAGGGATGAGTTCAGTGGAGCAGGGAAGACTGTCGCCTATCCTATACAGGAGCCCAGGAGGAAGCTGCCATGCGCCTCACAGCCTGAAGGATGTCTCTGGCCTGTTTGGTACTTATTATTAATCGCACGGGCATAGGAGGAGTGGCTCCTATGTAAGCTTTGGTATCAAGCTTCCAGGTCTTTAATCGTTGTTCTTACTGTGGTACAGAGATCAGTCTATGTTCCTGAGACACAGGTCCTCTTTGGCACCCTAATAGTGGTATCTGACTCCTTATTTTTTTAATTGATTTTTACTGAGCTCTACACTCTTCTCTGCTCCTCTCCCTGCCTCTCCCCTCCCCTCAACCCTCTCCCAAGGTCTCCATGTTCCCAATTTACTCAGGATATCTTGCCTTTTTCTACTTCCCATGTATATTAGATCTATGTATGTCTCTCTTAGGGTCCTCATTGTTGTCTAGGTTCTATGGGATTGACTTCTTATCTGATCCTGAGTTTCCGTCTTGAAGACTACTCCCTCTTGCTGCCACTTGCTAGTCTAGAGTTTTAGCTCCTGCTTGGTGCCTGTATGGCCGTCCCTCTGAAAGTCTTATTTCCCAGACCTTGATTGCCATATGGCTTTCATGTCCACCTCCCCCTTCCCAGTAGCTCCAAATGCCAGCCCCTGCCTAGGCCAAAAATCACAGCTCAGAAAATCATGAACTAAGAGATCAAACACAATGGCTTTTTGTGTTCTAGACAAGGCGGCAGATAAATCAGAGGCTCTGAATGTGGAAGAGAATCAAGCTCTTCCCTCGCCGCAGAGAACCCTCCAAGAACAGTGAGCTGGATGCAAATATATGCACAGCAGTAGAACAAGACGACAGATGAGAAGATTGGAGCTGGGGAGGGAGGAGAATGTGCCCACCAAATGTATGAAACCCATTCTGTTAGCACTGAGTCTGAGGCCCTTGGTCCCTAAAACCGGTGTTCTCTTCAGCCAGTCTGTCAGTGGGGCTACCTGCAGGCGGCAACAGGCAGAAAGTCTCAGGTTTAGAGGCCTCGGACAGTCACCTAAACTAAGCACTAACTGTTGCTGGAGCCCCAGCTGGAAAAGCCCCAAGAAGCAGCTTGCAGGCTCTGCATCAAGAGCTCCCACGCTCGCACTTGGCCTAGGAGCATCTCTGGGTAACAAGAGACTCCTCCTTGTCTTTAGCTCTCGCCTAACTCTCTGGTTTTCTGCCCCCTCGCTGGTTATATCTGCTGCTTTCGGGCACATGTGCGAACACACATATGCGCACAGAACACATGCTCCACGGTTACAGCTCCACCCTAGAAAAGCTCGCAAAGAATCTCCCCCAAACAGATGTGGTTCACACACTTAACAGTCCCAATTTCTTTATTCATTCTCCAAGAAGAGGATTTTCATGGCATTCTTTTCTTACAGTCTGGGTCCTATATTCCCCCAAAGGCCCATATCCCTGGCACTTGTGAGAAGAGTTGGAGGTCAGCAGGAAGTCTTCAGGTTATCAGTATCTGCCTTTGAAGGACACGGTAGGATTTGAACTTCTTTCTTGTGCATGCCAAGAGAAGAGCACTTCTCTGCCACCCTGCACTCCTATGGTGATTTCTTACCTCCCTAGTAGAGGTCTAAAAGCAAGGTGAATTTCAAGTCACAGACTGGAGCCCTAAATCTGGAGGCCCAAACACTGGGCAACCCCCCTCCACGCCTCAGCAAACGCTATGCAAGTCACAGACTACAGACACTGCTGTTAGAGCTGCAAGAAACTAAATCCACCCTGGATTTAGAATTCAATAACAGTCACTCATGATTGTTCCACTCCTTTGGGATTCTGCTCTAAGACAAATCTCAGGATGCTGGTTACTCTGTGAACATACCCTATCTCCTTCCCTCGTCCCGCCTCCCAGGGCTCTGCCACAAGCCATCAATCAGATCAGCTAACCTCTCAATCTTGCCCTGCAGTGACTCCACAGCACACAGCAGCATCCACCAGAATCTGACTGGAGGAAAGGAAGCCCAAAGGGCAAATTGTGATTTGTGAATTACCTGCTCATTAAAATCTTGCACATCTCCCTAAGATTTTCTTTTTTTACTTTTTAAATCATCATCATTGCTTTTACTTAAAATTGGTCTGTATGACTTTTTACCCCCAAATTGTGAATTAGAAAGTCATTGTCCTGTTGCTATAGTGATAGCTAACTGACACAGCCTTCTGCTCTCTGGTCTCTCGGCATAGCCAAGTTTCAAGTTTTTCTGGTCTCACTACAAATGACAGGAGATGACAGCACACATCTCCCTTCCCATCTGAGCACAATCTGCACCCCGACTTCTTTGAACCTGTGAGCACGTGGTGAGCCAGCATCTCTCCTTGTGCTTTTGTCTGCACAACTGTGTCTGGACCAGAGATCCCAAGATGCAAACTGAGAAGGTGCGGATCTGGCTTGTGTTCCAGTGCTCCGGTGGTTGGCCAGGCATTTCAGAAGCCCGAGTAAAGATGCTCCCCTCTGAAGAAGGCAACTCAAAGGGCAGTGCATCCTGTAGAGTGCTCAGTAGATGTGCGATCCAAGGACAGATGGAGGCGGAAGAAAAGAGCGATTCACAGGTCCTGACTGTTCATTCACCTCCATCAGATGAAGTAGCACAGAGAAACAGCAAGCTCTACTCCAATCATGACTACCCAGAAATCACTGGGGTTTGAGAGGCTATTATTTATGACATGGCAGGTTAAGAGGCATTCCCTGAGCAGGGAATTGCTTCTCTCTGGCACCGTGATTCAGTTGACTGGTTCTTACATGTCAGATTTTCCCTTTTGTTTTCATTACAGATATAATTTCAAGACAGCCAAGCTGATTAGGCAGTCCGAGCCTGTTGTGTACATGTGCACAGAAAAGCTTCCAAACTGAGCCCTCTTTAAATTGCTGTCGTCAAAGACTGTGGCTTGCAAGGGAAGGATGTCTGATGCCAGGCAGGGAGCACGCAGCAACTTCAGTTGCCCTGGCTTGGGTCTCTCTTCTCTAGCTTCTAGGTTTTTGCCCTCACAATAACTGGGTTTGTGCTTTTGGCCACACCTCGACTAAATCCTTCTCCAGCCTGACACCTGTTCCTTAACTGATGGTCCTCTTTCATTCTTTCTTTTTTCTTACTTTTATCTTATGTTACATCCTGACTGTAATTTCTCCTGCCTCCAACACTCCCAAGTCTTTCCCCCTCATCTTCCTTTTCCCCCATATTCACACCCCCTTTGTGTACCCTCAGAAAAGAGGAGACCTCCCAGGGACATCAACCAAAAGTGGTATAATACTCTACAGTAAGACCAGTTGCATACATCACATCAAGGATGTGAGGCAACCCAGGAGGAGAGAAAGGACTCCAGGAGGAGGGAAAGAACCCTATAGGGAGTCAAAGGAGTTAGTGACTGGCCCCACTTTCATTGATAGAAATCCCACAAGAACACCAAGCTATTCAGCCAGTACATATATTCAGGTGACCTACAGGCATCCTGGTCTCCGTGAGCCCCCATGAGTCCCAGTCAATTGATTCTGTGGACCATGCTCTCATGGTGTCCCTGACCCCTCTGGTTCCTCCAATTAGTCCTCCCCTTCCTCCACGGGACTCCTCAAGTTCTGCCTAATGTTTGGCTATGGGACTTTGCATCTGCTCCCATCAGTTGCTGGATGAAGTCTCTCTGGTCTCTTTGAACAGGATTCTGCTAGGCTCTGGTCCCAGAACATTCTGCAGGCAGGACAAACAGTAGGTTAAAGGTTTTGTGGCTGGGTCAGTATCACAATCCTTCCACTTGAGGCCTTGCCTGGTTACAGAAGATGCCTGGCTCAGGCTCCTTGTCCCCTGTTACTAGGACTCTCTGCTAGGGTTACTCTTGTAGATTCCATGGAGTTTCCACAGGACTAGGTTTCCATCTCGCCCCTGAAATGCCCAATTCTAGTTGTTTCTCTCAGTAGTTTCCTTCCCCAACCCAACTGATCCCTCCTGTTCCCTACAACCTCAGTCCATCAGCAAAGTCTATTCTATTTTCCCTTACCAAGGAGATCCTTAGAACTCACCTTAAGACCTCGTTATTTGTCCTCTCTGGGTCTGGGGACTATACCATGATTGCCTTTTTCTTTAGAGCCAATACCCACTTACAAGTGAGTATATCCCATAATGGGTGTACTGGGGGGATTTGTGTGTCCACGTGACACAAGCTAGAGTCATCAGAAGAAGGAGCCTCAGCTGAGGAACTACCTCCTTGAGATCCAGCTGTAAGGCATTTTCTCATTTAGTGATCAATGGGGGAGGGCCCAGCCCATGGTGGTTGATTCTAACCCTGGGCTGGTGGTCCTGGGTTCTATAAGAAAACAAACTGAGTAAGCCATGGGAAGCAAGTCAGTAAGACGCACCCCTCCATGGCAACTGCCCTGCTTGTGTTCCTGTCCTGACTTCCTTCAGTGATGAACTGTTATGCTGAAGAACAGCCCCCCCCCCCTCAAAAAAACCCTTCCTCCCCAACTTGCTGTTTGGTCATAGTGTTTTTTCTCAGCAATAGAAACCCTGACTAAGACAATGGGTATCCCTTCTTATTTTACCCAAGCACCAGAACTGCATCCAAAATTCAGCTGTCAACTACTGCAGGTGTCCAGCCTGATCTTTTCTGCAGGTGTACTAGCATGCTACCCTTTGTCCCATCAATGTCCAAACTTTAGCCTGGACCACACCTCCCAGTGGCCATTTCTGTATGTTTTTGTGCCTACTGGCTGGCACCATTCCAAGCATGAGAAATCGTTTAGCCTCTTGGGACTCCAATTTTGTCTATGGGTGCTACCTTCCAAGATCCTCTCTGCCCAGAGCAAATGGATGAGAGGGCATGCCGGAGAAGGACAACCTGAACTGGATGAGGAAGAGTCTAAGCTAAGACAGCTAGACCCTGTGATCCACAATGAAAGCTACAAGCTCATAGTGCAATCTATCCTGTCCCATTCCCATTCTGCCCTGGCTTAACAGATTCTGTGATTTCTGCAATCTCACAGCTAAATTAGCACCATGGGTAACAAGGGCAAACTCAGTGAATAAGGGTACCTTTAAATGATCTGATTTTTTTAATAACACCCTCCTCCTGTGTGTGTGTGTGTGTGTGTGTGTGTGTGTGTGTGTGTGCTTATTCTTGTAATGTTTTAGTGTATTTGTTTATGGGGAGGCATGCTTGCCATAGTATAATACATGTATAGAGATCAAAGTTTAAGTTCTCTCTTTCCCATCACAGAGGTCCAGTCATCAAACTCAGGTTCTCAGTCTTGGTAGTGAGTTTACCCTCTAAGCTGTCATGCCAGCCCTCGACGTTAGAATATATTGAGAGTTAATAAGTCACTCTTGAGTTCTATGCCCTAGTTCTGGGATTGTTTGAGTTCAGAAAAATGACCTGGTCCTTGGTTTTCTTGAAGATGGATACAAAAATCACAAAGAATTATTTCTGGCATGTGAGAGTTTTGATACCGAAATAATCATTTTCCCATTTGCTAATCAATGCAATAAGCAAAGATACATCTCCTCCAAATGCTACTTACTTAACATCACCATTCAGCTTAGGCAAAGAGAACACATCGGCTACTCATTCACGGAAAGAAGAGATAAAAATTCCCCAGCGACTGCTTCTTTGTGGTGTCTATTTTAAGAGATGTGATGATGTGTAGGTCACAAGGTTAGTGCCCCAGCCTTTCAGAGAACAAGCGTCTCAAAAGACTGCCGCTTGATCAATGCCACATCACGTAGAGGCTCCAAAATAAGCCGCACTTGTTCCCAGACAAAACCATTCCACACGTGACTGTCATAGCCACCTCCAAGAAAACAACCTGCTTTCCTCAACTGAGTTGGAAAATGGAGTGAAGAGATTCCTTGCTATATGCTAAGCAAAAGAAGATAGTCGCTTAAGACAAACTCCAGGGAAGCAAGCATTGTTTCAGAGACACAAAATACCGTTTTAAAATAATTACACCCACGATTTATGCACGATTCATTAGACAGCAAGATAAAATGCACTACTAAATTTTAATTGCACTGCAAGAGTAGACATGATGAAAAATATCCCCTAACTTCTTGGGATTATAACCCAGTGTAGTAACATCTTCATCGTGATATAAATCTCGACCAAATAGTTTCAGTGTTACTAAATTATATAAAATAACTTTTTTTTAGCCTGGCAAGTTGATAAACCTCCAAAGACATCCTTTAGTCAAGCACTTAGAAGGTCAGGTAATCTGCTATCACTTTTCGTTACTGATGAAAGTTGAACAGCTTCCCCAGTAATGATGGAAGGAATGTCCTAAGCACACATTTGTCTCCAAACTAACGTGGTTGCAGAGACTACAGTTTGCATCCCGGCCTCCCCTCCACCAAACTAAGAACGTGTAATAACGCCTGCTATATGTAACGCACAAAGCTAAAGGACTGTGCTGGCGTTACACAGACACTGACAGGAGCCTGTCTCCTGTGGTGGGTGCATATCCATACCCACGCAGAGCACAGGTTGAACCTGGGAGAGCACCACAGGTGTGTATTTCATGTGGTGTAATAGGTGTGACCAACATCACGGAGGACATAAGCAGTAGCCGCTGAAACCAGCAGTCTGGTGTGCCCCAGATCCCCATCCATCCCTGTGGGCTTTCTGTGGCATCTGCCATTAGACCCACAAAGCCTGCAGCTTCCAAAGAGAGGGCAATCCATGTGACAGATGCAGCGTGTGGCTCTCAGGGCCAGCCCGGACCATCCGTTCCCACACATACCTGTGGTTTTCAATGGAGGTTTCTCTCCTAGCAACAGTTTTAACCTTTTGGCGTGGATTTTGCCTTGGTAATGGGAGTCGGCCACCACGGCAGAGGTGAAGGACATGTTACAGAGGGTACAACATTTATTCTTATCCACCGTGTCAGCATCACCTCCCTGCATGGGGAAAAGGAGAAAGACAGTGTCATAGAGGAACTGAAGTTCCACGTCATGAGATTTATCATTTCCATGAGATTTGTCTACTGCTGACCCGCTTATAGGCAAGCTTAGCTTTTGTTTTGCAATCCTTTTCTTCTTCGTTATAATTGCCATCAACTCAGTAATGTGCATTTGTCTAGTGGCTGCATGTGCAAGACTCAGGGCTTATAGGGAACTTTGCAGAGAGGAGTTACCTAAAGAAAACCAGAGTCCACAATTAGGAAAAGGCACATTGTCCAGCTCTGCAAGGAAAGCAACTGGTAATTGCACACATTATACTCATTAAAGTAAGGGAAATATCAGAGTTCACATGGCCTGAATTATTTAGCAGAAATTATCATTTGGCATTCAGCTCTGCCTTTGCCAATTTTAGCCTCACCAGGATACATGGCTCCAGTGTCCAAGCTGTATATGTGTGTGTATATATATATATGAAAGTTTCTCTGAGGACTTCAACATTTTCCATCCTTAATTTGCATATCTATCATAGAACTATGATGACCACATTGCCTGAATTTTCTGGCAAGAATTTTTCCCTTTCCTTCAGAAAAGGTGATTGGCTAAATGCCGCACTGACTGCTTAGTCCTGCTTAATTTTTATGCTTTTGTGAGATTTAATGAAAGTGAATCACAAATCGGAAAAAAAGCAACTCCTTTGTCAGAGCATGTGACACGGCCATTATGTGCGCAGGTCATCAATTACCTCTACTCTCCCGGAAGATTAATCCTCTGCCTCCCCTCCTGCCTCATTGCAAATGGAGGGTACAGCGGGCTCTAAGATAAGGACCCAAATCTGTTCCCTAGCGCAACTCCGTTAGCAAAGCACCTCATTGTTAAAGAACAGCCTCAGTGGAGTCTCTAGTCCCCTAATAGCCCCTTCTTGGAGACCCAGAAAACCCAGAAATGAAATTTAAAATTGGATGGGACAAGGAGGAGGGTGGGGACAGGATGGAGGAGAGCAGAAAATTACATAATTTTTACATAATAACAAAATGCCCATACTTCTAGAGAGGGTGTAGCCTTACACACATTATGCAGTAGATAGAAAAGTAACTCCTTTGATAAGGCATCACTATGTGAGATCTCTGATGGGTTTTATTACTTAAAAAGGCAGCGTGTGTGTGTGTGTGTGTGTGTGTGTGTGTGTGTGTGTGTGTGTGTGTGCGCGCGCGCGCGTGCACGCACGCATCCCAGAGGCTGGCCTAAACCTAAAAGTTGGGGACAACAGACTGAAATACTGAAACGCTGGGAGTGGGGACTGATGTGAGAGGTCCTTCTGTCTATGTGTTGCTTTTATTGGTTAATGAATAAAGGAACTGGCTTAGCCTATAGCATGGGAGGAGGAAGGAAGGGAGAGAAGCCTTAGAGCTGCCTGAGACAGACACGCTGAAACTTTGCTGGTAGGCCGTGACCTTGTGGTGATGCACAGATTAATATAAATGGGTTAAGATGCAAGACTTAGCCAATAAGAAGCTAGAGCTAATGGGCCAAGGCGTGCTTTAAATAATATAGTTTCTGTGTGATTATTTTGGGCTGAGCAGCCTCCCTGCAACAGGGGACAGCAGTCAGTGTCACAAAGTTGAACCCGTCAAGAAAGGAGCACAATTCCACAGGACTCCCTCCTGTGGGGAGCATTCTGCCCTTGCTGAAGGTAAGCAATGTCACTGAACTTTGCTTTCAGGTGAAAATCGAGGCATGAGGACTTTTTACAATCCACCATGTGGTTTTTCTACAAGGTAAAATGGACTAGACGGAGTAGGAAGGACTCTTGGCTCTTACTCGTGTCTCCAACCAAGCCTAATGGGGATAGAGTCCCTCGCAGAGGAACAAGCCCAGAAGAACAAGAAAAGTGAATTCTCAGAGCAACCGAAGAAGCCCAATACATTCACTGAAAAGTAAGGGGCTGGGGGCTTCGGGGGATAAAAAACAAAATGGCAACCTTTTCACTATGTGGTAGGCATATTCGTCCTATGCTGTTTTTAATTCTTTAAAAGTTTTGAGAATATAATTACAACATTTCTCTCTATCCTTCGGTAACTCTAGAACCTTCCAGACCCCCATCCTTGCCCTCTTTCAAATGCATAGTTTTTTATCAGTGAAATTGCATGCATATAGGTACATCTAAATACACATGTATTCATAAATAAGACCTCTCAGTTTGTATGTTACTTGGGCATATATTTTTAGGGATGGTTATTAATGGGTATTAAGTAACCAGTTGGTGTGTGTTTCCTCTCAGCATTCCTTAGTTGCCTGTGGTTCTTGGTACGGGTTTGAGGCCTCTTTGTCTTTCCCAAGTTTACTTTGGCAAGTCAATTGTTTATTTCCTTGCTGAGACCATGTTTAGGAAGTCATGCTGGCGAGACCTTATGGGTGTTGCTTCTGGCGTTACTAGGAAACTCTGATCCTCTGGCTCTTACACTCTTTCCACCTCCTCTTCTCAATGTTCCCTGAGCCCTAGGTGCAGGAGTATTCTGTAGATGTATCCACTGGGACTGGGCTCAAAGACTACATTTTGTTTGCTTGTGGCTTTCTGTGATGGTCTCCCCCGATGCTTCAAAGGGAAGTTCCCTTGAAGAGAGATAAAGACAACACTTAATGTGTGGGTATAGGACAAACATTTAGGTTGTTCTTAGAGATTGTGCTGGTTTGGTAAAGCAGTGCTCATAGGTTCTTCATCAATATCCATGACTTTGCTAGCACTGATAGTGGGGTAGGTTTCTAGTAGCAGGCTTGAATTGCTTCCATTGAACAGACCTTGAGTCTAATTAGAGAGCTGTTGGTTACTGCCAATGTGCGCCACTACTGCACCATTAGGGTTATCCTGCCCTGCTAGTCATTGATGTGGTTTATAGGCATCGTAGCTGGTTAGGATTGTTGGTTGCCTCTCTCCTATGGAAGCTTGGATGGCATCTTCTGGTACCATGAATGCTAGTCCTCAGGGAAGAGGCTTTCAAGTCAGTTCTAGCTCGGGGGTCTCTGGGCCCTGTTTCTGAAGTGAATGGCATGTTCAGCGAGAGGAATTTGCCTTTTACCTGTAGGAGATAGCCCAGGGCAAGAGCATTAGGCTGTACGTTTTGGTCAACAATGCAAAAGAAAGCTTCTCATGCCTGGTGCTTGGTTCCGAGATTTCTGTTGGGTGGTCTTTGCCTCTTGGAGAAAGCAAAGTCACCAGAGACAAAAAGGTTCATTAAGACCATATATGCATATTAATATGCATTATTAAATTTATTAGTTTCTTTAAAGTAAATAGTTAATTGTATGATTCCTTGTGGCTTCCTCAGAAACTTACTGTTATTTTACCCTCCTCCTATCTTCTGTACTTACCTACCTACTCTACCATAAGGTGCTACCCTTTTCTCATTGCCCCAATCAAATTGCTTATACACTGCTAGTTCCTCTTACCCTGCTCCCTCCTCCTCTATTTACTCCATCTCCCTTCTTAAAGAGCCCCTTGTTTCCCGGTGGTCCTCTGATCAGACCACTAAGACTCTGCTCTTCCCTTCTCTATTGATCCCCAATCCAATGCCCCCCCCCAATCTTGGCAACAATTTTATTGTACTTTCTTGACTCCTGTAGTTACTCCAGGCTGTGTCCCCACATCTGAAGATTCAGAACTAGGAACTACAGATAAGAGTACATTTGGACTTTACCTTTCTGGGTTTGGGTGACCCGAACTCAATATGATCTTTTCCAGTTCCATCCATTTACTGGCAAATTTCATCGTTTTATTTTTCTTTATAGCTGAATCATATTCCATGGTGTATTTGTGCATTTTCAAAATCCATTTGTTAGTTGAAGACTATTTATATTGTTTCCATTTTCTAGCAATTACGAATATAGCAGTAATGAGCATGGATGAGCTTCCACACTCCCTCTTCAGCATTTATTGTGAATTGTTTTAGTGGTTTTGCCATCCTAACTTAAATTAGATGAAAACTCAAGTATGCATTGATTTGCATTTCCTAATTACTAAAGACAATGAGCATATTTTGAGTTCTTTCTTAGCCAATGTTTTCTTCTTCTTCTTCTTCTGAGAACTCTCTGTTAACTCCCAGTTTTTGGATGAAACATTGGGTTTTTGATTCTTTGCTTTTTGAGTTCTTTATATATTCTGGTTATTACTCCTCTGGCAGAGACATCGCTGGCAAAGATTCTCTCCCATTCCATGGACTTCTTCACCTGGCTGTTTCTTCAGCTATGCAGAAGCTTTTCAGTTTCATGTGGTCCTACTTGTCAGCTGTTGCTCTTCATTCTTGAGCAAATGGAGTTGTATACGGGAAGTTCTTTGCCACCCATGTATCATGTAGGGCACTGCCTGTATTTTCTTCTAAGGCAATAGGTACAGGTCTAATTTCATCCTTCTGATATGAACATCCTGTTTCCCTAGCACCATTTTTTTAAGATGTTTTCTTTTCTTTAATATGTTTTTGGCATCTCTGTCAAATAGTAAGTGGCTGAAGGTAGATTTACCTTCTAGGTCGTTTATTTTGCTCTGCTGCTCTAAACATCTGTTTTGGTGTCGGTACAACATTGCTTTTATTAAGATTTCTCTGTAGTACATCACATGATCTGGGATTATAATTCCTCTATCATTGTTCTTTTACTCAGGATTTGTTTTTGGCTTTTTTTTTTTTGCGCATCTGGGGTCTTTTGAAGCTTCATACAAATTTTAGTTCACTCTTTTGTTTCTCTAAAGAATGAGAATACGGATTTTGATTAGGAGTGTACTGAATCTGCAAAAAGCTTTTGATAAGTGATCATTTTCAGAATTTCAGTCTACCAATACATAAGCAAGGCTGTCTTTCCATTCTCTAACATCTTAATCTCTTTCTTTGGAAGTATAAGTTCCCATTGTAGAGGTTCTTCACTTGCTTGCTTAGGTTTATTCCTAGATATCTCATGTTCTTTGAGGCCACTGTGAATGGGAGTGTAGCCATGATCTTCTCTATGTTTGTTATTCATTTGGGGATTCGCATAGATAGCTTATACTGAGGTATACTGGGGCATGCTCTTTTTAGCTCTAAATCCTTCAAGACTTTTATTATAAAGCCCTGTTAAATTTTGTTTATGGCTTTTCCCCCCTGAATCTATGGCAATGGTCATGCAACTTTTATCTTTAAGTCCATTTATGTGTCTTATTATTTTTATTGACTTGTATTCTGAGCCATTCCTGAATTTCCGGGATAAAGCCTAAATGACCATGGCAGATAATCTCTTTTACATATGTCTGTATTCTGTTTGCAAGTACTTTACTGAGCATGTCTGACTCTGTTCACTAGGGATACTGGCCTGTTTTCTTTTTCTTACTGTGCTTGCACCTGGTGTGGGTAGTAGAGTGATCCTGGCTTTGTAGGAAGCATTTGGGGCTGTTGATTCTCGGCCTACTTTTTAGAATAATTAAAGAATGTTGCAGATCTTCTCTCAGAGTGTGGTAGAATTCTGCTGTAAATCCACTGGTCCTGTCCAATTTTGGAGTTTTTAATTGAAAAGCTTTGCTTCTATTTCAATCTCATTAGTTATGGGCCTGTTTATGTTGTTGATTTCATGGTTCAATTTTGGTGGTTTGGTTGACTCTAGAAATTGATCCATTTCTTTTGAGTTTTTCAACTTAGTGGAATACATATTTTTAAAATATTCCCTTATAATATTCTGAATTTGTTCTGTTGTAATGTTTGCCTATTCATTTCTAATTATCTTAATTTGGGTTCTCTCTAATAGTTAGTTGGACCAAGAGTAAGTCAAACTTGTCTATCTTCTCAAAGAACTACCTTTTAGATTCATTCATTCTTTGTATTATTTTATTTCTGTTTCATTATTTCTGCTCTGACTTTTATTATTTCTTACACTTAACTGGGTTTGGATTTGGTTTGTCCTCGTTTTCCCACTTTCTGAGCTGTATTATTAAGTCATTTATTTGTGTTATTTCTGATTTTGTATGTGTGCACTTAAGAGCTATGAATTACCCTTGTAGGAGAGCTCTCATTATGTCCCTGAGGTTTTTGTCTTGCTTTGTGTTTTCATTTTTAGTTAATGCCAGGAAGTTTTATATTTCTTTTTTGTTTCTTTTTTGACACATCCATCATCTAGCAATGAGTTGTTTCATCTCAATGAGTCTATGTATTTACTAGAGATGATTCTGCTGGCAATTTTAAGTTTTATTGTGTTCCTTTCAGATAGGACACAAGGAGTGGATACAGTCTTTTGGAATTTGCAAAGATTTATTTTGTGTCTCAGATTGTGGTCTATTTTAGAAAGGTTTACGTGATCCTGGCTAGAATGTGTATTCTTTGGTGTCTGCGGAATAGCCTGTAGCTATCTGTTAAGTCCTTTTGCTGTATTATGCCTTTTAATCATGATTTTCTTTGTTTAATTTTTGTCCAGATGACCTGTCTACTGGAGAAAATGAGGCACTGAAATTGCCTACTACTAATGAGTTGATGTTAATCTTTGTCTTTAATTCCTGTGGCATATTTTTCTATAAAATTGGATGCTTCAGAGTTTCGTGCATACATATGTAGGATGATAGTGTCTTCTTGGTTAACTGTTCCCTTAATTAGAATAAAATCCCTCTTTATCTCTTCTGATTAGGAGCAGTTTGAGTCTTTTTTTCAGAAATTCAGATAGTGATGCCAGTCCACTTTCTGGTCACATTTGACTGGTGTACTTTTGTCCATCTTTATACACTAAGGTGGTACCTATTCAATGCTAAAATGTATTTTTCTTTGTTTTTAATTGCATTATACATTTTTCTCCATTCCCCTCCCTTCCTCTCATCTCCCCTTCTACCCTCTCCTGTGACCCTCACATTCCCAATTTACTCAGGAGATATTTTCTTTTTCACTTTCCTATGTAGATCCATGTATGTCTCTCCTAGGGTCCTCTTTGTTGTCTGGTTTCTCTGGGGTTGTGCCCTGAAGGTTGGTTTTTCTTTGATTTATGTCTCAAAGCCACCTATGGGTGAATACATATTTGTCTGGGTCTGGGTTGCCTCAGTCAACATGGCTTTTTTAGATCCATCAATTTGCCTGCATATTTCAAGATGTCAATTTTTTACCACTGTGTAGTACTCCATTGCATAAATGTACCATATTTTCTTTATCCATTCTTTGGTTGAGGGGCATATAGATTGTTTCCAGGTTCTCGTTATGACAAATAATGCTGCTATGAACATAGTTGAGTACATGTCCTTGTGGTATGACTGAGCACTTTTGGGTATATACCCAACAACAGTTTTGTTGTGTCTTGAAATAGATTGTTTCCTAAGTTTCTGAGAAATCATCATACTGATTTCCAAAGCAGCTGTACAAGTTTTCACTCCCACCAGCAATGGAGGAGTGTTCTCTTTACCCTATATCCTCTCCAGCATAAGTTGTCATCAGTGTTTTTGATCTTGGCCATTCTGACAGGTGTAAGATGGAATCTTGGTATTGTTCTGATTTGCATTTCTCTGATGCAAATCAGAGAATGTTGAGCATTTCCTTAAATGTTTCTCAGCCCTTTGAGATTTGTCTGTTGAGAGTTCTCTGTTCAAGTCTGTACCCCATTTTTTTAATTGGATTATTTGTTCTTTTGTTGTCTAGTTTCTTGAGTTCTTTGTATATTTTGGAGATCAGTCCTCTGTCCAATGAGGGCTTGGTGAAGATCTTTTCCCTTTGTGTAGGCTGCCATCTTGACCATGTCCTTTGCTTTATGGAAGCTTCTCAGTTTTAGGTGGTCCCATTTATTAATTGTTTCTCTCGGTGTCTGTGCTGCTAGGGTTATATTTAGAAAGTGGTCTCCTGTCCAATGTGTTCAAGTGTACTTTCCACTTTCTCTTCTATGATGTTCAGTGAGGTTGGCTTTATGTTGAGGTCTTTGATCCTTCTGGACTTGAGTTTTGTACATGGCAATAGATATGAATTTATTTGCATTCTTCTACATGTTGATATCCAGTTATACCTGCACCATTTGTTGAATATGCCTCCTTTTTTTCAATTCGATATTTTTAGCTTCTTTGTCAAAAATCAGGTCATCATAGGTGTGTGGATTAATATCAGGGTCTTTGACATTTCTACAGGACTGCTAGGCTTTGGAGAGAAGATACTGGCTCAATCTTTTCATATTGTTTGTATTTTCCAGACGAGATCTGGGCATGTGAACTCCTTTTGATCATTCTGAGTTTTTTTGTGAATAGAGCAGTTTTGGAAAGAGGAGAGGATATGTGGGAAGACTGGGTCTAGAGGTGGGAAATGAATTCACGTGGACATTGGGAACTGCCCTAGTGTATGGGATGCTCCAAAGCTGGCATGTGGACGTAGCTCTAACTGAGTACAAAGGTTGGATATGGCATGAATTGATCCTGTTGGTTGGAGACAAGGTGGGAGGATATTGTCTGAAGCCTAAAGCTCATTTAGGATATAGGGAGAAGAGACCAGACTAGGCTGGTGGAGTGGCTGTGGGGTTTGAGTGGGGGGAAGGGGGAGGAAAAAGGGAGGTGAAGAGGAGGCAGAAATTTTTAATAAAAAAATTTTAATAATAAAAAAGATTTATATACATGAATTATGATTTATTTATTATAAAATGTGTGATCTTTAAAGAAAATTATTTAACCATTACCATGAATCAATAAAAATTATTGGTTTGAAAATTTAAAAAAAGGGGGATGAATGAGGAATTCAAAGCAACTCACTGAACTAGACCTTGGAGAAAGAGTTGGGAAGTTTATCATTACTGAACAGAGTGTTTGGAAGCTACACAGAAGGGATGGGGAGCCAGGAATAGTTGCAGATAGTGTGGATTCTGGCTTAAGCCTAGGGGCTGGCTAAGGTGAAAGTAGGAATAGCCACAGTAGTCTGGGGCATTGGTTCTATGATTTTGGCTGGTATAGATGGGGAGGTCTGGAGTACTCACAAAGTTAAATCCTGGAACACGGTGTGGGAAGTCTGGGTACTGGGTGGGTTGTGGAAGCAGTGTTAGTCCTATGCTTTTTAAAAGGAAGGTGGTCAATATGATAGCATGGTGGTTTGAAATTATATATGCATATATATACATATATATATGCATATATATATATATATATATATATATATATATATATATATATATGCTTTTACCTTATGCACACTAAGGTCACAAGAATCAATTTAAATTACAATCTACCTTTCTAGACTCTACACATGATTTTTTGCATAATTTTAGTAAAAAAGTCCCAATCCCTGGAGCTTCATCATGCAGACTTTTCTTTAAAAAAGGCCAGTGACACTATAAGGAACATTACGTGTTAAGAGCATGCCAAAATCTTTTCTTAAACCTGAGAATGGCCATGAGATTTATACTATGCATTTAATGCATCTATAAGGACCTAATAAGCTTGTTAGGTGCTCTGCCACATGAATGCTTGTTAATACATTGCTATAAAAGAACTGGGACCAGGAGGATTAGGGAAGAAAGGGAGGAAATAAGAGGCTACAAGAGTCAAAGGATTCTAGTCTCTTCTTGAACTCTCCCAGCTGTGCAGAATGAGGAGGTCTCTGTGTAAGGGCATCTCGCACTTCCCCATGGAAGACCTTCCTCCCCACTTCTTATCTAATACATACTGATCACAGTGTGCAGTCACGGCTCAATTCAGCTTCATCCTCCCTCACCTGCAACTCTAGAGTTGGGTAACTAGCCTCTAGGATATGTGGGTAGCCTGGGATATTCAGTCATAGGAGAATACTACATCCTCCCATTCCCCTTGTTCTTACTTGTCTCCTACAATAAAACTCCTCTAAAAGCAAGGAAATGATCTCATTGCTAGTGAAGACCCAGGATCCAGTGGAATGGTCACGATACAGGGGGGCCTTTCACTGTTTTCTGAATGAGTAGAAGAGAAAGCTTGTTATGGGACCAAGAATATGAATGACATAAAAGTCAAAACAGGAGACAGATTATGCAGAGGGAGCTTATTGTAAGCTAAACTGTTTTCAGATTGACAAGGGAGTTAGAGAAAGAAACCAGAAATATCTATAATTTATACAGCAACTTTGGGGTTCAAGTCTAGGAAGATGTTCTGAATATTTATGCTGGTTTTCTGATTATGAATTTAACTACCATCCTACAATTCTATTCCCTGGGCAAGGTCAGTCACTTTTCATTCAAAATAAACAAAGATAATTAGAAGTAGAAAGCCAAGCATTATGCAACAAAATATCTCGCAACAGAGTTATGTCACCAATGTAGAAGAGGGAGGAGGGTACCTAACCCTGACAATAAGGAGGATGAGACGTCCTGCGACGTTAAGCAGCATTTAAGGTCAGTTCCATGTGCTTGGGGGTATATATCACTATCACACAGTCTACATGGTTCAATTGTATCCATTCCAGTAATGCTGGCAGAAGCACCCCACCCAGCATCACGGGTCTTAGTCCAGGCCTGTCTAGTACCAAGATTTAACTGGGGTTTCTTAGCTCTCTAAACTCCAAATTAGTGGTTTCTTGAGGCTACAGATCACGACATCTTTCTGAAGGTTTCCCACTACACAGAGCAAGGTTCACTTGTAGCCTCGGGTGAAGCTTCATAAATTTTGATGAACTGACCTCAATGAGAACATTTAAATATCTTGCTTAAATAACTGAAAGAGGCCCTAAAGCTGTCATGTAAATGAAGGGAGAACCCATGGCAATCTTAAAGCAGGGGCTTTATTCTGGAGAGAAAATGCAAATGCGATGTCTGTGTTACCGAGCAGGAGAACAAATAAGTTAGTGGAGTCTACGAAAACTTCTCACACAGAAGCGGTTTGCAAAGTTAAGAAGTTCTCAATAGAATTCAGTCAAGAGAAAGAAAATCCCAGGATGCCTCTGGCTGGTATCTCATCCTGAAAGGCTTTTTCTCTTCTCCAAAGTTCCTTTTTTAAACTCAATTGATATGATTGTCTTCACTCAATTTAGCTCAAGGTGAATACAAAAAGTCCTGGGGAGATGGCCACTACAAAAATGGCAAAATGAGGTGTTTTATAAAATTGTTTCTCAGCAAAACAATCATTAACTGCTGGAAAACATGTCTTTGAAAAATTCTTTAGAGCTACAGGAAATTATCTTAAAAGCAAATAGCACTAAGGATGTTTAAAGAGTTATAAGGAAGCCTACTATGGCATAAGCTTCCTGGATACTTATTTATTTATTCATATAACACAGCTTAGTAGGCATTGCCCTACACAGGTGATAATGCTCTTCCCAGAAGCCATATACTATCAATAACTCAGGTGTCAGGTAGAGATATAATATCTTCCCACTAGAGTTGTCGATCAAGGAGGTTCCTAAGACCCCAAAACATACCCATTGCCACCAGAACTTAATAGCAAGACCCTATTGCTGAAGACACCACACCCATTAGTCACAGGAATACAGAAATCAAGTTGGTAAGGATCAGGGATCTCCCCACCTTGCTAACTAATTTTCATAGCAACAGAAGGTTCTATGTGTTCTATATAGCCCGATGGAAGAGAAAGTCATCAAGAATCTACCCAGCTAGTAACCCTGTGAGCTACGTCAACGAACACCATGGCAAGATACATACTATAGGTGAAGTAGGGCAATGCATGCTATAGAAATAACTGGCAGTTTCTGAAGGGCAATAAAGCAAACACCAAAACACATAACCACTGTCCATTTCTTTCTCAGATTAACAGATATGAAGTTATATAATTAATAATTACAACTGTATTGTTGAACTTATAACATATAGATGTGATGATACATCTAACAATAACAGCCAGGGAAGGAGAAGAAATAACTTCACATGGGGTAACATGCATGTATCTGCCTAAGATCAAGGTTGCATCAACCTGATTCTATTGAATTGAGCTGCATATGTTTGGCTCTGGATAGTGTAACCAACAAAGAAATACCTCAATTTAGCTGCAAAGAAATGAAAATGTTATAGTCTAGAACAACAGTATGAAGAAAACAAAATCCAGACAGAGCAGGCGTATTGGTCAATGTGAATAGACTAAGCAAGCCTGCTGCAGAGTTTGCTACTGTGTGCTTGTTACTGCCATAGTGTACTTTGTCCTGACGAGATGGGATACTGACCAAAAGCAATGTGAGGAGGCAAGGGTGTGCTTCATCCTACACGTCAGATAGCACTCCATCACTGAAGGAAGTCGGGAAGGAGCTCAAGGTGAAAACCAGGAGGTGGGAACCGAACCAGAGGACATAGAGGAGCTCTGCTTACTGGATTGCTCACCATGGCTTGCTCGGCCTGCTTTTTTTATACAACGCAGGACCACCAGCCCAGAGTGACACCACCCAAGTGGGCTGAGCCCTCCTACATCAATCACTAATTGAGAAAATTGCCCACAGACTTGCCTACAGGACAATCTTATGGAGATATAGTCTCAACGGAGGTTTCCTTATCCCAGATGACTCTAGTTTGTGTCAAATTGACAAAAAACTAATTGCAAAACCTAAATATCAAGACTGTTGCACTAGATGAAAAGAAACATATGATAGAAGAAAAATGCAAGCCATAAAAGCAAAAAGTCTGGAAGATGTCATGCAAATGGCATGTAAAAGCTGTGGAGACGGCAGAGTATCAGAGAAGTAAAACCCCAAGACTATAAGTATTGCTCATCATAGACACATTCACTGAAATTAAAGTACATAAATCAGTTTTAAACTAAAGTCCATTCTGATCATCCTGTGACGCTTCACCCTGGCCCAGTACATCATGCCTGGGAATGAGTCATCCTTCCCTCCAGCATGTATGTTGGCACTTGACATATTAATCAGTTGTTACTCACTGAATTATCTTCTCGGTTACCAGCTGTCATTGATCACAGCACTTGCTCACACTCCCCACTTTACAACCTGCAAACCACAAGAGTAACTGTGCAGGCGCTTTAGATATGCAAGGGCAGCCACATGGGTTTTCCCCCAAGTGAAGAGTCAATGTGAAAGCTTTTGAGACCATCTTGTAGAATGTCCATTATTATATAACTATTTATTTTATTATCATTGTCACTATATCATGATTAATTTATAAATCAAACTTAACCATAGTTATATAGAAAAATACCAGAGCACATATAGAGTTTTTAAGATTTAGAATTTTAGATATCTTGAGATTTCTGCCCGGTGCTCCAATGTGGGTCTCTGTCTTTGTCTCCTTTCATCGCCTGATGAAGGTTAATATTCAGGAAGATGCCTATGTGTTTGTCTTTGGATTCACCTTCTTATTTAGCTTCTCTAGGAACATGAATTATAAGCTCAATGTCCTTTATTTATGGCTAGAAACCAAATATAAGTGAGTATATCCCATGTTCCTCTTTTTGGGTCTGGCTTACCTCACTCAGGATAGTGTTTTCTATTTCCATCCATTTGAATGCAAGGAGCACAGGACAGAAATCTCAAGGTCCAAATCAGGAGCAGAAGGAGAGGGAGCATGAGCAAGGAACTCAGGACCGTGAGGGGTGCACCCACACACTGAGACAATGCGGATGTTCTATCAGGAACTCACCAAGGCCAGCTGGCCTGGGTCTGAAAAAGCATGGGATAAATCCGGACTAGATGAACATAGAGGACAATGAGGAATACTGAGAACTCAAGAACAATGGCAGTGGGTTTTTGATCCTAGTGCACGTACTGGCTTTGGGGGAGCCTAGGCAGTTTGGATGCTCACCTTACTAGACCTGGATAGAGGTGGGCGGTCCTTGGACTTCTCACAGGTCAGGGAACCCTGATTGCTCTTGGAGCAGATGAGGGAGGAGGACTTGATCGGGGGAGGGGGAGGGAAATGGGAGGCGGTGGCGGGGAGAAGGCAGAAATCCTTAATAAATAAATAAATTTAAATAAAAAAAATAAAATTCTTCACTTGTCAAAAAAAAAAAAGAATTTTAGATATCTACCAGGTGTCTTCCAAAACATCCATAGGAACTAAAATAAAAGCATATATATATCTGATATAAACATTTATGTAATTTGTAAATCAAAGTGCAATCAAATACCACAGTATGAGTTCTTGGATGTCTAAAATCAAAGAGATGAATGAAAACAAGTCTTGGCAAGGATGTGGAGAAACAGATGAGAATGTAGAACAGTTTGGCCACTTTGCAATTTCATCCAACCGTTCCTCAAGTTTAAACGCTGGAAATGGGAAATGTCCACCCACAGACTAGTGCGAGGGTAAAGTGTGCAGCTACTCTGCAAATCTTTGTGGAGGTTTCTCAAAAAGCTAAAATTACAACTACATATGAACAGGTTTATCATCCTGCACATAAACCTAAAGCACTCCTGGATATCCTACTACAGGGTTACTTTCACATCTGTGTTCACCACTGCTCTTTATAATACCTGGGATTGGAATCAGCCTATGTGTCTACCAGCTGATAAAGGGATATGAAAATGTGGCTTAAAAATTAATCTCATATCTGATATATATATTATATATATATATATATTCAACTCTAAAGAAATGAAATCATGAGATTTGCATGAAAATGACTAGAAGTGGAAAATATTCTACTGAGTAAGGTTGAGTCAGACTGAGACCAATGCCACATATTCTGTCTGATATGTAGATTCTAGCTTCAAATTCTTAGATTTCTGTGTTTAACATAGAGGGCTTATAGTGGTTAATAAGTAAGAAAAGAGCCATTGGCTAGAGCCATTATGCAGTGGGGGAGGGAAATAGTAAAGTCATTGATAAGAAAATAGAGGTAGGAAGACAAATAGCAATATCTAAGTGGAGACTGAGGTAGACCAGCAGTTGCAACCTGTGGGTCACAACCTCTTTGGAGGTTGCATATCAGACATTCTGCATACCAGATATTTAAATTGTGATTCATAACAGTAGCAAAATTGCAGTTATGAAGTAGCAATGCAATAATTTTATGGTCAGGGGTCACCACAACATGAGGGACTGTATTAAAGTGTTGCAGCATTAGGAAGGTTGAGAACCACTGAGGTAGATGAACAGGCTTGGAAGAGTGGGGGAAATGGTTAGAATAACTAAAGATGTATAAATAGAACATATGGAAACCCATTCTTTTTCAAAATACTAAAAATATTAAGGAAAGTATCTTCCATGGCTGGATAATCCTGGTCCCAGAAGCCATGGGTTATTAAACAAAAAATCTCAGAGTCAAATGTGGGTTATGTCTTTATCAATTGGCCAGGAGTGCCACAGAGGTTCCCCAGACAGTATAGGTTATTGGCACTGCTCTTGGTTGCACACAAGAGCTAGATGATAGGACCCTACTACTGTGGGCACTACCCACTTTGACTGTAAGACATAGAAACAAGCAGCTAGAAAAGAACTAGAAGATTCTTCACTGTCAGTGTTCAAAGGGCTAGAAAGTATTATAGGTTTGGGGGAGAAAGAAGCATCAACCTTCTCAGGCATCTGGGAATGCTGCAAAGCACAGTAGGAAACAATCTTCACACACATCTGGGAATGCAGCAAAGCAAAGTAGCAGCCTGCCAGACAGGATGTGTGCATTAGCACAGGGCAGGCGTGGCTGTTATGGGGATGACAAACCACTTTCCTGGTTATATTTTAGGCTGCTCCACAGAAGGAATTAATGTTTAGTGTTCTAAATTTGGCCAAAAGCCTATAGTTAGGGAGGTCCTAGACCCTACAAAGGGAGAAATCTATTGCTATTGTCTCATTAAATGACATGTTGTCAAATTATCTTCTAAATATTTATGTTTACAACCATTAACTAGTAGTGCTTCTCCCAGTCTTGGCCAAAGAAACCTCCTTCAGCAGCGGGCTGCAGTGCTGAGAACAAGTCCTAACTGGGATGTCTATTTCTATGGCCCAGGGAGTACTACAGAAGTGTGTGGGCGGGGGAGGGTGACTGCAAGATCCAGAAGGAGCTCTGTGAAATTATCTGAACATAACAAGACTGGTTCATCCGTGAGCTCACAACAGCAGTAGCTATCACGTAAGATCTGAATAAGAGCAAACCCACCATCATTCCATTACAGATGAAGAAGAGTCTCAGGCAGGCCCTACCTCTCCACAAGAGGCTGTGGGCAGATAATAGCTGCTGGGGGAGGGGAGGACATATTCCTCAGTTATGTACCCACAAGTAAATTGCCCACACTCACATAGACAGTTGTAATCTAATGCAATGGGCTACAAAACAGACACAATGTGAGAGGAGGACTTGTTATCATGAGACCAAGCAATTCAGTTTGGATTCAGAGTCAGTCCTCATTACTGGATCTCTGTTTATGAACCAAGGACACATTCACAGGACCCAAATCCTTGCGTTCTTCCAAAGTGCATAGTCCCAGTCAGGGCCAAAAAGCTTTGTTCCACTTCCCTCTCTGGGCTTTTGTATTGTGAATTTGTGCATCTTTGGTGCCTGTATTTTGCAATTACAGTTTAGTGGCTGATCCCTCCCATTGCAGGGCCCCAAGGGTAATGCTGAAGGGCTCTCTAGTGGTTCTAAGTACAAGGAGTTTGTATACTCTTTATGAAGAGAATAAATAAATCTGGTGAAGGAGCTTCTCTCAGCCGCCACTGGCAATGCTGTTAGTTCAGTGTTAATCCGTCAATACCCTGTGTACCTAAAAGACTGTGAATTCACTGATTACTGTAAGAGAACTCTAGAAGGCGATTACATAGTGTGTAACAGAAACACAGAAAGACAGGAAAGTATCTAAGTGTCTGATTTATAAATATCTGAGTTAGCAACTTATGAAAGAGTATAGCAGAGAATACATTGCAAGGCTAAAAACCAAAGAAATATACAGCAATGTTATCCCAGATTGTTAAGTCCCTTATAAGAATTTTATTATAAAGAAATACTACATATTGTGCATATTTAATAAGAAGAAATACGTACTAAGGCGTCATCAAACAGAAACTTCCATAAAATAAGCTTGTGTGTTGGCTAATTACTTAACAAGCTGGGACAAGAGGATCAAAGAACCCAGACCTCTATTTTACCAAGAAACTATCACTGATAGGGACATCACAGGTCATAACTGCCAAGAGAAGGAAAATCAAATGTATATTTCATTAAAATTAATAAAAGCATATATACATATAAAATCTATGCATAAATTTTCATAGCAGCGTCATTCATAGGAACACAAATGTGGAAACAGCCCCCAATGTCTGTCGACTAGAGAATGAGTAACATAATTTTTTCCCACAGACGCCCACTATCAGTAATGGTGGAATGAGTTCTGATCCACGTTACAGCAGGGATGTGCCCTGAGAATTGCATGTTAAATGGGAGCAGAAATCACAAAAGCCCACATATATCAACTGATTCCACTCAGCTGACACTTCCAAATAGTGACGAAATCTATTAAGTGTAGGAACCAAGAAGCAGTTGCACAAGAGGGACAGAGGGAAAATGAAAACACACACACACACACGTACTTCATCTGTCTTTAGAGTATAACAGAGTGGTAGATTAATTGCCTACCATGTCTGAGACCCAGTGTGGAGAAAAATTAATTAATATGCAATAAAATTATATGATTAAAAACATTTAAATTTTCTTCTTAAGGTTTCTCTATTACTAAAGTATTCAGTTTGACTATATAGTATCTAGAGTAGTTAATCTATAAAATTACAATGCAAGCTGTATTGAGACCATAATTTAAACTTAAATGAGGCCATATTTAAAATTTTCTATAGCCACATTTTAAAAAGAATCTGAAATTTTAAAATATATTTTATTTAATCTGGTGCGTCCAGAATGTCTTCCTTTTAACACATAGTTGACATAAAATGATTAAATTTTTTCTCAAGCTAATGCTTCAAACCAAGTATATATTTCCTCTTTAAAACACATAAATTTATACTATCTGCATCGCCACTGTCCACTGGTTCCATGTGACTGGTGGCTACTACACTGAGCACGGACCCACGGACGACACAGAGTAGTTATCACATCAACATCCAGCGAACTGGAAGATGAATGAATGGGTAGGGCTGCCATTCAGCGGTGGAGGACTGTCACCACCATGTGTGAGGCGTTCCATTCACCACTGCACCAACATATGAAGAATAAATGAATGAACAAAAGAGTGAATAAATGAATAAAGCTCTCTTATTACGGGATATAGAAAGGAGGCCCAGAGACTATATGTAAATCCTCTACCGGGCCCTACTTTAGAACGTGGGGAAAGTGCTATTTAGCTCTTGACCAGTCTAAGGCATGCCACTTTCACGGCACCAATATATTCTTTATCACCATATTTAAAATGAGTAAAGTTAACTCTCAGTTTTTGTATGCTCTTTCCCGCCACTGCTGTCCATGCTCGGCAGTTGCAAACAAGCTGTTTATTTCAGGCAAGGAACTTGCCTAGAAGAGCTTTGACCTCCCCCACTGACATCTGGCTGCAGCTGCGTCTTACTGGCTGCTGTAGGTCAGTGCAGATTCTGGCCTTCAGACCCCAGTTTTTCATCAGGATGGAGATCAGAAGCCTCCCCTACCAGGTGAAGGTCCCTCCCTCATGTCTTCATCTGCTCCTGCGCTAATGCTTGGCACATGGCAGCTTATACTGAGTATACAAAGGAAAATTGGAACCGACATTTGAGCTTGCTTTATCGCTACGTAAGTGCATCCCTCTGATGGCCTGGTTCACTTAGCCCATCCTAGTGAGGACTCCCTCGGTCTGTTTATATGCTATATCCTTCACCAAGGCTCTTGGGAACTCCTCGCCATAGAGATTTCCTCTTTCCCTCAGAGCACAGAGCTTCACGGGGACTCCCTTGACTATGTAACACCATTGGGCATATAGTGTATCGTACGCAACTGAATGGCAGTTCACTGAGAAATGTATCACCCTATACATTTTGTGTGTGATGTGGTTGAAAAAATATTGAACATTAAATTAAAGAGGAGTGGAGGAGTGTGCATTCATTAGAAACATACCATTTAAGTTTGGGCTTTAGATAGAAGAAATGTGCAATCATTAAACTTGAAATCCTTCTTGTTTTTAACATGAGAGTGTTAGTAAAGACGGAGGAAAATACAACTGGAGTTCAGCTATTGCTAGGAATAGAGGGTAGAACAGGGACCATGGCCTAGAAATCCAGGAATCTGCATCATTCTCGGATACAGGCAGTGAGAGACCAGAGTGTAAGAACGAGGCAGAACAGGTGCAGCATCCAGATGGAGCAGACATACCTGGCGAAGAAGTTCTCTGTCTTGGTGTGACAATAACAATGATGGGGGCGGGGTACACACATGTTCACTCTTATCCACACTTGGCTGCAGGTTCAGAACAGTAAATGCCTCTACCATGGGAACATTGACACCTTGGTCTAGATGGTCTGCTTGCATTCCAGGCAACCAGGACTACACCACCACCTACGAACTCATTCAGAAAACTGACTACAGTCAAAATAACACAGTCACATCACTGGTGCCTAGAAGCTCCGTCTCCCTAAGATGCTCAGCATCGTCATGTCATGCCTACTGATGTGATCCCCTAGCACCCCATGATGGACGGCATGTGTGGCCTGGGTGAGCTGTACTCTTTAGGAAATGCCATGGTCAAAATAGAAAGGTTGCTTCCCAAAGCCTGATGCTCCTCAAGGCTACCCCACATCCTTCCACCTGGATGGAAACTTCATAGTCTGGAAACTATGTCTCTACCCTTACCCCTTTACCTTTCATCTCAGTCTCTATTTTAAAGTGTTTTCTTATTCCCCTATTGTTATCCTACCTGGTATTGTTTCTTTCTTCACTTAGCTGTGTTTAGAGATTTTGTTTTCTTGCTGTTGTTGTTTCTGAGGCAGGGTCTCACCTATCCCACGCTAGCCTTGAACTCACTGTGTAGCTGAGGATGAGCCTGAACTCCCGGTCCCTCTGCTGCCATCTATTGTCATATGTGCCCATGAATCGATTTTGGAAACTACAGACAAATAAAATAAAATGAAGACTCTGGAAGATGTTACTAGCAAGGCTGACAGCTTCTAAATTTCTACGTTCTCAAACGGCAACAAAATTTGAAGGAAACCTCGCAGGTGGCGTTTATAACCAACTTCGGTAACAAGGTATTCCTGCGAACCTCAAAACTGAATGAGAAGAGACCAACAGCAGCTAGCCATAAATCCTGGGTGACATTAGCATTTGGAGCAGCAGAATAAAGCCAAGAGGCACTTTGTCTCTTGGCAGAAGTCCAGGAGCTGAGCAGTCCTCAGTAGAGTCTGGCCTAGATAAGGCCAGCAGCGATCCTCAGTAGCTTACTGATACAGGTGAAGGTAAAGTATGAGGGGCAAGGAGAGTGTGGATCTTCTCATCACAGCCTTCTCCAGCCATGGAGAAACTACTGGAAACATAAGTGGATGAGGGCAAGAAGCACAAGAAGGAAGAGGAGATTCCTACAACACAGGAAGGAGAAACACTGAGTCTAAGTAAACAAACCACTATGTTTTAAAACACTATCCTACCACGTGCCAAGATGAGCAGCCCTGGTGAATTAGAAAAACACCCTTGATCCATCTTGTTGAAACATCTAAGATGCCACACTTGGCAGCAGCAAGAGGGAAATGCCAGCGTCGAACTCCACAGAAACCTGTCAAGAGAGCTTAGAGACTGTTAGCTTCTTAGTTGCTGAAATGAAACACTGACCAAAAAATCTTGGAGAGGAAGAATTTATTTGGCTTAGTGCTTATACGCTATCAGTGGCAGAGGTCAAGGGCAGGAACTCAAGGCAGGAACCTGGAGGTGGGCACTGATGCTGAGGCCGTGGAAATGTGTTCTTTACTGACTTGCTGCTACCCATAGCTTGCTCAACTTGCTTTCTTATACAACCCAGGCCAACCCACCCAGAGGTGTCACCGCCTACCTTGACCTGAGCCTTCCCACATCAATCATTAATCCAGAAACACCCCACCGATATTCACACAGGTTAATCAAATGGAAATAATTCCCCTCACAGAAATGTCTAGGCTTTTACGTAAAGCTGTCAGACACAAACTATACCATGCACAGTGAGAGTAAATTATAAACATATGCTTATGGAAAAAGAAGCAGAGCTACAACCTTTCTTTTCACACACAATGAGAGTTTTTAATAAGTAGTGCATAATACTTTCAAACAACAAAAACAAGGCCGTAAAATTCACAATTTAGGTGTGTGAGCTACAGGACAGAGAAAGAATTCGTTTCAGAGATGAAACAAACACAAAGTGATTAAACACAATAAATAATTGTGTCAGAAAAACACAAGGTAAAGTGGAGGAAATCATTGAACAGATTGAAAAAAAGCAAAGAGTTGCAAAGAGATTCCATGCAAATGAAGAAAGGAGACACCCGAAGTACTGTGATAGATGAGAGCTAGGAGATCTGGAACAAACCAGAGCGTAGGGACAGAGCAAACTCTAAACACTACAAATCCAATATTCAAACTACAGACAGTGTATACGGAGAGTGCGAAACATTTGTACCTAAATGTTAGTCCAGAACAAAAAGCCACAAAGTAAACACAGCCTCGTAAAAATCTGAGCAGGAAAGAAGGCAAAGCTTAGGTGTCAAGAGAAGAAACGACATAGCTCTAAGAACTGCATTATCGACAGCATTTCACCTGCAATGTATCATTCCAAAAAACTACCAGAGTAACCTACGCTTCACACTTAAAACCACAGAAATCGAACCAAATTAAAACTGAACAATAAAGAGTCAAAAACGACAACAGCTGACAGGCAAGCTCTTGTGATCTTGTTCTAACAATCTGCCCACATGGGCCCACTGGAATATACGTCAAATCAAATAACAAGTGTTTAGAGACTCCAGTATGAGAATCAGAGAGGCAGGGATTCATGCATGTACATGTGCATGAGTGTGTGTTTGTGTGTGTGTGTGTGTGTGTGTGTGTGTGTGTGTGTGTCTGTGTCTGTGTCTGTGCATGCATATTTATGGGTGTGGTATGAGAACTGGAAGGAAGAACTTTGCTATACAACGGCTGCCTGCTCAGATCACTAATAATTTCTCCATTTGAGAAATGGGAAGCGGGTAGAGGAAACGTGTATTGAAAGAGGACTGTTTCTCCATTGATTACACTAGTGGTGCAGGATTAGCGTTGTCACTCACAAAATGCCCATATTATTTTGGATAGAATGAGTGAACAGTCATTGGGAGATTCTCTTTTCATCACAACACTTAGAAATCTCACCAAAGCTGGGCTGGGAAGACAACTCACGGTTAAAGAGCTTGCCAAGCACACAAGAGAGACTTCAGATCCCCAGAACCCAGGTAACATGAAAGGTCACCACAATTCTACCTGAGAAAGACAAAGGATTCACTAGCAAAAGTTCTGTGTTCCTTTAAGAGACCCTGCTTCAAAGGAATAAGGTAGAAGAGTGATTGGAAAGGTTTGTCATCAACCTCCCGCCTTCATAAACGCACACACACACTCATGCTAGCTTGCACACCACACAAACACACACACACATCACACATACTAGCATGCACACCACACAAATACACACACACACACACACACACACATGCTCGCATGCACAGCACACACATAAAGAAAGAGAGCAAGAGTGAGAGCGAGAGAGAGGGAGGGAGGGAGAGAGGGAGGGAGGGAGGGAGGGAGGGAGGGAGGGAGGGAGGGAGGGAGGGAGGGAGGGATCCTAGCAAACTGGAACTACAATTACAATGAAAAGAATTGTTGTTTCTGCTTGGGAGGCACAGAACAGAAATTTTAACATGGACATAAGCAGATGGACCTATGGTGAACCTATAAAGCGACAACACCCACCAGCCTGGATCACAGAGCATCTGTGGATGACAACCACCATAGTAAAGCCAGGACTCGCCAGAGGTGAACTGAGACCACTCAGTCTCAAAAGGAAAGCAATTGCAGATAAACGCAATCTCAAAATATGTCTGAATCCATTGATTCATAAAAAGAAAAACAAATCTTCTGTAAAAACACTGCTGTATACTTTTGTGGGGTGATAAAGAACCAATTCCTTCCTTGGAAAACTGATCAAAAAAAAAAAAGCATAGAGTTTTATTTATTTTCCCTCCCGTTCCTAAAAGAACTGTAGCACAGAGTGCCAAGTAGCAAATGAGGCAAACTGCTTGTTCTAAAATTACCCCAATTAATCAATGGGGGAAATGATAGAATAAAACAGTTTTGCAAATTCCAATGAATTAATATATCTAGGCATTGAGCACCAGCAGCTGCTAACATCACATGAAGAGACAATCAGATACCATGTGCCTAAAGATGAAAGAATCCAGCACCATTTATAGGCTTGCAAATGCATCAACCCAAAATCTAATCAACTCCCTGGATCCATCTGCCAGTTTTCAGGGAACACAGGAAAATGATGAATGGGACCGCAAAGCCCAGTCAGCAAAATCTACACTTCAGAAAACTACACATGAATAAAACCCAGGGTTTATTTACAAGTAAATTGTGGGAAGGAAGGTGTGGTGTTTCAGTGAGAATGGTGCCCTTAGTCTCAGATATTTGAATGTTTGAGTGCTAGTTGATGGAGCTATCTGGGAAGGATCAGGAGGTATGGGAGTGGATTTGGAGGTTTCCCCACCAATCCCGGTGTCTCTTTCTCTGCCTCATGGTTGTTGTCTCAACCTGTAAGCTCTCAGCTAGTGCTCCAGTGCCATGCCTGCCACATGCCTGCTGCCATGCTCCCCACTGTCATGGGCATGGACCTTAACCCATGGAACCATGAGCCCCCAAATTAAGTGATCTCTTTTGCAGGTTGCCTTGGTCGTGCTATTTTAATCACAGCAATAGGAAGCTAAGACAGAAGGCAATGGAGAAGGAATCTGAAGAGCAAGTGCAAGGGTTGCTGAGACAGCTCAGTAAATCGTGGGTGCTGCTCCCAAGAACCTACACAAAGCTGGGTGTGCCACTGTGTACCTGGGACAGTGCAGTGAGGGTGGCGACAGTAGACTCAAGGACTCACTGACAACTACTCCACCTGAAATGGGGTCTCTAGTCTTTGTGAAAGACCCCACCTCAAAGGACACAGGAAGAGAAGCAATTAGAGAAAACATCCCAGTGTCAGCGTCTGGTCTCAAATGTATGGGCAGGTATATTCACACAGCACACACAGATATATACATGCAAACACATATACACAGAGAGGGGGCATTAAAAAACATTTTTATAAACTTATTTGTTTTGAATCTCACAGATCCTCACAGGCCTTCCTGCAGACTCGTATTTGAACCAACCAAACAAGTGAAGGGCTGCCTGCCCTCCACAGTATGCCTTCTTGAGCAGATAGCATCACACTGGTTAATTAATCCTTAACTCTCAGCCAGGTAAACCTAATCTCCCTACTCTAATGGATACAGCTATTCACATCTGGCAATGATGCCAATAACAAAAGGATGCCACAGGAGCCTATGTGGGGAAAGTTCCAGAGATGGTGTGCCCTGAAAACCATAACTGTCTCTTAATGTTAGAAACCCAGCCAATAGGATGGGAAAAGATACCACTCACAGGGACAGCACCTTTGTAGTTGAGAACCTTCCAGAATCCGGCATGGGCCCAGGTACTGTGCATTGCAAGCCACACTGAATGATGGTTATAAGAAAGACATTAAGGAACTAGCAGAGTGAACATCATGAGAGCAATGTCTTCCCAAATGCACTCATAAGCTTAATCAGTAATGTCTTCCCAAATGCATGCATAAGCTTGCTGCAAATTTAATCACTGGGTATTGAAAGAAAGGCATTCTGGATTTCTTTTTTAGGAAGCAACAAAGGGCTTAGTCGGAAGAGTGCTTACCAGGCATGCACAAAACACCGGGTTTGATCCCAGCACCGCATGACCTGGCTATGGAGCCACACAGCTGTAATCCCAACACTTGGGGGCTAGAGGTGGGAAGATGGGGAAATTCAGGCCATCCCTGGCTACATGGTGAGTTTGAACCCATGCTTGGAGGCATGGCATCCTTTCTAAAAAAAAAAAAAAAAGAAAGGGACGGGGGCGGGGAAACCAACACATATTAAACAGCAAGGAGCATTTTGAAAATTAAGAATAAGAACTGCTGCAGTATCAAATATAAAAGGCCTATTTTCAAACTATTAACTGTGAAGATGGGTCTCTACAGGAAAAACACACAGGTTAAGAAGAGAACAGAAAACCAACAAGCCACGTGTAAATTCACCTGTAATGAAAGGAAATCCCTGGTGGTGAGGAAAATGACGCACCCTGTAACCAGAACAGAAAGAGACAAGAATGATCTGAAGAAAATAATAAAAGCATAAAATAAGCAGAATGCATACACAGGAACACTTGTACAATCTTAGGATGAGTCAAGCTTTGTACGCATTAGACTAAAAAATGTATCCATGCACACAACATATGTATTACTGCAGCCTGTAAACATCGAAAATACTCATTATTTTAAGTGCAAAACATGTTAATGCTGACCAAATATCCATTTTAAATACTTGCCTATATAAAGAGCACTTGTAGAGCGCTAAAAGAAAATTACTCATTCTACTATCCAACTTAAGCAGAAAACAAACTAAAGAATGGATCAAATAAATCTCTGGAGACTGGGGAGATGGCTTGGTCAGTAACAAGCTTCTTAGGGAGGCGTGGCGGGGGTCTGTGTCTGGATCCTGGCACCCATGTTAAGAAAGTCAAGTGTGGCAGAGCATGTATCTAATCCCAGCATGATGAGGCAAAGACAGACCTCATCTGAACTCCTGGGGCTCCTGACTAGCCAACCTGGCCCAATTGTTCACTGAAAGGCCCTGTTCCAAGAGCAACATAGAGAATAAAGCAAGACACTCATATTGACTTCTAGATGATACACACACATACAAGTACATGCATATGTACTTATAGACACACACACACACACACACACACACACACACCACAAAGAAATATGCAGTACAGAGATTGGGAAATGAACAATAGGAACAAAAAGCATTTTTGATGACAGGATTCTGTACTGAATGAGCGTTTGAAAGACAGTGTTTGGAAAAACAAGAACACTTTGGAGCTTGATCTGAAACTGTATTAAAAACCTAAAAGACAGCCTTCCTGGCCCAGTAAGTTCACTGCTAGAATTTACCCTAAGGAATTTCAGATATTTGAAAAACTATGCTAAGTTTGTTTGCTGGGGTTCTGGTAAAATTAATAATAATAAGAATAACGGAAAATGTATATACAAAGTTAATGAAGCCCTCTGAACAAACTTAGTAAATTAGTTATTAAAGTGACATGAATTTGTGCTTAATAAACCATGTCATCATTATACATTGATGAAATGGAATGCAATGTGCTTAAGAAAGCTATTAAAATTGTGATAGAGAAAAATCCCTGTACATTGAATGTGGTTCAGGACAGAAAGCTACAATTGTTTATTCAATCTTTTAACACAGCCCTTTGAGGAATGTCACGAAAGGACAGCACAGGCTGCTCATACTCTATCAGGGAAGGAGACAGTGCTCAGTGGATAAAATGTCATGTTCTTTGGTTGTGACCGTAGGCAGGATCGTGTAGAGTTTGGAGGGAGTAGCAGGTGAGGTTTGAAAGGACTCCAAAAGACATCACTGTGGAAAAGACTTTTGAACAAACGCCTAGAAAAAAAATGAACTGACAAACAGCATCAACAGGGGACACAGCGAGTAGAGAGGCCTTGAACATGGAGGCACCAGGACTGGTCCAGACCAACCTTAAGGCTGGGGAAACTAAAACTGAATAAAGGAAGAGACAACAAGGTACAGAGGCCACTGGGGTGGGGCGTGAAACATGGGGGAGGGTAGTTGGGGTGGAAGGTGAGGGTAGTTGAAGGGGAAGGTGGGGGAAGCAGAAGGTTAGGGGCAGGGATGGAAAGTGGGGGTGGGGTGCACCTCCAGCAGCATCCAGTAGGAAACTGCAACACTATTAGCCTTTTCTCTGAAAGCTGCAAAACCAAATGCAGGCAGTGGGTGGGATCCAAGTAGTGTTACACACAAAAACAGCATTAGCACAAACGCATGCATTTTATTTATGTGTGCATGAGAAGGTAGAGGAGGTAGGACAGAAACAAAATGGAAGATATGCCCCTGGATATCAACAATGCAATATATATGCACATATCATTATGAAAATTTAATTTTGTCCGAAATAGTTTAACCATTTCATACTGTGTATATATACAAAAAAAGCAAATCATTCCAAACATTTATGATTTTTAAAATGACCAAGTCTCTCTTTCTCTGTCTTGTGTAGTTTTCAAAAGGAGAGATTATGGATTTTTCAATGATATTCCTGTCCGGTTCTTTGGATGTACGTGCAGTGAGTCACACAGCAGATCTAGGGCTATCTCTACTGAGTGGAGCTGAAGGGTGGCCCATCCCACAGATCTGAGCTGGGTCCCTGGTCGGCAGGGTCTGTATGCATTCCTTTACAAGTCCTGACAACCCCAAACCAAATGCACTGCAGGTTAAAAATACTCAGACCCTGCATGCCATGAAGAGGGACCATCCAAACACCAACACAGCCATCTTCTACCTCAACCTGGAAACACCTGTGGCTTCTATCTTTATCATTGCTGTTGTAAGGTGTGCATCTTTTTTTTTCTTTTTTTGGTTTTTCGAGACAGGGTTTCTCTGTGGTTTTGGAGCCTGTCCTGGAACTAGCTCTTGTAGACCAGGCTGGTCTCGAACTCATAGAGATCCATCTGCCTCTGCCTCCCGAGTGCTGGGATTAAAGGAAGGTGTGTATCTTGTATGTAAGGAAAATATGGGAAATTAATAAGGGTTTTTAAAAACAAAATTAAAGATCTAAGACAAAATTAAAATCTCAACTAGATCCTCCATGCACACTGAAAAAAACAATGTCTAGGTTCTCGAAATGTGGTACCCAGATCTGCAGCCCCAGGGGCACTAGAGAATGGATCGAAATGTGGATATCCTGGGACTCCTATCAGACCCGCTGCATCAGGAATGCTGAGCATGAACGGGCCCTCCAGGTGATTCTGCACAAAGCCAGGAAAGCCAGAAGTAGGGGTGGAGATGGCTTTCTGACTCCTCTCTCTGCTAAAGGGAAGATAGGACACCGACCTCACCTGCTCTTTACTCTGCGGGATTTCTAAACGTGGGCTGTCCTTCAGAAGTTAACATCTACCTGGGTTTATTCACCATTTATCTCCTGGGTCAGGTTAAGTTGCAGCCCTGTCACTAAAAATGTCCCCAGCGCAGTCTGGGGAGACCACACGTGCTAGGCTTTAAACTCCTGATCCCTTCATTGCCTGCTTACCTGTCACTGTGAAATTGTTTTCTGGATAAGCTAATCTCTGTGCATTAGTGGTAGCCTGTGGAAAGTCCTGAGCATCCCTTTCCAACAAAGGGAAGAGCTGAAACATGTTCTCTCTCTTTTATAATCCTGTAATTTTATCTGTGATTGCTCTGTAACACCATCTTTTCCCAACAGGATGGAATAGCAATTCGCTGCTAAACCTTGCACACACCGAAGGCCCCTAAGTCCCCATCAGAGGGAACTAGATGGAAGGTTGCTGAGAATCTGACTTACCATTTAATTGGTAGTTGACCTCTGAGAGGGAGGGTATAAAAAGATCTCAGAGAATCACACAGTCCCTGCTCTTTCTGGGTTACTCCCACAAAATAACATCTTACATTGTTACCTAGGCAAAATCAGTAAGACTCCTTTTTCCCTCAAATACTATATAGGGTTAAAACCACAAAGAATCTCTCAAAAGGAACTTATTGTCCCGAAAGTACATGGCTATGAACATTTCTGGCATTGCTTGGATGTAGTTTTTGTTTTAGAATAATTTTAAGACCGAAGTTGCAATAACATCACACAGTGGCCCCACAGACCCTACACTTCGCTCTCCCTAATGTAAACATCCCACAGGACTGGGAGGCACTTGTCAAAACTGAGAACGGAGCACTAGGGCGGGACTATCACGGCTCTAGTCTTTATTCAGACACAAACAGTTTCTCACTAATGCTATTCCTCTACTCCAGGAGCTAATCCAAGACACTGCCTTGCATTTAGCATTTTGTTTTTTTAGCTCTTTTCTTGTGCTTGCCAACTTCTGGATTAGAACTTCATATAGAACAAGCACGTAGAAATAGCGGCTAATTAACTAACACAGCATCCCACGTTCCCTAACTGTTGGCAATTCTGCTCCAAATACAGAGGGCTCCGTGGTGCAGAGTCCAGCTAAGTCACAGTGTGGCCAGGTGGCCTTGAAGCGGAGGCAGACCCCATCCAGACAACATCCTCATAGGTGAGCTGAGAGCTGGAGGGAGAAATCCACTGGGGCCACAAACAACCTGGACAAGTTAATGACAACCTACAGGTCCCTGGTCCGGAAGATAAAAGCCATGTCCTGAAGGAAACTCTTTATAACATTGCTCTCAAGATAGCTAGGGCAACAAATGGCTTATGTAACGGCCCCTATTCATCTCTTCAGAAAGCGTTTCCCTTATCTGTTTGTCCAGTGATGGATATTAATGCTGATTCTTTATCCTCTGGCTACGATGAAGTGATGCAATAGATATTAAGTGCAGGGACAAGAGACAGGAATGGGAATATACTCGTTGCAAAGAAATGACCGATGTTTCTATGCTAATCAGCTGTGTTGATTGCTATCTATTGTATACATTCAGAAAAGCGCCATGCCATGCCTCCGAAATACATACAACAGGATATGTCAATCAAGTGAATCTTAAAGCCTTTTATTTCCAAAATCTGCCAAGGTTATCCAAAGGCAAAGGAAGAAAGATGTGTGTGTAGGTGGAGATTTTTCTCCATCCCATCAGCCCCACTGGTCTGGTTTCTCTCCACCTACTGGGTCGCTGCAGTCACTTATGAAATAACCACTCTGAGACTTATTACAAGTTACAATTGGTTGGCCAGTGACTTAGGTTTCTTACTAGCTAGCTAGCTCTCTATTTCTATGATTCTGTGTATCATTATGTGGCTGTGGCTTATGGGAGATGCCCTGGCATCTCACCTCCCCAGCACCTACATGGCCATGGTGTCTCCCTGACTCCACCTTCTCTCTTTCCCTATCTTTGTTTCCTGTCTATGTATATTCTGCTTGGCCATTGCATCAACCAATAAGAGAAACACATAGTCACAGCATATAGGACAGCCTACATCATGTGTGGGCAAAGGTAGGAGGAAAAAGAAAGGTCTCTTGACAGGGTTGGAGAGATGGCTCAGCAGTTAAGAGGCTGGACCTTAACCTCTAGCTGCTCTTCAAGAGAACCCAAGTTCAAACTCTCAGCACCCACATGACAACTGTCTATAACTACAGCTCCAAGCACCTAAGACCCTCACAGACATACATGTAGACAAAACACCAATGCAAATAAAATAAAAAGAAAAAAAGAAAGGTCCACTGATTTCATGGGGAGATCTTGGCAGCAGCTACCTGGAGATTTCCTACCCCATGGGACTTGCAAACCTTTTCTCCTTTCCCATCTTTTCCTATCCCAGCTCACCCCCATGAGAGTGAGAGAAGACAAACATAGGCATAGAAAAACAAAAGCTTCCAGCAAAAGGCTAAGCTCGTGAGCAGCCAACCAAGGACCTGGCACCAGGTCTGCTTGATAGATGCCTCTCAGGTTTCTGAAAAGACAGAAAAATGGCTTCCTTGCAGGTCCAGACAGAACTCTCAAAATCTCTCACATTTCCTAAGTCTCTACTGCAGCATTGGCCTGGAAAAATCCTTACATACAGGGAAAACAAATGACCAAGTTTTGAGGTACTTCATCCCAATGACCACTCGGGTGGGAAATAGGTCAGGCCCAGAAATGACCCCAGGGGTTCCCCTTCAGTGAATTATAGCAAAATAATGGTCAACCTTTTAAAGGGTGTAATGAATAAGCTGTTACAACAGTCATTGAGGCTTTAACGGAAATGGTTGAGACAGACAACTACGATAAACAAAGTTGCACAAAGGGTCCTCAAAGACGTAAGTGCTTGATGGTCTTCCTGGGCAGTCATATATACTTAGACTCAACAACATACTCTGTCCCCCAAACTAGGTCAGTCTAGATCAGTGGTTCTCAACCTGTGGGTTGCAACCACTTTGGGGGTCAAATAACCTTTTCAAAGGGGTCACATAAGACCATGAGAAAACATATTTACATTACAATTCATAACTGTAGCAAAATTGCTGTTACGAAGTAGCAACAAACATGGTTTTATGATTACGGGTCACCACAATATGGGTGAGAGCATTAGGAAGGTTGAGACCCAGTGTCCAGATGTAAAGTCCTGGAAAGGTTCTGCTACATTCTCTGCAATAGGACCAATGAACCAGTGGATGATCTTTGCCTCTTGGATGGAAGCTCAGGGCAACAATGTGTTTGCCTCTATCTCCTTACAAAGCAGTTAAAAATGTGTACCTAAAAGCATACTTTCCTAATTTTTGGGCATGCTGTTTACTTATTATTTTTATCTTTTAATTTATTTATTATTTTTGACTCTTACAATAGGTTCCCAGCCTCACTGAGAGCTGAAGGCTGGCCTGGAATTGCAGTCGTCCTGCCTGGGTCCGTTCCCCCTAAGTTTGGGGTGATAGGAATGGACCACCATGTCCTGCCTGGGTCTGTTCCCCTAAGTTTGGGGTGATAGGAATGTACCACCATGTCCACCTGGGGCACATTAGTCTCAGACTCATCTGAAAAATCTAAGCCCAATTAGGTTATTTCACAACCCAAAAAAAAGTAGTTTCATGCCAGAGACTGCTGAGAGGTTGGTAATCAACAGCGTGACTGGATGAGACCAGGAAGGGCAGCCATGGTCCACCCAAGGTTCCTCTTCCGTTTTCCTAATGAAGCGCACGCTGAATTCTCTGTCCTGATTCCTAACAGCTAGGGCGTGTGCAAAGACTGCCTCAAGCCCAGAAATGCTCGCTTTACTCCCTACCCCGACTGCAGTTACTCATTTGAGTTATAGGAAAATGGAGGCAGCCAAGGTCACAGGCCAGACACAGACTTCTTTTTACAAATACCTCTCTCTTCATGGCCAGCATAACGGGGTTGGGAGGGGCACAATATTGGAAAGCTCGCCACCGAGGCAGAGCAGAAAATGTCTTACAAAGCTATTTTTTTTTCAGCCTTAAGGGCAGAGATTTCATACATCTCCAAGCTTTAGTTTACAGACAAAGCACACAACCGTATTTTAGATCTTTTAGTGTATGTGGGGTGGGAGGGGCTTATATTTCTAACATGGTAAGTATAAAATACGTCACAAACACCTCACGCCTTAGCCACATCCTTATCTCTTGCTCTGTTATGCTTCAAGCCTTTGAGATTTTTGTATATTCTGCAATTCCTTCTGAGGAACCCTAACTACAGCTTTAATTAAACTGCTATCAAATTTGATAAATTCACATTCAAACTGCTCTCAAAAATGTAATAATGAATCTATCTGATGTAATCCCCAGGGAAAAAGCCAAATTTGCACCTCCGGCAATCAATCCTCCCTACCTAGGATCATGAGGAAAACTAAGAAGGGCAGAAGGCAGGAGAGACACCCGTGGAGGACGTGACCTGTTGAGATGGATGTACCCTTGCATCTCTTCCACATGGACCCACACTAGTGCACGTGTTCCCCTGTCCCCAACCACACACACTCACACACACATACTGAGTTTTCCACTAGTGCTCAAATAATGACCCTTTCCCAGCGCCAGCTCCCAGCAGAACCACTTTGCTATAGAATGCCTGCTTAGTTAGGAGCCAAACCACAGGGAGCACCATCAAGAAGGAAGCCATTTAAAAATTACTAGGCATTCTAGCTGTGTGTCCTCAGATGCCTGCAAGTATTTTTTCCCCACTAAGCCACCTGGCATTCATTTCAAAGCACAGGTCTTTCTGTAGAGTAGGGAGCAGCAATGGCCCTACTTCTGTAGAGTAGAGAGCTAGAGGGAACCAGGTCTCTGCAGAAGCTGTGTTCACTAGTACCCACGACAGTGGCCAAAGGAGAAACGTAGCTGAACTGACATCTTCAGGGGTCTCTTCTGCTCTTGCAGATTTTGACTTCTGTGTTAATCAGGATACCCTAGGATGCTGGATGGAAGTGTCTCACAGTAGAATGTATTTGAACATGTTTTCAAACTGGGCTTCCAAGAGCAGTGTTGTAAGGAAACCACGTGGGCAACAATGTGCACGTGAGGATGTCATGCAGTCACTGTGACAGAGGACACGAGCAATCCACTAGGTGTTCTCCCAGGGACTTGTCTTCACTACGGGGCTCCTTGAATCATGATTTCATTGCAGCCTACTTTGACAGAGGCTACTGCATTTTGAAACACAGGGGAAGTGAGTTAGGAAAGGACTTGGGAACAGTGATGATCTTCCTGCTGTTTACGAGCCACGCCACCCTGCAGTTTTTACCATTGTACCATCTAACCCAAATCTTCCAGTTCCCACTCTGTGGGTACCATGTTATTTGGTCTTCAGCAGAAACACTCACCGTTACTCCGAGGTCACTTTATTAACTGATGTACCTCTCCCATATTGTTTCTCACAGTTTGTTAATACTGCAGGGAGAACCCTGAATAAACAAACAGAAGCAAAGTCTTTCCCAGGGAGAGCATCCTTGTATAGACTTTGTCTGTCTTTATGCAAACGTCTAAGTATGATGACACTGCTTCTTACTTGATCAAAGATATTTTGTGTTAAGAAAGGCAGACATAATAGAATAAGCCCAGTCCAGATGTGGTTTTCACATCCGTCATTGCTGTCATTTATAGACACATGACATCAAAAAGCTGAAGCCAAGCGTCCATCATCTGCTGAATGATTAAGAAAAACACCAACTGCATAGAACTCTTGATCCTCAATTTTCTTTCTCCCAACCTTTGGCCTTCCTCACAGCCGAAGTGGCTCTTTCACCAGAGGGCAGGTCATGAAAGTGATGGGAGAAACAAGTAGGTAAATGGTCTCCCAATCACCTGCTCTGTGTCCTGAGTGTTTTCTGCCACCAGCTGTGAGCACATTTTTATATAAGAGAGGTAGCTCTTCAAACTCTGGACATCCCTCAGCTGGCCCACATTTGCCTTTTGGAAATGAAGTTTTATTGCACTAGAATCATGCTGGTCCGCTTCCAGAATCTCTGCAGCTACTCTGGCCGTATAAAAAGAGAGATGGGTAGGCTCCCACAAAGCCAGAACATGAGGTAGGATCAAAACCCCGTGCCATTGTCCTTGGCTTCTCATCAGCCCTCATTGTTCGCCATGTTCAGAGAGTCCAGTTTTATCCCATGCTTTTTCAGTCACAGTCCAGCTGGCCTTGGTGAGCTCCCAATAGATCAGCCCCACTGTCTCAGTGGGTGGGTGCACCCCTCGTGGTCCTGACTTCCTTGCTCATGTTCTCCCTCCTTCTGCTCCTCATTGGGACCTGTCTCTATCTCCATCCATCACCAGATAAAGGTTCTATGGTGATATGCAAGATATTCGTCAGTATTGCTATAGGATAGGGTCATTTCAGGTTCCCTATCTTCAGCTGCCCAAGGAACTAACTGGGGACATCGTCTTGGGCTCCTGGGAGCCACTCTAGGTTTTGATGTTCACCTTCCTAGACATGGACGGAGAGGGGAGGACCTTGGACTTTCCACAGGGCAGGGAACCCTGACTGCTCTTTGGACTGGAGAGGGAGAGGGAGAGGAGTGGGGGGAGGGGGAGAAGGGTGGGAGGAGGGGGAGGGAAATGAGAGGCTGGGAGGAGGCGGAAACTTTTTCTTTTTCTCAATAAAAAATTAAAAAAAATATAAAAATATATAAAAAAAAAGAGATGGGGAGCGGGGCAGCAAAAATGATGACTCAGTTGGTATCACCTAAAAGACTAATTTCCTGGCTTCTTCCAGGAAAGCTTTGCCAGCCTTGTCTCGGGTATTGGGCTAGTTAGTGCGGAGTCTCAGAGTGGCCTGACTAAGCTGAAGGCCTGCTGTCCCTTTCCAGAGTCCATGTTTCACACTGGACACGACAGTCACAAGACAGAATCCCCTGTGGAAGAAAACGCCCTAGGATACTTTCAGTGACAGTAAAGACACCAGGTTAGCTGGCTCAAGGACTTCCTTTACTGACAGTATGTGGAAAGACAGTTTAGGTAGAGGGCTAGTTGCGGGGGCAGCTTGGCAGTTTAACAAGCACTCTGAAGGCTTTCAACTCTGTTACCTGTGACCTGAGCCAGAGCAGTTTGTGCTTCAGGCAGACTGTTATGGCCTTATGGTAGCTGTATCTACACACATACAATAGGACAATCAGCTTCCCTCTTTCCAGTCTGGACATTAAGCAAAATCTTTCCCCAAATTCCCAAACACGCCTTCAGTTTACTGCTCCTCTCTCCGTCTGCACACACAACATCATAGACCCGGGCACTAAGGCAATTTCTACCAAGAAGAAAAAGGCCACTGATTTTCCCAAACCAGTTGGATGTGGGAGCTGGTGCTGAGATGCTGAGATCTCTTACATTCTCTCTGTCTCTCTCTCTGTCTCTGTCTCTGTCTCTCTCTCTCTCTCTCTCTCTCTCTCTCTCTCTCTCTCTCTCTCTCTCTTTCTCTCTGCTGAAGCCTATGACTTATCAGAAAATGATGAATAGCTGAACAAACTTTGGGTTCCATAAAAAGGATGACCATGGGCTGGTATTCAGCAAGGTTTTCTATAGATTGCCACCATCCTATTTTATTGTAAAATTTAGCATGATCTCATTGTATTGTAAAAGTAATACACAAGTCACCAGGCATGTCATTAGCGGTAAGTTTGATTCCCATTTAAAATGTATGCACACGCATATACATGTGTATAAAAGCAAATACTTTATATCTCAGAAATAAAACTATTCCATGAATTATCACTATGAACTTGAATACAGCATTTTATCTCTCTCAAACTTAAGAGGTTAAGATGAAAATCCCTTCAAGGTCTGTGATACAAAAATCATTACTAATTCAAAAGCTTGAATAAAAGAACACTGGGTATTTGAATAAATATTTCATTTATACTTTTTTATTTATAAGCTACATTTTTTTTACACAAAGAAGGTGAGCTAGCCTTAAAAAGTTAAATAGCAAAAGGAAAATAAACAGTCATTGAGTTGGTGGCAAGGGAAAGCATTAAAGACAATAAGCTCGGGCCCAATGCAAACCAGACATTCTTGAAGAATTGCTCATAAGTGCCACCTGCAAAAATAAGAGCTAAGTTGTGCACGATTTAAATCACGAGGGAAAACATTAAATTATAAAACTGACGGTGTCCATGAGATAGGACTATTGATAATGGTTCAGAGGAAGCGGAGTTTCGCTTTATGTCAACAGTTAAGATAAATTCCACTTATATTTCCCAAGGAAGAGGACACCACAGCAAATATTCTTCTTACTTTCACCATTTTAAAATCAAATCTATTAGTTATAATAATGCTAACCACCAAAACAAAGCCTGACATCTCAGTGTCTTTCCACAATAGAAATGTATTCCTAAGCACGGACAGCACTCAACACTGACAGCCGTGATCCAGCCATCCCGTGGTTCTATCCTTCCCTAGGGTCAAGACTCTTTGCAGTCTGCTAAAACAGGGCTGCCCAGTCTAACCACTAGGGACATTCTAGAACAGAGTCTTGTGTGCTTGTGGATCTTTTTGGCACTTAGGATATTTAGAAGCAACACTGCCTAACTAAGAGCCCAGAATATAACAAAAATGTCTCCATATATTGTCAAATGATTCCTACAGGACAAATTTGTTTCTGGCTCAGAAAGAGTGAATTAAAGATAACAGAGACAAAAACTCAGGAAGCCATGTTCCTTTTTACCTGAAGTCTAATTCAGTACACACATGAACAGCCATAGTTTGCTCTTGAGCCTTGAACTCGGTGACTATTATTGCCATCTGCTTCAATCACCATTTGAAAGAACAGACTAAACATTTCTCTTACCCAGACAATTCTTAGTGCCTTTGTCTAGTTAATGCATCACAGCATTCTGGATAACTACTTTGGGAGTCCTACTGTCGTAGACTACTTTGGGAGTCCTACCGTCGTAGATTAGTTTTTGTATGTTGGACTTTACCTGGAATGATTCTATGCTACACACACTTTCATAGTTTACTTCATTTCTCAACACAGTATTTTGAACTTGACCCTTATTACAGCAGCTCCTTCCTCTGCACTACTGAATAGTATTCCATTGTATGAATGGAATTTATACAAAGTATAATGTCTCATACAATGTATCAATGTACAAAGATACACACATCTGTTTACTGTTTCAACTGTTGCATGTTGCCATCTGAAGAGCTTATAAGTTAGTATCTTGACTCATTTAAATGAAGAAGAGCTGAGAAATGGTGTACTTAGCTAGGCGGAAAAAATTCTGTATTCTGAGGAGTGGGGCAGAAACCTTTTGCAAGGCAATAAATAATCTCTGTTTATGCAATACCTACACAGGCGTTCAGTGTTTCACTCCAGACCTTTAGGCGAGGATAAGTAAGTAAATGTTGTTGGGAGGATTTGTATTTTATATTAGTAAGGTTTTCAGAAGAGTATTAAAATTTTGCTATCCATGGAAATATTTACTGTTAACCGTGTTAAATTATAAAACAAACATGTTTTAATTCACTAGCCACATGTTTTGATTAAATACTAAATGATTTAAAGTACCTAAAGCAACAACAAGAAAATACTTCATTTTAGTGTTTCATTTGTGCATTCCTTTCTTGAAAGTTCAATATTTTAAATTAAAGTATTTGGCATTGGTTAGAATGTGACTGACCATGTATAAAGAGTAATGTATTTGAATGACCATAATTATATCTAAAATATACAGACCTGCAATTCACAGAAGGTTCAACTTTAATTTCACATGATTTGAGTATATTATATTTTAACATGAACTCAAAAGAGATAATCCATAATAATAGATATGCAGACTGAACAGTTATCACACTTACCCATGAATAAAAGCCCATAATCATGAATTCATGAATATTTTCCCAGTAAATCTTTCCCAGACAAAAGAGCTGGCACCTTAAAAACCAATTGCAAAAATACAGCTGTTTGGGGCAGGAAATATTGTTCAATAGTAGCAGATGTTCTTCATATGTATAAAGCCCTGGATTTGATCTCCAGCAGCCCACTACCCCCAAAATGGTCTTTCTCTTTGAATAATGCTAAAAGATAAAACCAACTACCTTCTGTTGCTCTGCATTTTTACTAATGATGATAGAATATTATGAAAATGACCATTCTACCATAAGACCATGGATAGCCACAGTAATCCTAAGTAAAAAGAACAATGCTAGAGAGATTGGCATTCAAAATATATTATAGAGTTATAGTAATAAAACAGTATGGTATTGTAACAAAAAAGACATGCGTACATGTGTACATGCCAGAAGAATTAATCAAAAGACCCAAACTTGTATATACATAAAAATTTCAGCCATTTGATCTTTGACAAAGATGCCAAAACATTCATTGGAGAAAAGGTGCTAGAAAAACTGGGTGTCCACATGTAGAAGAATCTATTAGACAGCATCTATTATTCTGAGAAAAAAAAATGAGCCCTCTTTCACTGTTGGTAGTTTTGAAAACTGGAGCAGCCATTATGGAAATCAGCATGCAGACTTCTAAAAACGAAAATAAATCTACCATTAGACCCAGATACACTATTCCTTGGCATCTGCCCCAAACACAACCTCCTCCATAGACACTTGCTTAGTGGTATTCATGGCTTCTCTCCTCACAATAACTAGGGAAAGAAAAAGCAGCCTAAATGGCCTTCTACTGACAAATGGATATTGAAAATATGGTCAAGATCTGGAACTGGAAAGGATTTTACCAAGTAAGACAACCTGGACTCAGAAGGACAATTGCTTCATGATCTCTCTCATCTGTGATTCCTGGCTCCAAACCCTCAGATGTGCATATAACCACACAGTAAGCTCATAAATCAGGAAAGTGAGAAGGGATTATGTGTGCAGGATGGGCGGGAAGAAGTTCTGGAGAGAGTTATAGAATTATACAGGCGATATGAAGGGGAGAGTGGGAAAATGGGAGACAGCTTTAGTTGGGAAGGGAGGACAATACTGTTAAACAGAGAGAGAAGAAGAATAAATACTAATGATGTTTGAAAGATCCAGAGGATTCATATTTTATATTTAGCTAAAATTACATAACATTTATCTAAAATAACATGATATATAACATGGCAGTTCTGTTGAACTTATCCATATTGGGTCTCATGGTCTAAGTTGATGAGGATGACTGACCAGGTCTCTTCCTCAAGAGGGCACCAAGATCTCATTACAGATGTTTTGTTGAGTCACCCAGCAACCACAAGTTAACCTTTGGAAGAGCAGGCAGTGTTCTTAACTGCTGAGTCATCTATCCAGTCCTCCATATACGAGCTTCCCATGCATGCTTCAGCATTGCCAGAGTATACATTTCACTTCATTTCACATATAGAACATATGTGCATAGACAAACACATAAGTATTTTAAATAAAGTTATATGATTTGTGATGATAATGCACAAACTATCAAAAAAAAATCCCAGTACCTGCTCTGAGAAACTTCCTTTCATGTTTGGTGAAGTTAGTCCAAAAGACTCCCCAAATAGTATGGGCTTTGCTTTCTGTTGCCTCCCAGAGGTTAAAAGTAAGTCCCTGCTGCTGATGACACTACCCACTTCAGACACAGGAGTAGGCAGAGTCTCACATTAAGCTGTATCTTACAATAAGTCTTCCTCCCTGAGAACTAGTCTTCATGCTCGTGGACAGTGCAGGGCACGCTGCCCGACCAGGAAAGCAGTCGGTAGTCTTTATCCATCAGTGTACCTACAAATCACAGCAATGACAAGCATGGCAAGACATGCCTGGAGACACAACAGTGATACATGTCCTAGCCATAACCAAATGTGTGATCAGAGCACACAAGGTACTGTAAACCTACCCAAGTGCCCATGATGACTGAGACTATGGGTCTCAGAGGAGAACCTGGCACTACCATTTTACTAAATCAGTAAAATCCCAACCACATTTTGTATATTAAGTATAGATCTTACCACCTCATCAAAGAATATTCTTTTTGTAGCCAAAGAGAGCTCCACAGCACATTTCAACTGGTCAAAATGTGGAGGAGAACCAATCATGGGTTGCCCAGCCCCGGTGAGAAGATACTTCTACAATGCAATTCCTGAGCACAATTCTCAGGGAACATCAAAGAGAAAACAAAACAACTGCAAGAGCCAGAGGACCAGGAAGACCACTGAGATGTTGCATCTTCTAGATATAACAAGGATGCTACATCACTGAAATTCTAGTAATGTGGTTGCCTGCACAAGACCTGAACAATGACAATGCAAGTTGGTGTCCTAGTGTGGATAGGGAACCCTCGCTGCACCCAGGGAAGATCTGCAGGCAGTTCATGACTGCAGAGAGATGAAGAATTAGTCTTCCTCAGAAATCAACCCCCCTACCGATTATCCATCACCACGTGGTTAGTCCTAAAAACAGGCTCAGCAGGGTGTAGTTCTATATTTTTTATAATCAATTAATCAATCAATCGATAATTAAAGAAGAGAGGCCATGAATTTGAGAAGAAACCGAGGAGACAGAAGGGGTTGGGAGACAAGGACTATAATATTGTATCTTATTCAAAATATTTTTAAATGTAACCAAAATACAACAAATGTTTTGTTAAAGATAAATATAAACACATCCCTTATTTGGAAAAGTAGGCATGAGTATTGGGACTAAAATATATAATGTGAAAGAATTTAGACCTAAGTGTGTGTACATAGGACTCCAGCTGGAGGAAAGATCTCACAAGGAAATCCAGTTGAAATATCTTCTAAAGAAAGGTCAAAATGAACTGGTTCAGAATGGGGGACAAACATACTAGGAAGGTTCCAGGGAGACAGTGGGATAGGGAGCACCACACACTGACACCCCACCATCACTGACACCCCACCATCACAGCTGCTCTGGAATGAGCTACAGTAACTAGTTTGGAACTCTGGGTCTATAGAAGGTTTGCAACCTCCAGGGGAAGGCTGGGATAACACGCTGGAGTTCATTTCAGTCAGTAGCAAGGTTTAGCCCAGTAACAGGTGCTCCTCCTTCATTGAGAGTTCCAAGACAGGCTAACTATATTCCAGTAGTATCCTGCACAAAATTTGCGAATGACAGAGAGCAAACTGAATGTAGTACCTCCTGTATAAGGAACCAATGTTTTAATCACTGTCTTCTGAACAGCCACAAAAGTTAGGTGTCTATTGTTGCTAAATGTTCTCCATTGTTGCACAAACATTCACCTTTGGCTACGTGACTTCTACAGGGTTTATGGGTTGGTACTCTCACTTTCTCCTTCAGCCCATCCTTTGCCTTTGACTACAAACAAAGACTAGGGCGTTCAAACAGACACACACTGCTCCCTACACATACACAGAGTGGTAGGCAGGCAGGCTCAGAAAACACTCAACAATGCCTTTAATTTATGATGCAGGCTGACCCTTGGCACAGGAGTAGCTTATAAAACAAAACAGAAAAAAACAAGCAAAAGTGAAAATACAGAAAAAAGACACATTCTAGAAAAGGCAGAATTTTTAATATCGCAAGATATTACATTCAAATATCCAACTGTGAACAACAATAAAAACAAAATTCTCATAAGACATACCACAGGCCAAGGAAAAGAAAAATAAATCAATAGAAATTTTCTGTTAAAAAACTCCAAATCTCCTATATGAAGGACTAAAAATCTCAGTAAACGCCAAGTGCGGCATAATGAAATTTCTATTAGTATAGTAGCTGCTTGTATCACTGTGAGCTGTGCACATGACTTCAGACAAATACATCACAAAGGATTATTAAGTTATGTTTCTATTCACACAGTGTGTGAAAAGGTATATGTAACAAATGAAAGGAATGGCCTCAGTTATGAAAGGAAGGGGGTTTTATCTGTGGGGGTTGTAGAGGTACTCATTAGTATGTTTTAGTAGAATATATACAGAAGGAAATGAGATAGTATATACTATGAAAACTTAAAAGACAATAATGCAAAGAAAGATCAACAAATGGGTTTAAGGAATATAAAAAAAAAAACAAAACCTAGCAAAACTCAGAAGTAACTTCCTCCTTAATCAGCAATTACTTTATTATGTAGTGGGTTAAACACTTTAATCAAAAGACATAGCTTACAAAACTGTATTGACATTCCCCATGGAGTGAGGAGGAGCTTGGACTCATCATTGTTGGAGTCTTCATACTATGTATATTCATACTCCATACTTTGATGCTGTGACCAAGTCAATTTATAGAAGAAGAAGAAGTTTATTTGGGGCTTCCAGGTTCAGATTAGAGCCTATGACTTCAGGATAGGAGCATGATGGCCGACAAGACAGGCATGGTGATGGGGCAGCAGCTGAGGTTCACATCTTGAAAAACATGAGACAGAGAGGAGAGCTGATGGGAAATGGAGTGGGCTTTTGCAACCTCAGAGCCTATCCCTCCATGACACACCAAGGACATACCACTTAATCCTTCCCCAAAGTTCCCACCAACTAGTGACCAAGTACTCAAACATCTGAGCCCATAGAGGACATTTTGCCATTTAAACTACTACAACTATGCTTCAGTGGACAGTCCCATACCCATGAGCTTATAAGCAGCACAGATTGACACACAGTTTAGAGGGAGAAGGGAGGCAGGTGGTTGGTGAATCTGAGAAGAGAGAGGGGACTTAGAAGGATGAATAAGAGTGAATATGGTCAAAACACACTGTATGCAAATATTAAAGTCCCAAAGAATTAAAATATTATGCTTTAATTCTGGTAAAAAAAAAAAAGGACAACCAATAGATTCAAAAATGGTTCAGAAAAAATATTTGAAGATAGCCAAATCACAATGTATCAAAACTTATGGAATGCCTCAAATACAATAGGAAGAAATGTATACTTTTTATAAAAGTCTGCATTAAAAAAATGGATCTCAGATAGACAACCTAAATTTACAGCTTAGTGAACTGGAGGAGAGCAAACTCAGTCTGAGGCTAGCAGAAGGCAGGAAATGGTAGTGCTTAGAGCAGACAAACACAAGAGAAGAAAAAAAGAGAAAAATCAATAAAACCAAAAGTTATCTTCTTAAAAGGGTATCTTGACAGAATTTTGGTCAGATAGACCAAAGTCTTCTGTCTCAAATTACAGAAAGCTAAGTGAACAATAAAGACACTAGCAATTACTATGGGACAAAATGTAGGTGTCCGTGCCCTGTGGACACATGCAACAGCCAGCCACAACCTACAGGAAGAAAGCTAAGTACAGAGCAACCAAATCTACAGACAAAGACATGAAAGACTGAATCAGAGAAAGCCAAAAAATCTATACCTCTTGGTAGAAAAATGTTCCGGAACCGAGGCTTTCACAAGTGAATTATAATAAACACAAAATATAACAAAAAAAAACCAACAGCAATCTTCCTCAAAAAAATACACTAAAAGAAAAGGCAAACAACTGAAAAGGACAGAGATATTTCTAACTGGAAGAATGCTGGGGTCAGCATTACTGTGGAAGATAAGTATAGTCGGGCAAATGCCCTGCAGAAGAAAACACAAACACGCTGAACAAGACAGTGACTCATTATATTAAAATGATTATATGCCATGATCAAATATGGTTTATTCTTAGAATATAAAGATCATCCGACAGATGAAAAAAATCAATGAAGTACACATTTTGCACATGAATTGGTATGTTGAAAAATTGGCATTTTTTCATGATAAAGATTTAGTAACATGGGAGCTAAAGTAACTAATCACAACTCAATAAAAGGCAAATGTGAAAAATGAATGCACTTAATGGTGGAGACGAGAAAACCATTTAGCTGCAATCAGGAACAAGGCAAAAAAATGCCCATTCTTGTCCCCTTGACTCAAGATAGCTCTAGAAATTTATAACTAGAGAAATCTGACAAGAAAAAAAATCAAATCACACAATTGAAAAAGAAGTCAAATTCCATCTGCTTACAGATGACACCTTGTAAAAAAAAACATAAAATCCCTTAGAATTATCAACTGAATTCACCAAATTTGCAAGACATAAAATCAATAATAAAATGTAGCTACATTTCTAGACACTAACAATGAATTCACATTATGAATTAATTCCAGCCTCAAAATACTTTGAAGAGTTACACATAATGAGGAAGAAGCACTTGCACAATGAACGCTATGGAACACAAATGAAAAAAAAGCTATGGATATAAATAAAAGGACTGGATAGCAGTTCCCATGCTAGATGATTTAGTAATACCAAGATCTCATCTCACCCTGCAATCTACGGGGTGCAATCTGCAATCGATCCAAATCTTGGTGTTGTTGTTGCATAAGTAGAAAAATCAGTCCTGAAGTTCATTTCAAGCTCAGGAGACTCTAAGGAGCCAAGCAATCTTGAGGGAGAAAAAACTGAAAGGCTTCTTTCTGCTTTTCAAATTATTGAACTACAACCCTATGACTCAACGATGGGTCAATTGCTGGGGTGCTCTCAAGTACAGAGAATTTGCCTAACATGCAGAAGCTTCTGAATTCAACCCTCTGCGTCAGAAATACACTGCGTAAAAGGAAAAACTTGAGCAAAAATGCCAACAATCTGATTTTTAAAAACAGGATATCTGAGCATCCATGTTCACTGAGGATTATCTGCTTAACAACAGCTAGGAGACGAGATGAAATCACCCAAAGCACCCACCAACTGATGAGGGAATAATGAAAATCCAATGCACATACACAATGGAATCCTCCTCAGACATAAAAAAATTAATTTTCAGGAATATGGAAAGAATTAGAAAACATACTGATGTAATGCAGACCCAGAGGGATAAATGTCATATGTTCTCTTGTTTGAAGCCTGGCTTCAAGTATTGAAATTTTTGTATTTAAATTTGAGTGTCTATAGGGTTCAGAAAGCAGGGTAGGAGCCCTGGGAGTCATTAAGGAAGAAAGAAACACAGGAAATATGAAAGGGAGAAGAGTAGGCATGGAAGACCTAACAGAGTTGGCTGCAGGGACGGGTCAACGCAGATAAGGCTAACAAAAACTCAGGATGTATGAGAAAGACTTATCCAGGCCCACTACCTTATAAACTAAAAGCCACAGTTCAAATCGTAAGAGTAAAATACGTAAACGTAAAATATAGGTAGATGACTGCAGAATCCTGAGGTCACAGGCATTTGTGCAAGAATCCAGTGGTTTGTGCGACCGCCCCTTAAGAGTTGTTGGACACAGAGTTCCCAGAGATTTCCCCAAAGGATACCGGCTATCGCCACTTTTCTTGGTTGCCCACAAAAACAAAATTGTAGTACTTTATTGCTGAAGACTACACATACTTTGATTATAAGAAATAGAGGAATGGGGGCAAAACTGAGCCGGAACTGCCTGCCGTAGTATTGGGAGGTGATAGGAAGAATCCTATGAGGAAAAAACTCATCACCACTCACCCAGCTGAGGACAAGATATACTTCCTGGTGCAGTGGAACAAGATAATCTGACGGATAGCAATCTGATTTAGGATTTGTTTTGAGATTCGCTCTACAGGAGGGAACTCACATCTGCTACTAGAGATCTGGCCAAAAGCCCATGGCTGGGGCCGGAAATGTAACTCATTGCTGGATACCGAGCCCGAGGACCTGAATATGATCACCCCCAGGACACATATGGTGAAAGTACAGTGCAGACTCCCACCACTGCCCTCTAACCTCCACACGAGTGCTGTGTGCGAAGCCACAATGAATAAAGAAACGCAACTTTGTAAAGCATGTGGCGGGAGGGCCGGAGCCCAAAGGGGGAATATACTACTGTCATTTCCCTAAACAAACATGTCTCAAGCTGTCTTCTATACATTTATGTTTATAAAAATAGGCCAGTGCAACTCTCAACTTAAGGCAAGACCTCCCTTTTGCAGAGAGCAATACTTAATATAGAACAGCTATTCTCAACCTGTGGGTTGCGACCTCTTCAGGTTTCTACTGACCCTTCATGGGGCCATACAGCACATATCCTGCATATCAGATACTTGTGTTAAGATTCATAATGATAGCATAATTATAGTTATGAAGTAGCAACAAAAATAACTGTATGGCTAGGGGTCACCACAACATGAGGAACTGTGTTAAAGGGTGGCGGTGTTAGGAAGGTTGAGAACTGTTGACATAAAGACTCATGTCTGGACAAAGTACTGAGGATAAGAGAGGGACACTCAGACTTCAACATGACATCTCTATCACGTTTCCATCCTCTAAGTGCCAGGACACATTGCAGAAGACAGAACAGAAAGAGTTTAAGAGCCAGAAGATGGGGAAGAGAATTGCAAAATACTGCCATGTGAACATAATACTCCTATTGAAACATGAGCACACAGTAGCTATGGATACCCGTATAAGTTCCTGCCACAGACATGGAGCTGAGGATGTGGCCCATCCTTTCCTAAGGAATGAATGGCCGTTAACGGTTGCTGGATATATTGTTTCTGTTAATGATGTAATCACTGGGAAATGATGAAGTCACAGGACAGAATAAGCAGTTTAGGGGGAAAGAAAGGAAGCCCCCAGGAAAAAGGGTGAATATAATCACAGTAGATATATATATATATATGAAACTGTCAGAAACAAAGCAACGGGGAAAGGGCAGCAAAGATACATGAAGAGCTGTTCTGTGAAAATCTATAATTAGCCCATACACTAATCATCAGGAAAACGCAAATCAAAACAACGAACTCATTAGCATAGCTACTATTTTCTTAAATAAGCAAAAATTGCATTTTCAAAGATGTAGAAATATTTGAACCCCTGTGCTTTGCTGGGAATATGAAACGGTGCAGCTACTGCAGAAAAACTCCTCCGAACACCCTAAACCAAAAGACCCTATCACCCGGAAATGCCACTCTGTACATATCTAATCTAAAGAACTTGGAGCAAGCCTCAAGCAGATAGATACAGGCTCAAGGCAAGCCTGTTCTAATAGTTTTATTCATAGGAATGGAAATGTGGAAATACATCCCAGGGGCCCAAGGCTAGAAGAATGGATACATGTAATGGTGTGCTTAGCCTCAAAAAAGAAGGAGCTGGTGACATACATGAATGGGCCGTAAGCATACTGAGTCACTCAGCAAAATGCAGCAAACCCCTCACAGAGAGAGAGAGAGAGAGAGAGAGAGAGAGAGAGAGAGAGAGAGAGAGAGAGAGAGAGAGAGAGAGAGAGAGAGAGAGATTGTAGGTGCCTAGAGAGCTAAGGAAGCTAGAGATTCCCCCTGGAGCCAGAGCTACAGGCAACTGTGGGCCCTAGAACATCTTCTTAGCTATGGAACCATCTCCCATCTCTCCAGATCTTTGAAGTAATCTTATTAGAAAGGAAAATCATAACAGAGCCTGGGATAAAGGGTGAGAAGAGACCTATTCTTGGTTTCTCATTAAGTTTTCCATTGTCTTTACAAAAATCAAAACTCTAGTGAATTTTATCTCCAGCTTTAAAGATCCTGAAATTCCAGCATGTCTTACATCTTAAAAACCTCACCAGAGAGAGTGTAGCTACATCTAATTTTCAGTGAAGGCCTAGTCATAATGCTAATTCATATGGCGTGTGTTGATCATCTACACTTCAAAGGGAATCCTGCAAATTCTACAGAATTAACTAGAGTTGTCCGCAGGTCCCTTAGCAAGTAGCTGAATACAGACGACTGCAGACTCACTGGGCAGTCACAGCCTATTACAGACTGTGTCATGGCAATTTCAGAGATGGGCAAAAGAGATTCTCTGCTCATAGTGAAGCCCTAGGCACTATCGGATAGCATTAAGAGTGACATATACATGGGTCCCAGATAACTACAGTAGGTGGGCTCCTGCTGAAGAAATATTACTTGTGAAAAGCAAGCTTAGAAAATGTCTAAGTTAGCAGGATCATTTGCTTTAATAAAGATTTTTTTTTGGTTAAGTCAATGACTGTCATTCTTCCAACTAATATTTATTGAATCTTCTCATAAATTTACATGGAATTCCATGAATTACTAAGAGAGGCACAATGGATTTCTGAAGAAAATGACACCATGTTAGAAATTAGGTATAGCCAGGAAGAAACTGGAAGAAAAAAAATAAACCCAAATGTTAGGAACATGAAAATGACAAGAGACCATTTCTAGGAGGAAATTCAAGAGAGGTTTCACAAAGGATATAGTTGCCTAGCGAGAATCAAAGGCAACAGGACTCTGATAACAAACAGGGAAGACAGGACACAGCTAGATAGGCACAAACATCAATCAAAGGCAAAGACAGAAGAAATAAAGCATGGACAGGCATGGAGAAGTGATCCACAGTGTCTAGGTGTAAGGTTTTGCCTAAGAGGTATCTGGGAAACAAAGCAAAGGTGAGCTGGAACCAAGCCTGGAAGAGCCCTAGATGCTAGGCTAAGAAATGGGTAGTAGACTTGTGACAGGGCCGCCAAGTGTTCTGTCAAGAGAAAAAAGAATCTGTTTGGTGTCTGGTGAATCAAAGCAGCACTTCCTTTTGATACTGAGCATCTTCTAGCAAGAGAACATTGAGAGGAGAAGTGTCAGATTAAGAAAATAATAATAATAATAATAAAAATCCCTGCCAGGGTTTGGGGGAAAAGAGGTTCACTGAAGCTGCCCTGTCCCAAGCTGCTGTGACCAGGAGAAGGCTTCCTTGTACTGCACATGAAATGACATCAATTTCACATTTGGGTCCTGAAGAGGACGAAGCTCTTCCTTTCGGAAAAGGGTTCCAATGGTCCCTTAGCCTTAGAGGAGATGCTAACTATGAAACCCAGAGGGCATAATGAAACATTCTTTGTACAGGACCAAGCCAAAATCCCATTACTGATAAAATCTGAAGTATGTAATGGACATTATGTAATGACCATTGGAAACTGGTTTGTATTTTGAAGGAGGAGTGGAAATTACAGGGCAGCTGTAGATGAAATCAGTTCCAAAGAATTTCTCTAGGATTCCTGGTAAAGAGTTCTTGTTGGCTTTTTAGTGAGGAGGGACTGCAGACTGCTATGAAAACCCATGGTCTATTCTTGTGTGTGGTTGTCAAGGAAACCAAATATTGTTCTGTTGGAGGGCAGACATGCTCACACGCCATGCACATCTTATGATTTCCATGAAGCAACAACAGAATAATCTAGGTAGAAGTGTATACTGATTACCGCTATTGAGAGGACTCTTTGTAAGTTCCAGGCAGGAGCCTGTGGCTAGAGAAACATTTGGTAGGGCAAGTAAAATCAGACTATTCCAGAGCTCTTATAAAGGTCTCGTTGTGCTAGGACACAGCACACTTTGCAGCAGCTAATGAAGGTAAATTATGGCTCTAAGCTTGCATATCTAAGGGGAAAACCAAGAATGCTAGAATTCTTTCAGCTGGACCTAGGGCTATTCTGTAGATAGCAGAGGCAGCAAGGGGAGGGAGCAAGGGGAGGGAGCGTGATTTGTGTAAGACAAGGGTTTTAGCAGGGAACAGGCTATGTTGGGGGGGGGAAGCCCAGAGCAAGATGCTTGGCATCAGAAAAGAATGGAGGATAAAGAGAAAGGTCAGAGCACAGGACCAGATATTTCTCAAAACAAAGACTTTACAGGAGTAACTGTAGCCAAAGTACATTTTACACATGTATGAAAATGCCACAATGAAATCTGTTATCTTGTATTACTAATATAGACCAATAAAAATATTTTTAAAGCAAGTGTCAGTTTGTATGCAATTTTCTGGAACTATCATAAAAATTTTAAGTGAGATACACATTTAATTGCCATAATATATTTAGCAATAAATAGAGACTAATTCTTTTTACAAATTTTAGAGTGATAATTTGGAGTAATAAAAACTGTATTCTTACTAAGAAACTATACTATAGAATTCTGACATTCTCTTGTTTTAGTTGTTCAATGCACTAAAATATACTATGTTCAAAATTTTATAACATAACAATTAATAATTTAATCCTTAATAAGAGTCCCAGATGTTCATATTTCAAACATTGTGAGCCTCAGGTGTATTTAAATAATAAATTAAGAGCTAACTTTACAAAATACTACTACTGTTTATCATGTTAGGGACATTGCACTAAATTATAAATCTAGAAACTAGTACATGCTGCATCTGGTCTTGTGGGTTTTCTCACTTTTGTTTCTCAGATGTGCAGACAGTGGGGTGCGATAGGAACAAACAACCCTCCGACACAGAATTTACATCAAGCTCACACATAAGGCAGTCCCCCAGACCACTAATGCAATCATCATCTTATTCAAAGCCAGCAGCAAAGGACACCCAAATTAAACCCCCAAAAGCATCAGAACCACACGCATACAAAGTGGACAGAAGAAGGGAACTCTGCCTGTAGGGTTTCAACGCCTAGAAGAGAACCAGGCTAGCAATCAGTGAGAAGCCAGTATTTGCAAAAGTTAACCAATGAACACCAAAGTGAATTGAAAAAAGAAAATTCAGCAGATATACTTTGGGCATTCTAGATGGGATTATTTTTACATGTGAAATACTGCACTACAGGCAGTCTCCTCTTGCCAAATGGTACCAGAGCCTCACTGAAAAAGCGGGGCATAGCATGGATTGCAATCCCAGCACTCAGGAAGCAGAGGCAGGAGCATCCATAGGTTCACTGGCCAGTCAGGCAGGCCAAAGTGATCTCACAAGAGACCATGACTTGATAACAGTAACAATAGTAACGGTAATAAGAATAATTGGCGAAGATAGCCAGCATCGATCTCTCGCCTTCATACACTGAACACACACATGCGTATGCACCCACAAAGAACCACTTTATTGCAGACAATGCAACGAAATCGGTAGCCATTGTAACCCAAAGATGACTGAGTCTATAGAGCTTGGCTTTTGAAGAACACAAACTGTGTCTCTTTCTTGGAAGGACTCCCATATGTGGGTGACTAGACAGGACACTCTGAGACATGGTGACTCAGCTTTCATCTGACCCAGCTGGTGACAATCTGAATTTCTCATCAAACCTGATGCCCTAGGCAGAAGCTCAAACCTATCATCACTCAGAACTACAAATGGAAAAGGTAGCAGCAAAACCACCAAGCTGTATAAATGGTCTCGGTGGTGATGAAGCTGCAAATGAAGAAACCAAATACACACTGTATTTGGTACATAATCTGGAGTTTAATAAATGCTTCTTATCTATAAAAAACAAAGATTGACCTTAGTCTCACAGAGCAAAAAAATCAGTTTCTTATGATTAGAGAAGACAAGATGCTCTTCTTACACATTTCGTAAAGACTTCTGTCAAATGGCTCGATATTCATTTTTGCTGTTCATAAACATTACAGCCTGTTATCTGGCCAGAATAGGGCATTTTCAGATTATTTCCATAAAATAATTACTTAAATACAGGATATGAGTTAGAAATTGGATTAAAAATGCTCGCGTGGGAGCTTCAGGAAGTCATCTCACAGGAAATCCAGTTACTGTTGCACCCACTTTTCTACCTCTGTTCACAGAGAGGAGGTCTTCCCCACCACCCAGAATCACACAATTCACAAAGCTTGATGCCTGCTGCATGCGACGGTCCCACAAAGCATTGAGCTTGGCTGAGAGAAGAAACGTGTAAAGACGGTTTAAAAATGGTTGTGACTCTCTGGCTTTGGTTGAACTGCCACAAACAGCACAGCCTACCATGACAAAACACAGGAGGGAGACAGGCAGGGGACGGCTGCTGAGCACAGTACTCCAGCGGCTATGATGAAGGAGCGGCTTCTACCTGCTGAGGTCAGGCACTTTCTCTCAATGTGGCTATGACCCAGAACCTCTATATTCCTAGAATTGCTCTTTCTACATCAGTCAGCAGTAAATTACAGAAAACAACATTTACTCAGGGAATATTTGTCAACACCCACTAGGAGGAAGGCAGTGCAAACATCAAAGGCAGGATGGCTCCTCCTGAGGTATTGAGAGTCAGAGAAAAACAAAGATCAGTTGCAGACATAGGTATGGCATAGGTGCGTAACAAGCTGTAGAGAGGCAAAGGTAGACATGCAAAGGAGAACAGGGCATGGCTACGGGTACTGGGATACTGGCTTGAGCAAGATGAAGCCCATTGAGCGATGGCTTTTGCAGTTTAGACAGCTCCTCTGTGAGGTGGATGGGAATGAAAAGAAACCAATCGTGAAAACAAATTCTTTTTCTTGACAAAATACCTAACAGAAAAAAAGATAAAGAATTGAATATGAGGAGTTCTTTCTCTGAACTGAGGATTTCAGAGTTCAGTCCCTGGTCCCTTTGCCCTCTGTTCTTGGGCAGAACGTCAGGAGTTGGTGGGAGTGAAGAACAAGGGGAGTTCTTTGATTCTTGGAGGACAAAAAACATACTTAAAGGGATGGTGGCAGAATACAGCCATCCAGGGACACGGCCCCAGTGGCACACTTCCTCCAACCAGAGCCCACCCTTCACTTTTCACCTCTTCATATTACAAATCTACCATGGATTAACCTATTCATTAGATCAGAGATGAAAGTATCTATGGAAATGCTCTCAGTCACAATCAAAGGTGTGCTTCACTAATCTTCCTGACATGCCTTAATCCAGTTCAGTTAACAATCAGAGTTGTGCATCACACACAGGATGGATAGGATCAAAGGAAAAGGCTCCATCACCTTCCAGAGTGCTAGCGTGGTGACAGGAGTTTACACGGTCCAACCCCTAAAGAAGAAGTTGCCAACTGTTAGCTCGATATCTTGTGGGGAAGAAAAGTCACTTTTCTTTAAAGGTGTGTCCCTGGTAGGTTGACAATTCTCCTTGAGTTAATGGCTAGTGCAAATCAGATGTTGGGTTACAAAAAAAAGTATAGAAGTACATGAAGTTTTGAGGGTTGCAGGGAGTTGGGGGTGGATCTGGGAATGGGTAAGGGGAGGAATGCAGATGACTATGATAAAAATAATATTTAAAAGGGGTTCAAAGCAGCTATCAGATATAATGGACAGGATTAACTCATGGAGGGAAAATATGAGTGAGGTCTGCTAGGGTAGTTGTTTAAGACTGGAAGCACAGAGCACAGATTTAGCTTTGCTTGGAGGCGTATCAGACCATGGCACTTCTAGGAGAGATTGTGACGTATCTGCATAAAGGGCTGCAGAAGCATGACAGACATCTGAAAGTCTGTCTGAATCAATATGGAGACTGAAGAGTGTCAAGAAAGAGGGGTAAGCACAAGGATATAGGCTACGAATACTTCAGAATTTAAGATATGGGTGACTGGGGGCAAGACAAAGAAAAATGGAAAGTAGCAGCTAAAAATAGGAGGCGGCAGAAAAACAATCTCTGGAATCCCAAACAGTAGAAAACTGGTGCTGCTGTTTTATTAATACAGAGGTGCACATTGGTGCCAGATGTTCAGCGTAAAAGGTAACAAGCCAAGAATTCAGACTGGTTCTAGTCACCAGCTGGTCAACCCCAATGCTGGTCACTTTCCCGGGCACTAAAGGTCCCATGGATGGGGAAAGAGTGAGATGAGTATTTGGTAGAGGGAGTGAGGCTGAGGGAAGGTCTGGTCATATACACACAGGCTACTCCCCTTAATATGGGATAATATCCTTACAAACTCAGTATGCTTTAAAAGTTCTGAGGTCAAAGTACACATAGTAGCCCTGAACCTTGAACTTGGCTCTTCACAGCATACCATAGGCGTGGTGTCAGCTGTTAAGCCTGTAACATGAGCAATTCACTACTGCAGCCTGACCCTGCAGGGGAGCAGTATTCTCCTAATCACCAGCCCAGGAAGGAGAAGAATTTAAATTCTAGTTTAACCATCACCATCACAAATAAATTGTAAGCATGGTTTATGATAGATAAAAAAAAGTTTGTGTTTACACCATCTATCTATCCCCTGTGGTTTTTGGTTTGTTCTGTTTTGTTTTTTATTTTGTTTTGTTTTGTTTACAAATGGGGAGGATACTAGTGTGCAGAGCAAAGAGTTACAACTAACAATGGAGGCAAAATGTTTTAGCTTAGATGCTAGAATTCCATGTGACAATGGATGCTCCCGTGATAATACCAGATATTAACACATCTATCTCAAGGGCTGCCAAAGCTAGGACATTGGGAACAACCAGACAAGACCAGTCCAGTGAAGAGGCAAAAGTGAAGCAAAGAAGCAAGCATGCTGTGAATGAAATATGGACACATTCAAGGGTAGGGAGCAGGGATGAGGTAAAGAACAAGTATCCCCAGAATTAGAAGCTGGAGCACTAGCCAGGAGACAGTGGTGGTGCAGCCTTTAATCCCAGCACTCAGGACGCAGAGGCAGGTGGATCTCTGTGAGTTTGAAGCCAGCCTGGTCTACAGAGCAAGTTCCAGGACAGCTAGGGCTGCTACACAGAGAAACCCTGTCTTTAAAAAAAAATCAAACAAAAGAAAAAATAAGCTGGAGCACTAAATGAATAGGAAGTTACGAACATAGGCCTAACTAAGTGGTTTAGCAATGGCCAGGACAGAGAATAGTGATGGAAACAGGCATTGCGTTGGAATGCCTTTAAAGAGCTTTCTCTCATTCTCGAGAAGCTGGCATTTGAGGGAAACAGTTGTGCTTTTCTGAGAAGCAGAAACACGTTTAGCAAAAGTTCAGACTCTAGCCTTGAACTAGGAAGTGGGATGTCTGTCCCATGCGTGTGAAAGTTCAAGGTGGTGGCCAGACGTGCCCAGGTAACTGCAGGGCCCAAAGGGTTAGACCACAGACTACAGCAAATGGTGGATCAGATGGCTTCTGTGGGCAGAGGCCCTGGCACAAATGGAGAGTGTTGTACGAAGGTAACACATGGCATAACAAGGAGGCAGAGACAAGGGGCCCACTGCCATGGAGCCAAGGCTCCAGGTGCATGAAGGAAACTTTCCTCACAGGGAGAGGACAACAAGGCTGTACATGTAAAAACAGCTGGAGGGTGTGATCTGTAAGAAAGATGGACAGAGAGTGCTATTTGAGGCTGGGTGCCATGCCGTAGGCCTGTCATCTAAGCATGCAGGAGAATGAGGCAGGAGGTGCCATGCAGGAGGAGAGCCAGCCTGCTTCATAGTGAGATCCCATCTTGAAGAAAACAAACATTAAAAAAAAAGCCTAAGTGACAAAAACTTGATTTAAATGTGTTAAACCTTTAAAAGACACCCCACAAAAGGAAACATGCAAATGGCCAAAGGGGAGATGGTCAGCGAATACTGGAGCATCTTCTCACCCCAATTCCACCAGCCATTATCAAAACTGATGAGTGATAAATGTGGTGAGTTTGTGGAGAAAGGAGAAGCTCACAGACTGCTGGCAAGAATGTGAGTCTGAAAAGCCATTGTGGAAATGTAAGATTTGTTTACAAGACTGAAAACAGAATTATCTTATGGTCCAACAGTCTTACCACTGAGCATAGAGTCAAAGAGATAAAATTACTACTATCAGCCAGATATCTGCATCTCGTGTCTATATAGCACTCTTCACAAAAGTCAAATTATGCCATCAACCAAGGTGCTCACCAACACAAAGAAAATGTGAGATGTGCAGACAGATACATATAAAACACATGCACATACATACTTCTGCATTTGGACATGTACACACATATCTCTGTACATGTAACAGAATGATGTTTAGCTGAAAAAGAGATACCCTGTCATTTTCAGCAATGTTGATAGAACTGGAGCTGTTGTTGAATGAAATAAGCCGGGCATAAGTAAAAAGCCAATCTCAGAACAAAGCAAGGGAATGGGTAGAGTCATCAGCACACAGTTGGCAGGAGGAAGCAGCTCTGGATTTCAACAGTAGAGTGACCTCACTCTTGCCTACAACGTCCTATGACATACATCAAAATGAGCTTCAGAGTTCAACGTTCCCACGTAGGAGTGGCTTCTTAGGAGGAAAGCGGTCATTCCTCTGATCTGTTTACCACACATGTGATATGCACAGAACGATTATGTCATTCTCCATAAGTATGCACGAATACAATTTCTCAGCATTAATTCACCCCTGGGGGCCTTTATTTCATCCGACAGCAAAGACACAGTGCCTAAAACAGCCTAGGCATCAGAACATACAAAATGGACTTTTAAATGGGGCTCCAAAATATGGAAACCGCAAAATTTGCTACTTCTAAATGCTTAATTAAATGTATACAAAACATATCATTACATCAACTTCATTAATTGTTAAATTTAGTGCTCATAAAACTTTCATTACATTTAGAAAACAATTTGTATGTTAGATTCCTCCACTTTGCAAAAATCCCTGAGTAAGCTCAACGGCCGTCAGGAAGCTGCAGCCAGTTGTAAATTATATTAGTTTCCCATAACCAAGGATTTGAAAACACCATTATAATAATTCTTCCAAATAGTTATAATAAAATCTTATTTAATGTGGAACGTGGTGGATGCTAATATTCTTGATATAGCATATGAAAAGATTCCAGGAACCTTTCCAGGCAAAGTTTCCAGTCTCATGGAACAGGGGGTCCTAGAAAGTAGAAGAGATAAACCTGGGAAGGAAAGAAGCCATGAATGGAGGTGAGCACAGGGAGGAACCCCAGCAACTCAACAAGGAACATAGAATCTTCTAGGGATGTTAGCAACCCTCTCCAGGTGAGGAACTGACCAGCAGATACACCTCAGGAGCTTTCACCATTGAAGGAAAAACTCAAGGCCCTATTTCAAAATGATGTCTTCAGATCCCTAAAGCAGGGAACAAAGGAGATGAGTCAGATGATAAATGCTTGCCTTGTGTGGTTGTACAAAATAGAATGGCTCCCCATAGGCTAATGTATTGGAGTACTTGGCTCCTAGTGGATGGAGCTGTTTGGGAAGGATAGGAGGTGTAGCCTTGTTGGAGGAAGTGTGTCACTAGGGGTAGGCTTTGAGGTTTCAAAAGCCCATTCCAGGCCCAGCCACCATTTCTCAGTCTCTTTCTCTTTCTGTCTCTGTCTGTCTGTCTTTCTTTGTCTCCACAGTCTCCAATTTGTGAACAAGATGTAAGCTCTCAGCTACTGCTTCAGAGATATGCTGTGTGTCCCGCCATGATGGTCACATGCTAACCCTCTGAAACTGTAAACATCCCCCCAAATAAATGCTTTCTTTTACAAGTTGTTTGGGTCATGGCGTCTCTTAGCAGCAATTGAAAGCATCTAAGTCACTTAGCATGAAAAAAACCTGGCTCCTCCTTCAGTGCTATAGAAAAGCAAAACCAAATGCACAGGATAACAAAACCACAAAAGAACAATTATATGGAAATGAAGCTGCCACAATATTTAATGTTTTGCAATAAAAAAAGGCAGAGAAACACAAATCCAACTTTATAAAATAACAGAATCTTGCTGGAGATCAGTGAGAGCTTTTTAAGCTATCGTTAACAGTAATGTGATTTTGAAATTATGTTACGATGACCAACTATTATTGGCTTGTTGTTTATATTTATAATTTAATAAATAGTCTCAAGACTTTGGAGCATGTAAAGTTGTAGCTTTGTTTCTGGTCTATGTTTACAGACTAGAATTCTACCAAGAATTCTTCTGCTTAAAGAGGCTGTGCACCTCTATAAATACAATTAATAGCTGAGGTGCAAACACTGGAAAACTTAAAATCAGGACAGAAAGGTTTACTGCTTTTACAGTGACAGTGGACTCATAGGTAACCCTATAAATCTATCCCCTCTCTAATAAAATCATCGCACACACAATCAGGACTCACAACTTCAGTGTATCTTTATCCCTCTTAGCAGAACTTCACTTGAAGAACACTCATCTTTGATAAATACAGAGATGTATGTACTCACAAACATAAAAAGGGTGACTCCAAAGTTAAGACAGTTTCATGGACTGAGGATGAACCACGAAGAACAAAATATAAAAATCAATAAAGATAAATGACAATTCTGGAAAAGGCCATGAAGACTTAGAAAATGGAGAAATAGACACAGGAGACAATGGCAATTCTTGCTTCTTACCAAATCTATGTTAACTAAATGAGGAAATCGCATTTCTGCCCATCAAACTGGCATTACGCAAAAAGATTAATTACATTGATTTTGTGTGTGAATGAGGTAAAATATAGGCTTTTATACATTCTTCATGGAAATATGAGTCAATACTGCCTTCCTGGGAAGCAACATGTTAACAGATGATAGATACATTAATGATGGAGAAACCAACAGATGACAGATATATGGAGAGTAGATGATAGAAGATAGTTAGTAGACAGATGATAGATAATTGATTAGATAGACAGGTAGATAATAGAAGATAGATAGATAGATAGATAGATAGATAGATAGATAGATAGATAGATAGATAGATAAATGATGGAGGAAGGTCATTGGCTAATAAAGGAACTGCCTCGGCCCATTTCATTGGTTAGAAGATAGGTGGGAGGAGTAGACAGAACAAAACGCTGGGAGGAAGAGAAAGTGAGGTCAGACTCGACAGTTCTCCTCTCTGGAGCAGATGCCTCAGCAGAGACGCCATGCCCCACTCCCGGGCAGACACACGCGATGAAGCTCCAACCTAGAATCTTCCCGGTAAGACCGGTGCGCACAGATTATTAGAGATGGGTTGATCAGTATATCAGAATTAGCCAGTAAGGGCAAAAGCTAAAGGGCCAGGCAGTGATTAAAAGAATGCAGTGTCCGTGTAATTATTTTGGGTAAAGCTAGCCGGGCAGGCGGCTGGGGTGTTGGGGACGCAGCCCCGCCGCCGCCACCCTTATATTACTACAGATAGATGACCAATCAAAGTCCATCGAGTATGCACGCCACTCTAACACACCAACATCTCTGCACACATGCACAAGTAAACAAAGATAGGGACTAGACATTCAACAAGTGCTGAAATAGGAATTTTCACCAAGCTACTTTAGTCACTTAAAATTTAAAAAGTAGAATAAAAGTCACCTGTCTCAGTCTTCCTAGGCCTCAGGAAACATCACAAAAGGCAAGACAGAAAGAATGTAAGAGAAAGTATCCTTAATGTTGAGCCATTTCTCCAGCCTACCTCTTCTTTATGTGAGAGCATTGTTGACAGTAATCCAAGATTTCCTGAATAAGATAGCATGTGATTTTATATATACATTCTGTATAAACTCATATAGCAGAAGTATTTACTGCTTACATGCAAATATGAGTATAGACAGAAATTCCCTTGTCAACATACCATACTCCTTACAATCTCACACAGATTGTATTTTAATACTAAGAACATAAATAAAACAATACAGAAAAGTTAGACAAGGAAATAAAGATATTTATATTAGAATAGTGACATGCTTCCTGTTTCAGTAAAGGCCAACTTCTTGAAAGAAAATCTTTAAATAATTGGGGTTTTCTCCTTAACAAGGATCCACGGCTTCAATGCGCATTTAATTGGGTCTTCCTGAGTTCACACCTGAAATCAGTAACCTGAGACGACAGCTGAGCACGGAGCTTCCAGCCTGATTGTGGTTTAATGGTTGTACAGTGTCAGGGAGAGAGCCAGGCAGCTGCTTTGAAGCTCTCCTCACTATGGGTATGCGCCGAGCATCTCCAAAGGCCACGCAGGATGTCTGCTGATGCAGTGTCAGGTCAGCCTCCCACTTGTTCATCCGTTATCTTCCAGATACCAACTCTACCAGGCTTGGAAGTGCAATAATGCTATGTCCATGGCTGGATAATTTGATCCCAGCCTCTGGAACCTCAGCACTGAGAGGGGACCCAGAGAAGAAGCACCCATTTCCAGCTATGGGGCTGCAGATCACAATAGTTCCCTGGGGCAGACACTGCTAAGAGCTGGATCACATGTAAGAAAGGAGATTTTCTGGAAACTAATGAATTAAATTAAATGTAAAGCAGGCACACTCAGTTCTAACTCAGAAATGATTGAACAGTGCCCTTCCCCAGGCCAGATTCAGTTTCCCACCATCACAATGGCTATGACACTGCTGATACCATTTTTTTTTCCGGGGAACAAACAGAAAATGAAACCTTTAGCAAATCTCTGCTTTTGGTATCTTGAAGTTTCCATTTAATTTCTAACAAAAATAACAACCCTCAAATAGAGACCATGATGACTCCATCAAGAAACTGAAATTTCATCTCATGAGAAAATGCACTATCAGAGGCATAGGTATCTGTTGGCTTTATGTTACCATACAGGAATTCATCAGATAATCCATTTATAAAGGAAAAAAGACGGGGAGGCTTCATGGCTTTGGGGGGTTCCAGTTTACAAATGATAACCCCCCAAAGCCATGAAGCTGCGGACCCATGAGGAGCCACCATGGCATTAGCAGGGACCTGGGGAAGGAAACCTTCTCACTCCATTAGCCACAAAACAACAAAAAAGAGAGAATGGCCTGAGACCCCACAGCCCCTTACAGGACATCAGTTTTCTCAGGCTGCCCTATTATTCCCTATTTCTTAGCATATTCACCATCACCCATTTAGACTACCCCAGGTACAAAGCATTGGCCCTTGAGAAACATTCAAGACTTAGAGAAATATCTACTAATGAGGAGGCCAAGATTAATCATTACATAAGAAAGGCAATTCAGGCAGCATTTTTTTTTCAGCAGGTTAGAGGAAAAATGAGACTTAAAATGAAGGTCATGAGGCAGGGCTTCCTGCCAGGTTGGAGTTAGCGGAGGTTTGACCTCACTGGGAAGGCTTCCTGCCAGGTTGGAGTTAGGAGAGGTTTGACCTCACTGGGAAGGCTTCCTGCCAGGTTGGAGTTAGCGGAGGTTTGACCTCACTGGGAAGGCTTCCTGCCAGGTTGGAGTTAGGAGAGGTTTGACCTCACTGGGAAGGCTTCCTGCCAGGTTGGAGTTAGCAGAGGTTTGACCTCACTGGGAAGGCTTCCTGCCAGGTTGGAGTTAGCAGAGGTTTGACCTCACTGGGAAGGCTTCCTGCCAGGTTGGAGTTAGGAGAGGTTTGACCTCACTGGGAAGGCTTCCTGCCAGGTTGGAGTTAGGAGAGGTTTGACCTCACTGGGAAGGCTTGCTGCCAGGTTGGAGTTAGCAGAGGTTTGACCTCACTGGGAAGGCTTCCTGCCAGGTTGGGGTTAGCAGAGGTTTGACCTCACTGGGAAGGCTTCCTGCCAGGTTGGAGTTAGCGGAGGTTTGACCTCACTGGGAAGGCTTCCTGCCAGGTTGGAGTTAGGAGAGGTTTGACCTCACTGGGAAGGCTTCCTGCCAGGTTGGAGTTAGGAGAGGTTTGACCTCACTGGGAAGGCTTCCTGCCAGGTTGGAGTTAGGAGAGGTTTGACCTCACTGGGAAGGCTTCCTGCCAGGTTGGAGTTAGGAGAGGTTTGACCTCACTGGGAAGGCTTCCTGCCAGGTTGGAGTTAGGAGAGGTTTGACCTCACTGGGAAGGCTTCCTGCCAGGTTGGGGTTAGCAGAGGTTTGACCTCACTGGGAAGCAGCAGGGAAGGGCCACAAGTGAGGTGAGCAGGTCTGATGAGCTGGACTCACTGGACCTGCGTCCACTGCAGATGAGGAGGTCGAACGCAATTCAGTTGTTTTTAGCACGGGTAATGGAAGAAGCTATTAATCGAGTCAGAAAGGAAACAAAGTTAGGGAGGAGAACAAGAGCACTGAGAGATGGATTTTCTAGCTAGAGAAACACCCTAAACTCTGTGATTCTGTGGCCATCGGGTTCTCCTCTCACTAGATCTAAAGAAAGCTGCAAGGACTAATAACTCATCTCGAAAACATGAATTCCAGGCTAGTAAGATCCCTCGGTGGGCAGAGGTGCTTGCCATGCAGTCCTGGAGACCTGAGTTTGATCCCTAGACCCATACAAAAGTAAATAAAGAAAACTCAACTTCGTGAAGTTGTCTTCTGACCTCCATATGCAGACCACATGTGCATGCCCTCATTCACATCCCGTGTATTTGCAGAAACATAGATGTATTTCCCTCTTCCTGGAACCCTTCCACTGATATTGAGCTGACGAAGCCAACCATGGAACCAGCAAAACAAACAGATGCAAAAACCCAGCGGGCACGAAGAGACTAGTGAGCAGCAAAGAGGCCATTTGAGGATGTTTAGAGGAAAGAGGATAAAGCACTATTCACATACAGACAAGCGTTTATACACAAAAATAAAAATAAATACATCTCATTGTTAAAAAAAATAAGCAGAAACAAATGAAGGCTGTCAGGACGACTGGCTGTCCATCAACAAAGCTGCCAGCTTCGAGTTCTGCCCACACATTCCTATCTTGTCATTCCCACCTCTTCTACCCTCAGCCTTGCAATGGTCGTGTCTGCCCAGAATGCTTGAATGGACTCATCAAGTCCTCCTTTAGGACTTCCCCAATCTTGCCTGCACACTGTGATAGCATGTTAGTAAAAATCTAAATTGGAATTTGGCCCACGAATTAAACATTCCCCTGGACGCTTTATTGCAAGGAAAGTTATAAAATTGCCTTAAAATGAACTGCTAATGGGGGCCCAAATCATGCATATCGAGTCACCTGTTACTACAGTTTTATTGTCAACAGTGGGTTTTCATACGTAAACTATGACACCACCCTTCCTCTGAAGTCCTCATGTGGTGTGACTCCCTTCTGAACTCCTTATGTAGTGTGACTTCTTTCTGAATTCCTCATGCAATATTACTCCTTTCTGAAGTCCTCGTGCAGTGTGACCCCTCCTTTCTGAAGTCCTTGTGAGGTGTGACTCCTCCTGTCTAGCCTCTTCTATCTGTGTGACCTGATAGGCCAGCCAGGCTTCTCTTCCCTTACGGAACTTCTGCTACACCATTGCATCTACCTGGAATGCTATTCTCTTAGCTCTTATTCCAGTTAATTCCGAAGCACCCTTCAAATGCTGTAGAAATCACTGCCCAGGGAGATTGTTCCACAAGTCTCAGACCAAATACCTCTTCTCCTGGGTTCATTGAGTCATAGCGATAAACAGAGTTGCTACCTCCAATGAGGACAGGGACCCTGCTAGGCTTGATCATATTTAACCCTATGTCTGGATGAATTAAGGAGTTACATGTATGAATAATTATTACAACAGAAAATATGGCTGAGGATATAGCTCAGAGATAGGGGGCTTGATTAACATGTGCCAGGCTCAACCCTCAGAACTGCAAAAATAGAAAGGAAGAAAGAGGGAAGAGGGAGGAAGAGATGGAGGGATGAAGGGAGGGAAGGATGGAGGGAAGAATAGAGGGAAGAAGTCAGACAGAAAGCCAGAAATGAAACTAGTTAAGACTACAAACAATCTGTAAATGCCTTTACTTGTAATCACAGTACCAGTTTCCAAAGAACATTTAAATTACATGTTACAGAAATAGAAAGGAGCAGGTTAACAAACAAAAGCAGAGGAGGATACAGTCTAGGTTGCCACAGACCTCTTGCCATTTTTGAAAGTCCGCACGAAGTACATTCAGACTACATGCTTCATTTTACTTCTCCATGACAAGACTCCAACAAGAAACCTAAGTATCCCTGCAGATCCGGGTGTTCTCTGGGAAAGATAGAACTTTCCTTCTCCCTTTACAGCGCTCTGCACTTACTTTCCCTCCCTCTCTTCTGCTCTTTCCCTTCCCTTTGCCTCACTGGGTATAAAGAACTCACACCCAGGAAAGGAAGGAGGACACACACAAACCAACCATAAAGTGCAACCAAACTGTGTGGCAAGAGGATGCAGAGAAAGACAAAGGAATGGCCCTTATTTCTAGGATCCCAAGATATTTCAGAGCATCATCTCTTCTTGATTTTTTCCATCCTCTGAGACTGGACATAAGGGATAATGAGAGATCAAACAAACTAATTTGTGAATTCTAGGATGTGACATCGTGACCATTTATTTCTGAGGTTGCTAATGCCAACCAGTGACCTTCTGGGATAACACACTGCTGAAGTGTGAGGAGGACATTTAATAAGGAAAGGTTAACTATCATTCAATGCACCAACAAAACATGAGCAATTTTTTTCTTTTAAAATTAAATAGCAAAATAATCTACAGATGAACCATATGTCTTAAGATACACAGTTAATGCTTATCACCAAAGTTCTAGTGACTGTTCACATTATATAGAGGATAATATTTGCCAAGGTCTTATGTAGCTGAAGTCACAGACATGCCTTTAAAGGTCAGCCGTAAAACCAAATAACAAGCTGGAAGGAAAGTGCATTTTCCATCATGAATTCACAATAAAAATAATCTCCTGCTCCACGTGACTTTTCTTTTAAGTGTGCCTGGCACCCAGACAAAGCTAATAGACGAATTACACATGATCACAAGCCCATTTTGCTCTACAGTGCCACAAATCAAAAGGAATGGCTCCTGTTGTGAGCAGGTAATAGCCCTATACAATGCTCGCTCACATATGCTTCTGCAGAGCTTCAGCGGGGCTTCAAGAATGACACACTTAAACAGTCACATGTTTAATATCTATTAAAGTCGCTGTGCCAAGGCTGAACAGAGCTGCCTGTGAGCCGAAAAGACAGGAATGCAACCAAGGACTCGCTACACACAGCTGAAAACAGTACACTAGCATCTGGAGCTGTTCTAGAAGTCTCCCCTCTCTTCTGGCCAGGCTGAAGAGGTTGGACTGGGTACCAGTCAGGCAATGGCAAGGTGTACTTATGCCTCTGAGCAGAGCCTGGCTGTACCATTACCAACACCATATTCTGTGCTGATATTTTGTTTGTGATCTAACAAATAAAGCCTGCCTGGAGATCAGAGTGCAGAGCTAAGCCATGCACATTTGCCACCTGTCTTTTCTCACGGGCCCAGTGGTGGGCCACCTCTTTCCAATTAATTCTCTGTTTCCCAGAGTGAAAAGCCCACCAAAGACCATTCTGAATGAACTAGTGTGGGATAGGTTACAGGTACAAGACTAATTGTTTCTAAGAGACACTTTGGTTCTGTTTCGTCTCTTTGTGTCTTAGGAGAAGCCTTAAATAACTGGCAAGGAACCAGAAAGCCAAGAGGAGACATCACAGTGTTCAATACCATTCCCCCCTTGAAGAACCTAAGCTAATTCAGGGTGAAGAATATTGGAGCACAAATTCTAATTGGTCTTAATAATAAAAACCCAGAAACAGATATTAGTGGGTAAAAGCTGTAAGTTCAGAGAAGCAGAATAGCCAGCCAACTAGAGTTCTTACCTCTATGCAATCCTCAAACTAGAGGGGGCAAAATCCTTCTCCACAAATCCTCAGACTGAATAGGATGAGTCTGTCTCCTCCTGCCTTATATTCCTCTCTCTGCCCAGACATATCCCTTCCAGTCCACCTTCCTAGTGCTGGCATTAAAAGTATGAGGCACCACTGCCTGACTCTGTTTCTCTTTTAGACTGGATCAATCTCATGTAGCCCAGGGTAGCCTTGAATTCACAGAGATCCATCTGCCTCTAAGTCCTGAGTGCTGGGATTAAAGGTGTGTGCCGTCACTGCCTGGCCTCTATGGCTTAGCTATTATTATTATTGTGAGTGCATAGACAGAAGACAGAGAGAATGCACACATCCTATGGTGTGCACGTGGAAATGGAGAGGGCAGTTCGATAGAGTTGGTTCTCTCCTTCTACCTTTCCATGAGTTCCAGGGATGGATCTCAGGTGATCAGGCTTGCATGGGCAAGTGTTTATATGAGCTGAGCTAGCTCTGCATTCCTGACCTCAGATTTGGTTCAATCTCTGCTTTCGACACCCCTACACTTCCTACCTCATCTGTGGAGCTGATGAAACAAGGCTCACGGGACAGATCTTCTGGGACTTACATAAGACCCCATATGCATTCTCGGGTCCTTCTGGGATTGAGGGCAGGTGCACAGGAAAATCTGCTGAATTCAAGTCCAAAAAGATGCTGAACTGCAGTAAGTAGAACTCACCCTTCCCTGTTGTCTTGGCTGTCAGGAGGCATCCACCATTGCCTCAGCATTCCCTGAACCAAATCCAGACCACACGTGTTATAAATGTATCTTGTATTCTCATGTCACAATGCACGGCTTATGCTAAGTCAGGGGAGAATTTTAGGGGTGTGTGCCTGTCTGGTAGTATTTGTGAGTGTGTGTGTATGTGTGCATGTGTACACACATACATGTGTGTTTCAGTGTGAATATTTGTGTGTGCATGCATGTTTTTCACAGCGTGTATGGGTGTGTGTGTACACATGTGCAAATGTATTTCTGTGTGTGTATGTGCATGCATGTTTTTCTGTGTGTTAGTGTATGTGTGCATGTGTGCAGATGTGCGCGTGAGTGTGAACCTAAAAAAGCCAAACAGCCACAAACCAAAATACAGTAAAGCCGTCTTCCTTCTTCAAGAAGAACAATTGTGAACACAAGGAATGCCCAGGGGTTACCAAGGAGAAGTGAGGTGGTCACATGGGTCACCTAATGGGAGGACAGCAAGCATGATTAATGGCAGGCTTTGTGCTATGTAGGGCAAAGAGAGAGAAGCAAACAAAGCCCTCTGGGACCCCTCCCTGTACTCCAACAGGAGACACACAGACCCAGACACATACAAAAGAATCACAACAAAATGTCAATGTAGAAGAAAATGCCACTGAAAAGAAAATAGACTTATTATTTAGGAATCAAGAATATTAGCCAAAGAAATCCCTCAGGGACAAATTCAGATGGGAAGGAGGGCAGAAAGGAGCAGGGAGCTGAAGAAAGCAGGCACATGTGCAAGAGACTCATCAAGTTGCATCTAGGGATCCAAATTCCCGCATATGACAGCGAGCCGCGCCTCCAAGAAAAGCCAGCAAATAAAGCTAACATTTCAGAAGAGAAGTGAGAGAATCATTACCACATAACAAAAGCAATTTTTCAGTTTGTTGTCACCAGAATTCTTTTATTCAAAAAGCCCTGGACAAAAAAATATGCTTTGATTCCTTTTCAAGGGTGCTTTCACACACACAAAGGCAGACACGCAGTAGGTGCTGTGGCCTGCATGACTGAAGACCAACCATTATGGAGATCTCCCCTCCCCCCACTGGGCAGGACCATAAACTCCTGCAGAATACTTCTGGAAGGGCATAGCATGAGTCTAAAAAGACAGATAGTTCTCTGACTGTGATCACACTTCCTGTGAAGGGCCCTGGTTTGTACAAGAAAAGTAGACTAGGAAAAAAAACGGTTCTGAGTTCTAGAGACAACCAGGGAACGCACAAGGGGCTGCTAAGGCAGAACATACATTCTCAAACCCCAAACTACAACTCAAGATGTTAGTTGCCAGAGTGCATTTTGGGGTTCAGCTTGTGCTAGTTTTGTGTCAATTTGACATAAGCTGGAGTCACCAGAGATAAATGAGCCTCAGCTGAGAGAATGCCTCCACAAGATCCGGATTCAGGCAAGCCTATAGTCATTTTTATAGTGATTGATGGGGGAGGACCCAGCCCATTGTGGGTGGTGCTATTCCCTGAGCAGGTGGTCCTGGGTTCTATAAAAAAGCAAGCTGAGCAAGTCATGGGGAGCAAGCCAGCAAATATTCTTTTTAACAAAGGTAGTTTGATGGTTTATAACTCAAATCTGAATCCAAAGACACTTCATTGCTAAGACTTTCTGTACAAAAGTCAATTTTTCAATTAAAGTTGTTTTTAATTTTAATTCTTTTCAATGAAAAGCAACAGGGAACTATCCTATAACAATGAACAATTATTTAAGGAAACCTCTATGGGAAGCGCTCAGCAGGCAAAGATGAACAAGACTGGTCCCTGATGTGGGATGTGTTGCATGTGTTGCTTTTATTGATTGATGAATAAAGCTGCTTTGGCCTATGGCAGGGCAGAATATAGCTAGGCGGGAGAACTAGACTGAATGGGAGAAAGAAGTCGGAGTCAGGCAGACACCATGTAGCTGCCAAAGGAGAAAGATGCCAAAACCTTATCAGTAAGCCACAGACTTGTGGTGGTACACAGATTAATAGAAATGGGTTAGTTTAAGATGTAAGAGCTAACCAAAAATACATCCAAGCCATCGGGCAAACAGTGTTGTAATTAATATAGCTTCTGTGTGATTATTTGGGTCTGGGCAGCCAGGAAATGAACGAGCAGTCTCTGTTTACAAGTCCCTGCTTCATGGGGTCTCATACTGAGCTCTTCAGGTCCCATCACTGCTGAATTCCCGAGGGCACACCTGAGTTGGACCTTTAAATACCTAGTTCTGGAGGAGGCTCATGACAAAATTATATCTGTATTCTTCTCAGGAAAACCCCAGACCTCTTCTACTGGCCTAATATGGACAACAGCTTCTAACACTATGAGAGGTGATTTGAATTGTCAGCCTGACGCAACCTTGAATCCCACCCCCGCAAAGAGGGCATCAATGAGGGATTGTCTACACCAGGTTGGCCTGTGAATATTTCCACAGGGTATTGTCTGGATTTCTTTAGTTGGTCTGGAGAGACTTTGCCCACCATGGGCGGCACCATTCCCTCAAAAAAGGATACTGAACTGAACGTGTATAGAGACACAGGGCCCGGCACAAGCAAGTGGGCATCCACGCATTCTCTCTGCTTTTGACTGTGAACTTGGAACTGATGAGCTGCTTCAAGGGCCTGCAACTGTGAGTTTCCCACCATGATGTACTATAAGCAAGGACTGTGAGCTAAAAATAAACCCTCTCTCCACTGAGCGGCTTTGAGGCAGGATGTTTCATCACAGCAACAAAAGCGAAACTGGGACAGAGACGAAGTTCTCAGTGCACCTTATAGGGTGCCTTTGGCCTGTGCTTCTGTGGGCTTGGCCTGAGGGCTCCTCCACCATGAGAGAAGCAGAGCACTATAAATACACTCGTCCAATGACAGAATTTCACCCATTTTGTTCTCTGTGGTGCTTACCGTCCCAGAAGCAAACTTAACCTTTACACAAGTTTATCCTCAGTCTGGGTCAATCTGGAGCACCTTGGAGTAGGCCCCTCTGCAATCTGCCAGCTCCTCGGGTCTTTCTGTCCTTCACAGATATGACCTTGAATATAAGAGCCACCATGCTGTACAACATCAGTCCACTATCTGTTGTGTAAGTCCTAGACCTACGGAAGTCACTCAGAAACCTCCTCCTTCATAGCAATAATTTCTCATCAATATTTCAGCATCACTGATGCCCTAGCCACACTTAAGCATGCACGGGCAGCTTGTTCATAGGGGTTCTCCAGCTGCTCCTATCCTGGGCAGTTCTAGATGCTTGTGTTATTGTCACACCCAAGGTTCCAGAGTCCTCCTTTATGCTGTCTATCCAATGTTTTTTGGACCTTACTCTTCATCTTATCCCGTGCATTCCTCCAAGCAGTGATATCTTTGGGTATCTGCCATCATTCATTCTCATAACATGGCCAAAGTATCTCAAGTGCTGTTGCCTTATCCTGTAGTTGACTTCCTTCTGCAGATGGAGATGTTTCTTAATGTGCAGCCTATCTCTTCATGAGACACCTATAATCAATCCTCCTGAGATATGCCATATCAGACACATCCAGCCACTGTTCTGAGGAGCATTGCATTGTCCAGGTTAATTATACTTCAATTGGGAGGGAGAGATGGTTCATCTGTTAAAGGCTAGGTTCACAACCAAAAACATAAGAATTATCCTTCAATCTATTTTTTCCACATCTCTCACTGCAACCATCAGCCACCTCTCTCATCGAAGGTCACACTGTTACATGGCCCCCTCAGTTCTTCACTTGTTTATTTTATAGTCACTTTCTAAACTCAGTTCAAGAATCATCCCTTGATAAAAAAGCCTTCCCTGACCCCAAAGAGCTCCTGTATTTTCCTACATTTATACAGTTATGAGAATCCTTAAATTAATGCCAATTTCTGCACTATCCTGATAAATTCTATGAAGAATTTACAAAGTCAGCAAGGTATATGACTTGGTTTATAATCAATTGACTTTTCCTAAATGAAGAGGTAAGTGTGTAAATAATTCATTAACTTTGTAGGCCTTGAGTTCTAAAGCCATGCTATGTTAATTTTGAATCTTAGCTATACTGTTTGTAAAGCAAAAACTGGAGATAATTTCATTTCACTCTTTGTATCTTTTCAAAGGAAGGCAATCTTGTTTCTCTTCTCTAAGAACCTGTTCTTCGATTCCTCCATTCTTCATATTATTTCTTTGTTCCTCTGTCATTGGTCTCTGCTCTGACTATTCTTTCCTGACGTCCACTTGGTTTAGATTTGGTTGGTTCTTGTTTTTCCAAATTTGTGGGTTGCATCATTAAGTCGTTCAGTTGTGTATTCTTCCTGATTTTTTGTTTGGTTGTGTTGGTTTTTTGTTGTCTTTTGAGACAGGGTTCGGTAGCCCTGACTGTCCTGGAACTCACTCTGCAGACCAAACTGGACTCATTGATCCACCTGCCTCGACCTCTCCAAGTGATAGGATTAAAGGCATGTGCCACAATTGCCTGGCTTTCTGATTTTTCAAGATAGGCACTTAGAGCTATAAATTTCTCTTGTAGGAACTGCTCTAAATGCTTACCAGAAGTTTGGTTGTTTTTGTTGTTGTTTTGCTTTGTTTTTATTTTCATTTAGTTCTAGAATTTTTTTTCTTTCTTTCTTGAACCCCCCCCCCAGCCCATTCAACATGCAGTAGGGAGTTCTTTAATCTCCATAATTCTCTGTGAGATTTGTTTTCTGTAGAGATTTGTTTTCTGTCAATTGTAAGTTTTATTGTGTTATGGGCAGATGGGATACATGGAGCCATTTCAATCTTTGTGAATTTTTGGAGATCTGTTTCATGTCCCAGGATGTGGTCTTTTTTTAGAGAAGTTTCCATGGTCTGCTGAGTAGAATGCTTGCTCTTCAGTAGTTGAGAATATTCTGCAGATAACTCTTAAGAAGATTTGATGTATGGTGTCATTGAATTTTGATGTTCATATTTATTTATTTGTTTGTTTGTTTGTTTATTTATTTGTTGTCAGATGGCCTGCCTATTAGAGAAAGTCGGGTATTAAAGCCACTTCGTATGAATGAGTTGATGTTATCTGTGTCTTTAAATCCAGTAGCAGATATTTCTATGAAATTAGGTGCTCAGAGTATGGTGCATATATGTTTACAATAGTAATGTCTGCTTAATTAACTGTTCCTTTTTATCAGAACAAAGTCTTCCTTGTCTTTTCAGATTAGCTTAATACAAAGTCTATGTTGTCAGATATTATGCCTGTTTACTCTCTCGTCTTCTTTGGAGTCCATTATTTTACTCTAAGATAGTGCCTATCTTTAAAGTTAGGATGTGTTTCTTGAGGACAACACATGGATTTTATCACTTTGTACATATATCCAGCCTGTGTCTATGGTTATCATTTAAATGTGTGTTGACTGCAGTCATTGTGTTGTGGTTGTGTTTTCAGTGGTACATTGTGCTTTAGCAATTGTGACTTGACATTTCTTTCTATGTCTCCTGGCTAGTCTCCTCATTCCTCTCTTCAGTCAAAATACTCTTTCCTGTATTTTCTGTAGGTTTTCTTTGCTAGATAGAATTTAGGGTGCTTATATCCTGGAAATTTCTTTTTCCATCAACTATGGTAGATAGTTTTGCTGTGTTATTAGTCTAGGTTGGACTTCATAGTCTTTTAGGGACATGGGATAGATTGTTCCAGACTCTGCTTTTCAGTGAGAAGTCAACTGCTATTCTAATGGGTTCTCCCTTATATATGGCATGTGAATTTTTGTTTATAGCTTTCAATACTTTTATTGTTCTGTATACTTAGTGTTTCATCAATGAAATGCCATGGGGATTTCTTTTTCTGGTCTAGTCTACATGGTGTTCTGTTTGTTCATCTCAATACATGTAGGAAGAGACTTTAGCAAAACCCAATATGACTTCATAATAAAAGAGGAAAGATACTGAAGTACATGCAGGTGTGGTGTGGTGTGGTGTGGTGTGTGTGTGTGTGTGTGTGTGTGTGTGTGCGCGCGCGTGTATACAGAGTAAGTTATTTATGAGAAATACACATCTATCATCATCCTAAATAAAGAAAACTCTTGAAGCAACTTCCCTAAAATCAGAACAAGACAGGGATGTCATTACCCCTTTTCAATATTGCGCTCAACTCTCTGGAACAATAAGGCTAGAGCAGAAAATTTAAGAGCTAGAAAAAGAGAAAAGAAGTTAGACTGTCCTTGTTTTTAGATGATACATTAGAATATATTAGATTAGATATTTTAGATTATACATTAGAGATCCACAAAGACTACAAGGAAATTTCTTGAAATGATACACTCTGCAACAGGATACAGAAACAACTTGCACAAATCAAAATTTTTCTATACATCACCAACAAACAGACAGAGAAAGAGATCATGAACATAGTACATTCACAATTGCACTATATAAATGTCTAGGAACAAACAACCAGGGAAGCTAAGGACCCCTAAAATGAAAACTTCAAATTTCTGGAGAAAGGCACTAGAAAGTGGAAACACATTCTATGCTCCGGTAGAATTAATATTGTGAAAATGACCATTTACTAGTAGTAAAATGACCATGTTATCAAGAGCTATTAAAAATTCAAAGCAATAAGAATCAAAATGCCCATCTTATTCTTCACAGAAATAGAAAGAACTCTTCTAAAATTCATATGGAACCAGAAAAGCCCAGACAGTTAAAATAGTTCTGTGCAAAAAGAACAATGCTGAAAAGATTACCATCCCAGGTCTTAAGATATATTACAGAGCTATAGTGAAAATAATATTAATAATAAAAAAACAATATGATACTGGTACAGAAACAGGCATGCAGATCAATAGAATAAAACTGAAGATTCAAACATGAGTAAATGTTACTTCAGCCATTTAATATTTGACAGACATGACAAAAACATATTCATGGAAAAAAATGTATCTTGAACAAATGGTGCTAGGAACACTGGATGTCCACATTCAGAAGAATTTGACCTGTGTCTATCACATTGCTAGTTCCAAGTAGATCAAATTCCTAAATGTGAAGCTTGAAACTTCTAGAACGTAAGTAGTAGCCTACATGATATATGTGTAAGAAAGGACTTTCTGAACAAGATTCAGTTCACACAAGAATTCAGGCCAACTATTGACAAAAGGGACTTCAGAGAACCAAAATGCTTCTGCACAGTTAAAGAAACAACCAGATCAAGAGGCAGCCCGTAGGACGTGGGAGAATATTTTGCCAGTTATATATCTAGCAAGAATGATTAATATCCAGAATATGTAAAAAAAACTTAAAAGCAAAAAACAAAAGATAAAAAAATAAATAAAATAAACAGCAAATATCCCATTCAAAAACTGACCTGGGTATCTGAACAGAGGTTTCTCAAATAAATGGAGAAAGGGAGCAATAAATAGTTCAAAAATATCTACCATTCCTAGCAATTAGGGAAACTGAAATCAAAATAACTTTTAGATTTCACTTAACGTAGTCAGAATGGCAAAGATGAACAAACGAAGGAAATGCGGGGAATAGGGTCCCTCATTCACCGCTGGTGGGACTGCAAACTGGCACAGCCATGGTGAAATCAGTGTAGAGAAGTCTCAAAAACCTAAAAACAAATACATCACGTGACCCAGCCTTCCCACTGCTTGTCGCATGTCTACAGATGTGACACTTTACTCCACAGATACTGGTTCAGCCATGTTCTTATCCACAATAGCTAGGAAATAGAAACAAACTAAATGTCCTTCAATCGATTAATGGATAATGGATGAAAATTTGGTACCTATACACTGTGGAATACTCTTTAGCTGTCAAAGTAAAAATGAAATAACGAAATCTTCAGGTAAATGGGTGGAATGAGAGTAAGTCACGTGGAGTGAGGTAATCCAGATTCAGAAAGACAAATGCTGTATGTTATCTCTTTCTGAGGTTTTCTGATGCCAAATCTTCAGACACTGAGTACATTCCAGAATGACTGCAGAAAGCAAAGGAAAAAGGGGCCATTGCAAGGTGGGGCCAGGGGCAACAGAGTGGGAAATATCAGGGTACCAGTGATCTGAATAGAGAACTTGGTGTTTGTTTACATCATAAAGAACGGACGAGATTTTCCCTTCAAAGACACACAGAGATTACTTCCTCTAGGTAAGCCCTAATTCCCCATGCTCCACTCAGTTATGAATCCAGGTCAGTGTTTCCTTGGTGAGGCCAGGTCCTTTGGGCCCGTCATGATACTGTCATCTCTGATGACTTTGTCTCCAAAGCCTGCTGCTTTGAGGTCCAAGTCCTCAGACACAGAAACTTGGCGAAACATTTCCCATTCAAATCTCCACACGAGGTCTTCCAAACGTGCAAAACATTCAGCCTTTTGGTCAATAAACCTCAAACTCGATGAGTGGAGAACACACTGGCACTGTCACCTGCGACACCTGCACAGAGCATCGCTCTGAGTGCAGAGACACAAACCTGAAGGAGTGTGGCACACCCCCCCAGTCCAACCCTAAAAACCATCTACACTTCACGCAGAGCGGGCAAAGACATTCTGTGACAAACCAGACAGCGCATATTTTAGGTTCTCTGGGACATATGTTCACTGTCCCAGCTTTGAGATTGTGTGTCCATAGCATGTGAGCAGTCGGCTGCATTATATAAAAGTGGCTACATTCCCATAACACTTTATTTGTGGACATTAAAATTTGAACTTAATCTAATTTTATACAGCACCATTGTCATCCTTCCTTTAACTTCATTCTAACGTTTAAAGATGTAAAAGCCATTCTTAGTTTGCAGACTCTGCATAAACAGGAAGTGCCTGAACTTGGCCAGTGGTTAATTCCTGCCTCCCGATTTAATATGGTGCAGAAATAACTGCTCTTTCATGCCTATTGATTTCCTAATTGCTCTTCAGATCTTCCAGAGAAGAGCAGCAGGCCCATCCCTAATAAAACCAGAGAAGTTGCAAATAACACTGTTGAAAGAGACCCAGGAAATGGTGCTGTTCATCATGTCCCAGCTTCTCCCTGGGACCTCAATCCAGGGCCATGTCATTCCTCTGTAGAGGGCAAATCAGGAGAAAAAGTGATGTCACTACAATGTCCCTAGGATAAGGAGCACTCCTTTAAAAACAAAGCTCCTGGGTTCTTCTTAGAATACACACAGAAGATCCAGAGAAGGCTACGCACCCCTCTGCCACGAGGCTATGGGCAGAGGCACACAAGAGCTAACGGGTGCTGCCAGTATAACTGGTGAGTATGGTGTCCATGAAAACACTGGAAATTCAGCAATGCTTGTCTTGATAAACACGTTTTGATTGAGCAACCATACTTTTAGCAAATTCTCTCCCCCTCTGTCTCTATGTCTGTTTCTCTGTGTCTCTGTCTCCATCTCTCTCTTTCTCACACTGTGTGTGTATGTGTGTGAGTGTGTAGTTTATACATGCAAGAGAGCATATATAGATGCAGATATAGATATAATCAACATGGCATGGACATTCTGTGTGATATTGTGTCAGATTGAAAACCTAATAGTAGTAGGTAACCACATAACTTATGGGCATCCTCACGCACCATGGGATGCTACACAACTGTAAATGTGTAGGCACATGTGTGAACACACATGTCTGGTTCTCATGGTTTGTAATGTTATGGTTCATTGAGTCATTACAGACAGTGAATTAGCAAACATTGAATCACCACTCCTCCAGGAAAATTTGTCTCTCACAAGCTCTACTTACATTCTTATGCACTGATCAATACGTAATTTGTTTTATACATGTTTCTGTTCTAAAGACACTTTATTTAGTATACATTATATTATGGATTTAGTCAAGACATGTGTTTTCTCCCTAAGGCATAGCATACCAGACAGTATTTCAAGTCAGGGCTCAGAGGACACTTAAAATGCAAAAAAAAAGCAAAAATAAACTCAACCCAAATGCATAAAAATTGAAAAATATGGTACTATGTTGACTTTGAAAAAGATATCTGTGGCATAGGCTGATATTAAGAAGGCATTACCTCACTTGGGAACACAAATATCAGATGATTCAAATGATCCCTAGGTTCCAGGCCTAAGACCAAGGCTAGAAGGCACCATTACTTTAAGCCTAATTACGGTAAACCTCACGATGACAGAAATGAATATAAGAGGCAGTGGCTCACCTTAGAGAACAGGAAACAAATGCAAGTGAGAGGAAGGGGTTCATGGGGATATGACCAGCTTCCTCCAGATAGGCCCCACCGCCTAGAGTTTCCACCACCTCCAAAAGTGATCACATTTTGACCCATTAATGGATAATCCACTGATTGAGCTAGAACCAAAGGTCAAATAAATTTAAAAATCTGAGTTGTCAGTCAAGGCTTTAGAACATGGCTTTGGGGGATCATTTTAGAGCTACACTGTAACAGTAGACAAATCTGCAAAAGGTACACACACACACACACACACACACACACATGCACACACACACACACGCACACCTTTACCCTATATAGAATCAACTTCATAAGATACAACACTAGATTTAAAAAAATCTCACAAGTAAAACCGTTTGCACATCATGTGAACTATACAGAGCAAAAGAAAGATCTTTGTGAAGTTATGTAACTGATGTATGCTGTTGACCGGATTTTCAATACAGCCTTCCCTCAATTACTTTCATGAATGTAGGTTCTCAGTAAGTTGACAATGAGTTTTAAAATTCTCTATGATGTCCTCTTTTCAGTTTGGGTAAACAGCAAAATATGTAAACTAGTTCAAATGTATCCACTCAGTTATGAGAAGATGAAAGAATGGATACAGGAAACCCTCTGAAAGAAAAGTCAGGGAAACGCAGTTGGAGAATAAACGGGATCTGGACAACCAAGTGGGTCAGCCCATAAAACCATTTGTCACAGCTTGATGATCAAATCCCCATAAAGGAGGACAGAGAGAGCTGACTCCACCTCAAGTTGTCCTCGGACCTGCACACACGTGTGACACATACATGCACCCGGACACAGGCATCGTGCCTGTGTGTGAACATGGGAACATACGCACTAGTAACAAATAAAAATATTTCTCAAATAGAGTTGTATAATGAGAATAGATCCTAATTCAGGTTATAGGAAAAGACAAAGGCACAGCAGGACTTGGTGGAGTACCACCTGTAATCCCAGTCTTTGGGAAGCTGAGGCAGGAGGATCATAGGTTTGAAGGCAGTCTATGATTGATAGCTGAGACCATGGTGTATGGGGGGGGGGCACAGGTTGTCAATGCTATAGGGAAAATTGTCTATATTAGTTAGAGAACAGTAAAAAGAAATGGTGCTACCTATTCACAGGTCGAGAATAAAGAATCATTTGTGCTTTCTAAAACCCTTTTGGAAAAACTCAAAATAAAGTTATAGAACCCCGGTGCAATCATTGTAATTATATGAAATTGGCTGTTTGGAGATGATCTGATAAAATCTAGCCAACAGTCACAGTTGCTGTCAACAGAATGCCTGTGTCCCTTCAGAAACCATATACTTAAGCCATAATTGTAATCTCCAACGTGATGGTATTTGGAGAGGTAATCTGTGAAGTAACTCGGTTATTAGGGTGGAGCCCACACAGGAGAGATTAACATACTTATTAGAGGAGACACCAAAGTGTCGGCTCTTTACACTTCCCTTGCCTCTGGTCCCAGCCATGGGAGGCTGCAGCCCTCCTTGGAAGCCAAACTGTAAGAAATAAATTTCTGTTGCTCTATCAGTTGAATCCAACTGAGGAAGGCCATCAGCTCTGCCCATATGACTAGGCTGAACTACACCTGAGCCCACATTCACAGGAGACAGTAAGTCTCTCTTCCCCCATATCCAGGAAAGAGCTCGATGTAAAACCGCACTTTCACGTGGAACTTGGGTGAGGTGTGGGGATGACTGCTTAGCTAGCCCATGACGAGGCCAGACACAGCCCTCCAAGCTCCCACTCTCTGTCTCATAAATAATTAGCACCATTATTTGTACTCACAGTACAACTAGCTAAGGCCAACAGGTCACAAATCGGATCACTAGGACAAAATGCCAGTGACCTTAATTACGGTGATTAAATTGTTGTCAAAATTCTTCTCCTCTGCCTGAACTGTGTCCTGCTACGAAGCTAAACAATCAGGAGACCTTCTACCGTGGGGGAGGGCAGGGGGGAGGATGCAGAACTCTTCATCCAACACCACTACCAAAGAGCCCTAACTACAAAGAAGCGTGATCGCAGTGAGTGCCTCTCATAGCGCTTCCATCCACATACCCAGGATGGTCTAGCCTTGCGGTGCTTCAGCCTGCAAAAGAAAGCCCCTGCCTTCATTTTGATGATTATATTATCAAAATTGCAGCAGACAATCATGCAAAAGCCTTCCTTAGGTCCAAGCTTTTAGCTGGCACAGACTTTTTCCATGTCCGTCATGGCCTGCACTTCCTTCTGCATGTGTTTTGCCCACCCCGAATACATGCCTCACCCTGCCAACAAACCCACCCTCCTACAGCACCCAACACTCTAGCCAGGCTTTCCCAAATCCTCACGAGGATAAGGCAGAGGAGGAAGTGTGCTGAGGTGCGGCTTGGGTGACTTCACTGGGAGGAGACAGAACCTGCGCTAGAAGACATCAGACAAAATAAAGAAAAGGTGCCCATGAAGCCAAACTGTCACTGGCTAAACCTACATGATTATTGCTTTGAGCAAAACTAACTTGATTTATAGGCAAGAAAGTCTCTACTCACAAAGACAAGACGCCCACCCACCATCATCTTCCTCACACAGTGAACAAGCAAGCTGCTCAGAACTCCTACAGAAGTTAGCCCCAACCTCGGAGCCAGGCCAACTGGCAATGGGACGTGTTGACCAGCTGTGAGCACGAATATAATAACATCTGTGATTTCCTAAAGGTGGGAGACTTAGGACCTGACAGTGCAGCCCAGCTAGAGCATATGTTTAGCCTGTGCAAGACTCTGGGTCATAATGTTCTTCACCCAAGAAAACGCAACAGTTTGCCATCACCTGGTTCCCAAGTCATCTGTTCAGAAATTAGTAACAACAACAAAAAGCTGAAGGAAGGGGAGGTGATGCAGGAGGGAAGAGGGAGAAAGGAAAGGCAAAAGAGGAGGGGCATCGCTCCTCATAATAAAAGTAAACAGAGAAGCTAGAAACATACTTCAAACAATGTGTCCTAAGCATGTTCATGAAAACTCTATCCTATCATGACCAAAGGCGAGCAGCTTTAACTCTTCCTAAAGTAATCAACTGAGAAAAAGTTTAAGTTATACTTGGTATATAGATTTTATTTTTTACTTTGAATATAAAAAACATTTTTAGTGTTTCAGTAACATATCTAATTACTCATAGTTTAGTGGTAACATCTTCATATATGTATGTAGTATCTGGATCTTATTTGCCTCTCTCACCCCTGCTAATTCTCTTCTTCCTATCTTTCCCCTTCTTGTCTACAGAAGAAACATTTTATTGGAATTTTTTTCAAAGAGTCTTTCTAAATAAATGTTAAATAAAAGTCACTGTGGGGCTAGAGAGATGACCCAGCAGTTAAGACCACTGACTATTCTTCCAGAAGACTCAGATTTGATTCTCAGCACCCCCACTGGCAGCTCACTACCATCTATAACTCCAGGTCCAGGGGGTCCAGTGCCTCTTTATGGCCTCAGTGTGTAACATACAGGCACTCGGTAAAGAGACATACATATATAAAAATAACCATACATATAAAATAATCAGTTATTAATTTTAAGTCAGTAGGGAGGGTCTTTGGAAGTCTCTGCCTCACTAGGTCTCCACAAGACATTACTTGCCTTGGTTGCTCTGTACAAGGGTCTACCTTGAGCAAGCCCCATACTATACTACCCTTATCCAGTCCTCTAGAACTTTCTAAGTCCTGGGGAAGCAATAACTTCTCTGGTCACCTGCTTCATTAACACGGGATGACACAGATGTACATTTAACAGTTTCATTTCCTTATATATTCTTTTCCTCTCCAGGTGTGCAACAAGCCTCACGCTTCATCTTCATGTGTCCTTTGCAATTTACCCCTGTATGCACACACAGCAGAAGCTCCACAGGGGTTAAACGGGCTGATTAACTGTGGGAGGCCCCAGAGGTCGGGAAATAATCCGAAGACAAAGAAGAAAAGTCTCCCTGCATGAATACTTTCCATACCCTTCCTACTCTATCACGCTCTTTCACAAAAAGGAAGATTTTATTTGAGCCCCTTCACACTTGTGAAAGACAGGAAGAGCAGTAATTACAGCCCCAGTTATAATCACAGTAATTAAGGTTTAGCAGTTCAAAACAATGTTATCAAACTAATATGCAGTAAAGCCAGGAACAGAACCCCGTCTTCTAACTCTGAGGTCTGGGAGGCCAAACACTCAGCGGGTGTGGAAATGCACCTGCCTTAAAATTTATTATGAACCTAGTTCGTACCATATTAAGAAAAAAAAAACAGGTACAATACATGTTAGGGCTACAGGTGAAAGATTGCTATCTGTGCATACTAGTTCAGACATTCATATTCTATCTATCAACTATTTATCATCTATCTCCCTAATATCCCGATCTCCCCACTTTCCCCCTCTTCTCCTCTTCCCCCTCACTGTCTTCAAACTCCCTATGTAACCAAGGATGAACCTAAATTTCCCATCCTCCTGCCTCCATCTCCCAAGTGCTGTGAACACAGACACATGTCACCACATTCAGTTTCTCGCCCAGACTTTTGTTTCTAACACTGTATTTGATGAATAATCTCGCCTCCATATATATTCATGACCTTTTAGACATAAGCTCTTATTTGGAAACAGGGTCTATACAGAAGTATTAAATGCCCTCTCTTAAGACCCTTCTTGAAGATCAGAGTACAGAGAAAGAACCAGACTCTGCCAGCAACTGCAACTGGAGTCGAGTAGCAAACACTCACCTAGTCTTCAGGGGGAGGACTTCAAGTCATTTGAACTTTTTTCTCTTCCAGAACTCTGGTCTGAAACCGCCCGCGGTCCAGAGTGCTATCCATGCTAGCAATGCCTTGGGCTTCTCCTCTGTCTCCCTAAAGCTATGGCGCACGTTGACCCCACACTCAGAAGCCCTCTCCACTTTTCTCAGTGGTTCACAGGAATTCGCTAGGTGTCGTCCGGCTTAGAAAGCCTAGCCTGAAGTAATTTCTCAAGGGCAACTGGAAACACCTTCTCTGTGCTCAGGCGCTCTACAGAAGCACAGAGCACATTGTGTTAATACATGGATGACAGATAGAAACTCCCTACCCCTTTGGAATGAGGGAGTGTCTAGTGCCTTCCCGCATGCAGGGATGCATGCAAGCTGTCTCAGGAAGTAGCATGGGAAAGCTAGACAACACGCACAGGAGAAGCAGCTCTCTTTGATTTTGTTTTCTCTTTTCCCAGACACGTCTCTGTCATTTACCAGCTGTGTGAATGGAGTCAAGTCATTCCATCTCTATAGTGTGGATAATGTCTGTCTCTCCCTCACACAGAGGTCGAGAGTGAACACTGCTAAGTGTGTCACCTGCTTAGAACACACATGAGGAGAACGTGGCAAGTGCGAGCTGCTATTGCACTTGTACCCTGGCAGCAGGTAGCATTGTTCCGGGTCAGGGCTCAACATTAATGCCAAAGGATAGAGGCAGCTTTGAGATGTTTTGGGGACAGGAGTGGGGGAAATAGGGTAGCAAGCTCAGTGGTGACATGCCATGGCATATATATCATGACACATATTTATTTTCATCTCAGTAATAAGAAAAGTCGAGATGAGACTGACACACCACCCTCAATTCCCTTCTCGATTCCAAGGCGGCCGGGATCTGGAGGTCCTCAAGCCATGGCGAATGTTTCAGACCTCAAAGAAAGCATCCCCATGCATCCTCACTGCACTCACAAAGTGCAAGCTTCACCCTTTACAGAGAATTATATAACTATATAAAAATATGTTGTTTACTTGGTAGTGATTGGCAGCTTTGATTGGCAGTTACTTATACCTTTTGAGAATCAAAAGCAACAAACTCTAAATCCCAGTTTTCCTTAAAGAGCCGCTCCCTAAATAGATGTTTGCAGAGCCTGTGATCCATGGGGAGAAGATAATGAAAAGGCCAGTGGTGCAGGCAGAGTCACTGTGGGTTGGTGCATCTCTCGAGCCTATCTGACGCCAGTGTGTCGGAAATTACTGAAAATGTCTTTAAGACAATCAGCTATAAAAATTTATTTCATATTTGATTTTACTCTTTGGCTTCAAAGGGAAATGCCCTGCTCTAAAATTTCAGGCAGAGGTGGTGGGGGCGTAGGGCATAGAAGTGCCAGCTGCAGAGTCTTAAGATCTTAAGAATAAGTATATGGAGGGGGTTTTAGGAAGCCAGAAATGCTGAAACAGGAGACAGAAATGGATAGAGGGTTTCAAAACCTAGGCTGTTCATTCTTCCATTCTACATGTGTAAGTGCCACAGATCCCCTTAGGGCTGCGAGCAGGGTCAGAGAGGCATGCACAAGGAGTCTGGGGAAATCCACGAACACGTTTTCTGTTTACAGAAGCCACCCTCTTTTCTAGAATTAAGGGGTGGGGATGTGGAAGCGCTCCTCTGGTTATAGATGTGCCACAGCACCAGGAATCAGGGAGGGGAGAAGGAACAGGGAAGTCAGAAGACCTGTGGATCCCTCGGGGATCCAGGGTGCTAGCAGAGAGCTGGCCAGCAGGAAGGTGCGAGAATAAAGTGTTAAGCAAATATGAGCGACATTCCGTATGTAGCTGGGAGTTTGATGCTGCTGTTAACCTGTTACAGCCCTGTGAAAACGAGCAGAGACCCTACAAGTGCAAGAGTTAGTTGATATATAAGTGCCTGATACACCACTGCGCCAACCACCATCAGTGAGACTCAAAGGCAGGAAGAAAAGGAAGCTTTCTCGTAGAAAACAAGGAAGCCTTCAGGCATGCATGCCCTGATTCTAGGTGGCTGTGGGGAAACTAGGGGGAAGGCCAGCTAGAGGCAAAGCACCCCACGCCACTGTTAGGGGTGCATGCCTGCCATTCTCTGCTTGGCCCTAAACTAGCAGCAAGGAATGAAGATTAGGGATGCTGTCACTGATCAAGAATGCTTTAGCTGGGTGCCTCTTGTTATAGAGCTAGTTAGTGGCTTCTTGGACTGTTTTCAGAAAGAGCAATTCACCACTGTCTAAGTATGACTTACAGCAGATTGTTCTCCTTGGCTGGACTATATACTATCTGTTGGAAGACAGCTTTCTCCTTTCCTATATGGGTTGGTCAGTGACTATTATATATTCATTCCCTTGCTTTCTTAGTGTGAGTCTCTACAAGGCAAAGTTACTCCAAACAGCATATACTCTCAGAGCCCCGGATGGAAACTGAGACAGTGTCAGGACTACACAGAGCATATCAGAATGTATAGTGGAAATGGCATATTTACCTATGAAATGTACACATGGGGTAATAAAACCACCAACTGTCTTCACTTAAAGCAGTATTAGCTTGTTGCTTTTCTGTTTATGATTTGCTTTTGTGGTATGATTAATAAGTTATGGAAAGTGATTTGATAAATCATTGGTATATAAAAATTTTCCAAAACCCAAAGTATATGAGAGGGAAAGTTTTCTAAAGGGTATTAAGTAAAGAAGCCTTGAAAATTTTCCTTGTTCTTAAACCCAAATATCTCCCCTTCTATAACTGGTGTCCAAGGTTACTGGCCAGAGCAGAGCCCAAGTGAGGCAGATCATGGATCTGCTCAGAGAGGCGAAGGCTGTGTCCTCCGGTCTACAAATACAAAGCCAGTCTGAGGCCCATTCCTTTTCAGTTCCTAGTCCTTAGCCTCCAAGAAGCTCATAAATATGTGCAGCATTCATGATTATATATGGGAGTAACAAATAAATCTATCTCCAAATCGCTAGTTATCCAATAGGCCCGAAGTTCATGATCTCCTGATTGTGAGAGTCGAGCACTCATGACTCCCAAGGAAGGATCCAGGTACCACCACTGGGTTATTCTGAGAAATAAAAACCATTCTGCACTACCTGTTCATCAGCAGGAGGCATGATTTCAGTGTAGGAACAGGATTCTGAGGCCCCACAAAAGCTGAGCAAGGCTCACTTATCTGAAACTAGTGGTTTTGACAGGCATGCAGCTAAGACACTGGCATCCTCTCCCTCCCTCCTGCACCCTTCTGATAAACTCCACTCACATTCCAGACCCAGCAAACATTCGGCCCTCAGCAGCAACTGGGACCTTTCTGCAGGACTGCCCTACATTTTGTCTCTTGGGTTCTTTTCGAACACTGTTAGTAGTAGACACATTGTGTTACCAAAGCTAATCCTTATGCACCATTAAGGCCTCACTTCTCTCCCACTCTCTTGCCAGCACGTCTGCCCCACCTACTTGTTCCTTCCTTATGCCACTTTTGCACACTGTGCATCGTGTTTACCGATTGCTGTAACAGTCACAGGACCTATGTTCCACAGAGGTGGCACAAGACCAATTACTTGTGTCAGATGCCAAGTGAAGAGCAGACTGAGTGAGTCCTGGACTCCAGCAGTTTGTAAACTTTCCGAGCCATCTTTTCCCTCAAACAAGCTTTAAATGCTGCCCTGCCTGGCGGTGACGACAACTCTGGTGTCCAGGTCAGTCTACCTGCAATCAGATCATGCTACAGTGCTAAGTGGCATACGTGACACTGGAACCGCCCAAGGACGCTCCACCTTCAGGCACACAGAGTTTCTTGAACCTTTATTTTCTTCCCAGAAAATCTTCCATGGCTATGTCATGCAATATTTCTTCTAGGAATTACATATTTAAAAAAGGATCAAATCCCATATACTAATTGCGCTCAGTACCAATTCTATACCACAGCCTCTCAGAACCCAATGTTTAATGTGTTCAGTGTTCAGGGTTAGCATGCAGGACCTCTATAGCTAGAGGATGAGGAATGTTCCACACAGCAGACCCTGCCAAGAGAAAAAGCCTGGCTAGAATGAACCCATGCTCTGACATTAACCTCAAATAGCCCCACAACATTCAATGTCTTCCTAAGTAAACTCTTCCTAGGGGACAGGGAGCCACTGATCAAAAAAAGACTCTTCTGCAAAGAGTCTGTCTCTCTGCAGAAGGTATGTACAGTCTTCATTATAAATTAATAGGCCGACATTCCATTCTACACAGCAGAAAAATCAAATATGTAAAGAACAAAGCATTTGGTATTTCTAGCAATTTTGCCCTTTAGGTCTCATCTTCCCACACTTTGTCTTTGGGGGCCCCGTCTTCCTGTCACCCATGCTGGCTCTGTCCCAGCACCTCTGCACCTTCTTTCTCTGAAGGGTTCCAGAAAAACATCACCAAAAGCCTACGGGTATTAGCAAGTTCTGGTAGGAAAGAAAAAGCAAGCCAACACACAGAAATCACTTCCCTCTGTAACGGGGCCTGTAAATGAACATCATCTTTATTCTTTCAGCCTTGGCACTCAACTGAACACATCTACAATTATTACACCTGCAAAATTCGTAGCAAGTCACCCATGACATCATGCGGTCCCACATACTCACATTTTCGGCCCGGAGCCTCTTGGCAGGACACCCCCCATCCCTGGGGTGAAGCATGTAATAAAGCCGGACTTTGCTTGCATGTTTTCGACTCTGGGGAAGGAAAACAAAAGGAGAGATTATTAAAAGAGTAGCCTCTTACGAGGAGAACTTGAAAATGCAGACAGGGACCACAAAGGCAAGATCTTCTCAGTAGAAAGTAGTTCCTTGTGCTCCTGCAGAGTCCATGGGATTTCGCTTGAGGTAGACTGAATTGATCTAAGTTCCCAAGCCAATATCATTTCTGGATAAATAAAAACAGCAACCACGAGTTACGAGTCAGTTCGCTTTATGCCATGCATTTGTCAAAAGACAGGCAGGCAGAGGAAATTATGCACAGGTCAATTGTGATGAAGCCAGCAGTCGAATGTTCACTTCACGTCTCCCGAGCTCAGATCTGGGGCATGGAGCCCCCACAGGTGTGTGGCACTTGCAGCAAGCCTGGCAACTACCCTGAGCTCAAGTGCACTATAGGCATCACAAGCAATAACAAATGGGGAAGGTCTGTACACCATTGACTGGCCCAAGGCCAGAAGGAGAAATGGGTCCCATTTTGGTTCTGTTATCCCAAGTCCTGTGATCAAATGACCTAGGCCTGACTGCTATCACTTTGAAGAATATTGGAATGACTTCCATGCGCTCCCTGAAGCAGGAAAGAGTGTAGTAAGAAAGCATTCCTGAAGTTCGGAGTCCCAGTCCCAGCTCTAGCCCCTGCTCACTGCATGATGTCAGACCGAAGGGTATTCTTAGTCTAAACAAGCCTGATTTTTCTCCACATGCAAAATGAACACAATGCTATTACAGCTGTTGTGAGAACTGAATGAGATGATTTCACATGAAGCGCTCTGATTTCCACAGCTCTTATTTTCTGCCATGGACTGCACCAGTTCCTAACCTCCTGTAGTCTCATCCCGCTCCCCTTTCCCATCCCTTTACTTGGAGATTACGTTCTTCTGGAGGCCTCTTTCTGCTCCACTCTGTCTTCATTCAGAGCAGAGCGCTAGCCGGCCTCCCAGATGATGGCTTACTCTTACCGATTAGCCACAAAGGCAAAGCGCTTTTGTGGTGAGCTGCATTTTGTTTGCCTGGAGCTCTATAAATCCTTTTGCCCTGCCGTCCTCATTCATCACCTTTTAATTCCATTATTCTGCCCAGAACAAGAAGACAACACTTCCCAACAGTCCCGAGACACTTTCTGAGGCCTTCAAGTGGGTTTAAACACAGTTAACAGAGCATGGGAAATCTTACAAATGTATACATACCACAGTATACATAATGAAACACATTATGGTCATCTCTAGGTTCCAGAGTGAGTGCTAATCAAGTTTGGCTGGAGTGTTTTCTTGACTGGAAATGATAGGATGGAGAACTAGAGACCTGTGAGGATATGTCAGGACTCAATAACATTGCTCAGCTTCTACAATATGTTTGAGAATGATATGGTACAAGCTAGTATTGGTGTGTGTGTGTGTGTGTGTGTGTGTGTGTGTGTGTGTGTGTGTGTGTGTGTAATGCTGACTACTAAAACCTACATACATTTTTTATCATATGGTGGGGAGATAAGACATAGTGGTATTCAAAATATAGCTACAAGCAGGACATCAAAAAGGACCACTCAAAAGTCTTCAGGACACAGAGCCTGGGTGGTTGGCAAAGCAGATGCACATGGGAACTGGTAAACAGAGCGGTACCTGTTCACATCCACACAGGCCAAGAACAGATTCCAGCTCAGCAGTTTCTGTATTACCAACACAGCCAAAGGACATGGTGACGACATGGCTAGTCCTCACACAGTGTGGCCCTGCCTCGTAGCCTCTTTGCCTCCTTTCCTGATGTCAGTTGCTTCTCTTGAAAAGACTCTTCATCAAAAGCAAAGTTCACCAAGTTACTGGACTGCAGTTTGACGAAGTAGTGAGACCCCGTTAGCTGAGATGGAAAAGGCAAACAGATGGCAGGCCTTTCTCTGAATCCGTTAGTGAGGAGAGAGGCTGGGATCTGAGGCTTTTCAGCCATTTTGATGACCGCACACCTGATATTCTGCTGCAGCTTCTGAGGTCCAATCTGCACAGAGCAGACATGGTCTTGCCTGAGACTATGGTTAAAGACTTGGGAACCACTACAGACTTCAGGGTAGAAATGAAGACACCTTGGTTCCTCTGTCATGAGTGCCCACACCTCCTACATGGGCTTCTTGGTTCCACCCCCATCACTTTCTCCAACTGCCAGAGGAGAAATCCTACATTTCTACCCACAGCTGACCCTGAAGGAAAGTGGCAACCAGCCTACTCCACAGGAGGAATCCATTTCCAATTAAGATACTGAATTTTGGATTGACCATGGGAAAGGGTCCCCAAAATTTGTTTCTGAGACTTCAGTGTGCTGCACCAGCATCCCCATGAGTCCTGGCTCTCACCCCAGCCTCATCGAGACACTCTGAACCACTTAACTATGTGCCTCCAACTGACTTCTCTAACCCATACCTTCCAGAAATTCCTGGAAATTTAGGACCAAAATACCCCTTCATTTATTCTACAAACTTCCCACAGAAAGTTAAAATTAAATCACAGCCAAGATGCTCACTTTAGCATTGCCTACTTTGAACACAAACATGGGAGGGAGCAGCTGGGTCAACAGCAGAAGTCTGGTTAGAGCAGAAGCTGAATGGCCTCATGCAAACAGGAGACATGGGAAACGCATTTGCCTATGAGGAATGGGGAATAAGAACACCAAACACCAAGCTAAATTATGCAATGGCCATATGTGTATCAGGAAGAAATCAACAAGAAAAAGATCTGTTAGGTTAAAAGGAGTACAGGTTTTTTTCTTGTTTTTTTTTTTTGACTTATCTCTTAAAATAGGTAGCAATAGTATATCAATACTAACACCACATAAATTCTGTATTAAGTTTACTTTTTATCTGCATGGTGACATCTAATAAAAGTCACCATTTTGGGAGCGTAGACTGATAGAATCGGCCCTTATCAGTGCTCCAAATGCATGTTTTCTTCACTGGGACACTTGATATTAAACATTATCCTTCTGAACCCAAGAGCAAAATCACTCACTCCACACTTCAGACTTTATTCTGGCACACATGACGCCATAGCAAGCATGTGTGCTGTGGACTGTGGTGAAATTTTCAGCTTGTTTATACTGACAGGCACTGAGGAGGGTGGTCATTGTGTCCACGTTACCAGAACTGTGCCCTTGAGAAGAACAGTGACAACACATTCTTGCTATATTGTAGAGATTTGTCACTACTGACAATGTGTGCTGTCTTTTAAAAGCATAAAAGGACAGAGTCAGTGTTCGTCAAGAGTCACTGGTCTGGATGAAGGCCTCTGGTTTCTGCTGCGCTGCCAATACAGGGCCCTCGCTGGGACTCCTCTTGGGTATCCTGTGGTTGCCCTGTGTCATGGAGAGCCTGCAGCTTTGGATCTGCAGGTCTGGTCTCTTCGCAGGCTCCAGCAGTTCACAGATGAGGTGGATGTTGGGCTGGGCTGACTTATAGCCCTGGTTCTGGCCCTGGGTGGCAGCGAGGTTGATCAGCCCACCTGCTTTTCCCTCATTGTCACAGCACTGTCCCAGCAAGGTCCCCAATGTAGACTCACTGCAATGAACCCTTACGCATAAAGATGTACGGACTAAGGGGTATATAAATTGTGTGACTCACTGGGTCACACCACAACTTCCATACTGAGATTTTGGTTATTTATTTTGTTGCTTGTTTTGGGGGTTTTTTTTCTGTTTTTTTTTTCTTAGTATTTTGAATTTACTTTTAAATTTTGTTTTGCAGGGCAGGTTGCAAGAGCAGAGGGAGGAAGCAAGGGGACAGGGAGAAGAATGGGATCTAGGATCAGGATACATGATGTAAAATCCACAAAGAATCAATAAAAAGTTAAAAAAAAAACAAAACAAACAAAAAATACCAGAGGACTTAGTTACCAAGTGACAGCAACTTCCAGGAAAAAAAAAAAAAAGACTCTGAGGTTTGGATGAAGCTAGTGGCCTTTCAGGAGAGAGAAAGGACAATTACTTGAAGGAAGAAAAGGTGAGCAGGAACTAATAGGCTTTTTCAGTGCTAAGAGTCACCCTGGGTTTCTCTGGCCTTTGCATTTGCATTTTAAGCAAAAGCCTTTTCTTTCTTCCTGGAAACCAGAGGCTTCCTAAATGGCCTGGGGAAATCCCAAGTCTCCTGCTTTACCCAAAGCCTTTGCCCTGCTTTGGGCGTTGCACTGGGTCAGACCTATCTGAAGAGAGGTTTCTTCTGATGAAACAATCTCTTGGCACTCCTAGAAAGCACACAAAGCGGGAGTACTGTGGGGAGAATGGAGGAGTATTGCAAACCTCTATTTCAGATTACTGAGCAGAAGGGAGGGAGAGCATGGGAACCGGAATTGATTTGCGTTTTGCCAAAATAGCCATTTTCCACGATAGCACAGTCCTTTCTTAAAAAGTCTAACTTGAGTTTTGTTTCCAGTGAGGCTTCTCACTCCAACATGGTGATAACAAATCAAGTTTGCATTCACGTAACTCCTCAAGCCGCCTTCATGAATTTCCACAGTCGGCTCCTCAGTTCATCCTTGCTTCTCAGCTGGGAGGCTGGCAGGAGAGGTGCGATCTTAATCATCGTGGTTCGTTCTTGATTTCCTAGATATGAGTCTCTTCCCATCTTGCTTCATCATAGCCATCTAATTATACCTCCTCCAGAAAGCAGCTAAAGAAAGCCAAGAGCATGGAGGGAAGGAGAGTGCCCAGCACGAACTGAAAATTATAGAGCTGTGATTTCCACGGGCCACCATATCTGAGGTATTTCCAGACAGCAAACACCAGGAGTCTAACTCACTGGGGTTCAGAGAACTGTCCAATGGGAAACAGGAATTCCCTCTCAAAGCAGGAAGGAAAGCTGCCCTGGTAGGATCCCACTGAGGGTTCATGCCCCGGGACTCTGGACATGCGCACTGGCTAGGCTGTGACACCCCCACACGAGGACTCAAGTTTAAAGACAGGAAAACCACAGAGTTTTCACACTCTTCAGTGAGTGTGCATGTTGGACCACAGAGAAAGGCAGGAAGGGAAAAGCCTGGGGGAAGCTTTTACTATCACAGAAAAAGTCAGAACTGCCGGACCCCAGGTTTCAGGCCTCCTTCACAGGGTTCCAGCCACTTCTAAAGCTGAAATTGGCTAGAAGATCCTGGAAGGATCCCAGTAGCCTGGCCAATGCACAGCCAATGCACACACACAGAAGGGTGTGGTGACCTGCTCTAGCTTCCTGCCTACCAAGGGTGAGCGGCACACAGTAAAACACTATGTGATGTAGGGGAACCTTCTAGTGTAGTCGGTGATGGGAATCGGGGGTTTGCCCATGCCAAGCAGCCAATCGCTTGAGCTCTGCCCACAGTCCAAGGACAGCTGTTCAGCAGCTCTTCAGAGGAGAGATCAGACGATTATTTTCCAAGTACGTGCAAGAACAAACAGAAGTAAGTTGTCAATGGTGTCCACGCTGTGTCGTTTAATGAGAGGAGAAAAAAAACGAACTGAGGGTACAAGCTGAAAAATGAAACCAGACAACTGACTGAGATGATAGCGTCTGAGTTAATAAAGGAGGGAAATTAAAAATGCCATCACATAATTTCAGAGTCTTTCACAGCATTCAAGAGCGAGTTGCGCTGCAGATCTTCGCGGAAGTTAAGATGAAACAAACTGTGTTGGAGACAAATGGGACAGAGAAGTGAAGGGGGGGCTACATGTGGATCACGGGGGTAATTCCAGTGCTGGGGAGGCCGCAAGAGGATCATGAATTTGAAGCTACAAAGTCAGCATGAGGCTGGCTGGGACGAGCTGAGATCCTGTCTGAAAAGCCAAGGTGAGGAGGAGAGGGAGGATTGGAACTAAGCAACTCCTACCTGCAAGACCAGAACACATCCGTAATGACTGTACTGATGCCAAATAGAAACAAATGAAGTAAAATTAAAAGCCCTTGCACCAAAGGAAACTAGCTGGACATATCTAGCCTTGACTTGGGAAATTTTCCATCAGTGAAACCAAAGGCACAGCAACAAACACGCAGTGAATGGGTGAGAAAAGAGCCCCGGAGAAGCACAACAGGAAGCAGGGGCCTCGGTCAGGGCTTCTACTGCTGCAATGAACACTGGGACCCAAACAGTCTGGGGACGAAATGGCTAATTTCATTTTACAGCTTGTAGTTCGTCACCCAGGGAAGTGAGGGCAGGAACCCAAGGCAGCAAGCAAGCAGGAGGCAGGGACCAGTGTAGCAGCCATGGGAGAATGCTGCTTCTTGCTTGCTCTCCATGACTTGTTCTGCCTGTTTACCAACAGCAATTAAAAGCACCTGCCCAGGGGTGGCTGTTAGCAGAAACTCCTCTTTGGTTCAGACCTGAATAATCACACAGAAACTATATTAATTACAACACGGTTTGGTCACTGACTCAAGATTATTCCTGGCTGACTCTCACACCTTAAATTAACCCATTTCTATTAATCTGTGTATCACCATGAGGCTGTGGCTTAACAGTAAGGTTCTGGCAGGGGAGGGGGCGAGGGTGAGGATCAGTCATCTTTCTCCTTGGGCAGCTACACAGTCTCCCTGACTCCACCTACTCTCTATCTCTGTCTCTGTTTCCATTTTGGAGTTCCTGCCTGGCTTTGCTCTGCTAAACCATTGGCCAGAACAGCTTTATTCAGTAACCAATAAAAACACGTATACAGAAGGACATCCCACATCAGGTGGCACTACCCATAGTTAATCAACCAAGAAAATGCCCTACACACTTTGCCACAGGCCCATCCGGTAGGGGCATATTTTGCATTGAGGTTTCCTCTTCCAAAATGTGTCAAGTGGACATAAAACCAGCCTGTACACACCAGTATTTGAAACAAGCCTCTGACAGAACATAAGACATTCATACCGAAAATGCAATATTGAGCTAGACAAAAGAAATAAAATTTTAGAAACAAGAGCCACCAAAGGCACTTTAAAAATTCATCCAAATGCAACCTGACCATTTTTAAATTAAAATAAGATTTATTTTTTGCTCATCAAAGGGTGCAGATTCCTCAACTACACACAATCCATATTGGCAGTAAAACTTTAACTACACTCAGCTCAGAGGTAGCAAGGCCACAGACTCATGCAGCAGAAGTTTGACAATACATATCAAAGGCAAGGCTTACTACAGCTAGCAACGTACTTCTATGAATTTATTTCAAGGATCAATTAAAGACATACAGCATCTCATTTATAAAGGTAACTATTGAACTATGAGTCAAATGCTCTAAAACAAGAAAGGTAAATATTAAGAAAACATTTTGGGATAGGTGATGGCACAGCCATTAGCAGACAGAACACTGGTCAATAATAGGAAAAAAGTATATATAGCAATTTTAAGAAAATGTCAGTTTTAAGTCATAAAATGAAGGATATCACATTCATAAACAAAAATAATTGTACATGTTCATATATGTGTTGTAAGTCTAGGGTAAACAAAGTAAAGGAATTATACTGTCTAATTCGATGATTCTCAACCTTCCTAATGCTGCAACCCTTTAATATTAGTTCCTTGTGTTGTTGTGACCCCCAACCATAAATTATGTTGCTACTTCATAACTGTTAATTTTGCTATGTTATGAGTCATAATGTAAATATCTGATATGCAGGATATGATGAGACCCCCTAAAGGGGCCACAACCCACAAATTGAGAACAATGGTCTATTGCAAGTGATTTCAACTTCCTTATGTCTTTGATTTTTCCAAATTTTTCAATGAAAATCATTCCCATTGTGAAGGAGGAAAAACCCACAATCTTCTTGCTTCATTACAAACCTAGTGACTTAGCACTGTTTACGTCTTGCCTCAGTCTCATAGCACTGAAAGGAAGATATCTTTGGTGTCTCCAAACCCAAATGTTGCAGTGTGGGTCAGAGAGCAACACCCATAGACCTCAGCAGCATGTGCAGAGCGGGGGCCTCAGGGAGGAGCAGGGAGCCTCGGGGAGGAGCAAGAAGCAGGAGTTCCGGGGAAAATGGAACTATCATGGAGGGTGCAGAAGGGAAAGAGCCACATGCTGCAGACACCATGACTCACATACAGGACAGAGTTAATATGACCACTGTCTCTGGGATGCACCTGTAGGCTTCTCCCCTTCTCCCCTCCCTTTACCCCTTCTCCTCTGTCTCTTTCCCTCCTGGTCTGCAGCCCAGTCAGCCCCATCAACAGAAGAGAAAGCAATCTCACTGGGACCTTGTTGGTGGACTTCTGGCTTCCAAACTGCAAGGAGAGGGTCTCTCAAACCCTCCGGTCTGTCATTCATATGGTGAGAGGCCAGTTGAGCAACACCAAGGTCACCCATCTACACTGCATTCTGTATTAGTCTCTTTTCTATATACTTAGAAATCAGTCCAGCCTTTTAAAAAGTGGTCTCAAAATTCCTAGAATTAGGTCACTTTGCTTTTTCCTGAAATATTTTTAAACCATGTGAAATAAATGTAGCGTGTTAGGGCACATACATTTGGGTTGGGAGAACCATGTACCGCGGGATGTACCATAACTGTATAAACATATTTGTACAAGATCCACATTGCTGTCTGCAAGCAGAAGTGACTACATCAGTGCATTACAATTTTGAATCAAAGTCTTGCAATTTAAAAAATTAAATTACCACTAAGACACTGAGAGAGTTTTTTTTTTTTTTCCCTGTGGTGTGTCTGGAGCTAAATGTGTCTCTATGACGTCTGTGCATTTTGAGTAGTCACGGGAGAAACAAGAAAGCAGGCCCATCTAGGTCTTTCTTGTGTTACTTTTTTTGAGGAGAAGAAACATGAAAATTATATCCCCTGCTAAGCCCCCTGCAGAGCAGTTAATGCTAGACTGATCAGTGATTAAAGTCAGAGAGGCCGAGATGACTTGAAGGAACAAAGCTGCCGGATCCTCTGAAATCTGAAAGCACTAGGCCAGTCAGCCCTGTGCTGTGGCCTTCCAGGGCTCATAGCTGAGTTATGGGGAATCTTCATATTGTATAAAAATATCACCTCCTCACGTCAGCCCTGCTATGGCCAGAGGCGAAAGACTCATTTGCTTGAGTGATGTCCAGTCCATGGAAAACTTCCTATAATAGAGGATCTGCCCCCAAAGCAATGAGCTACAGGGTAAAGCAGTTACCCCAACACCCACAAAGAGGTCTCCAGAAGCAGGGGGCTCACACGTGCTGTTCAACCTGTCTGATGGCCTCACTATTCCATGTAACATTTGCACATTAGAGACTCCTTCACCCTATCACTTTTCACCCTGAGATGTACTATATAATTACTTCCAAACTGAACTGTTCCTATGACTAAATCTTTAGTTCTCATTCTTTGAATAGCCCTGATCCAGTCCCATAATGCCCTTTTAAATATTCTCCATACAACAGCTTTCTACAATGCCCACTAACATTTTTCGTAACCAGGTGAGTCAGGTGACAGAGTAAAACTTAATCAGACTCTACTTCCGACAGTTTAGGAAAAAAAACCATATATATACACACATATGTATATAAATTGATAAAACACAATAGCTGCTTGCCTAAGAACTTATTATTCCTTCAGAAAATTGTATTCTTATTTGACTACACTTGAAATGTAATTACGTCTGAAAGTTTTATCAAGAGAAAGAGGAATAGTCCTAAGAATGAACACCCTAATTGGTTTTCTAATGCCAAGTGGTCAGCCCTGAAATTGTATCCATATAAATAAATCTAAACGGACTTGACAGATGTCTGTTTATATGGTTTTAGGCACTAAATGTATAAACTAAAAGATAAAAAAATCTAACGGGAAAGAAGACATGATTTTGAGGAGCATGGGAGGGGTTAGAGGAAGGAAAAGGGAAGAGGAAAATGAATGTAACTGTATTTTAAATTAAAACAAGAAAATTGTATTTGTGTCATTGTTAAAACAATTTATACTCTCAGATAACATTTATAATCTGCAAAGATAACATTTCTCCTCCACAAAGGCGGCTGTCAAAGGTTACGAAGAGCACTTCTCAGTGTTTAAGAAGAATGTGGCCTCCCCACCTCTTCCCCTGGTACCCACACCACTACCACACACAGATGAATCTGAGCTAGTTTTACACACCAAAGCACTGCCTCACTAAAGCCTGGCAGGACAGGGAGTCTGTTCCCCATCGGTGCTTAGGTTCTAGGGCCCAGCTCTGATGCTGAGAGACTAGTTTCCCTAGCACTGTTTTACTTGATGATGGAAAACAGGCATTTTTCCCCCTTTGAATCTCATGCAGCAGAGTCCCCAAACACAGTTAAGAATTCAGAAGCATCTTTTCTTCCCCAGAAATCCTTGATTTGGTTAACACTGCTTTTCAGGCTCTCAGAGGGAACCTTCATATGCTACCAGCTGCAACTCCATCACTGACAGCCCAGGTGCTGCCTGCTTTTCAAATGATCTATTTGTCTCAAGTCCCAACTTTCAGCGTGTTTGCCGGTTGTTCTGAGTTATCACGTGATTAAAGGAAAATAGGGAACTTCTGAAATAATTCCTTTTCTCTAGACAGGTGGTCCAGCAAACGGTGGTTTTATTTAAGCCACACTCCAGAACCTCTATGCCCCTCAATGAACAAACGTGCTCTCTTGAGGAGGGCTGAATTGGGCTCCGATTCCCCAGTCCCACTTCATCACCTGCCTTCATGGAGACAGAACATATCCAGAGACACGCTTTCCTTTCCGTTCTCCCTCAAAGGCTGTTATTCCTGGGAACAGCAGTTTCTGATTCATGCAGTCATCAAAAAGCTTTTAGACCCACTCATGAAAATGACTGCATGCAGAAAGACAGCCACTAGTTTCTGGATAGTCTCTAGAAATGTGAATTTTAGCAAACCTTAACATGGCTCCCCTTCCTTTCCTGACCCTCCACATTTGCCTTGTCCCTGCAGGGGTCAAGCCCAGACTGGCAGGAGAACAGCAGCTTGGGAGCTATCTCCCAGCTCAGCCAGATGGCAGACACCTCAGTAAGAGAAAGCATCAAAAAGCCCGCGCCAGCCAGGCTCCCCAGGACCCACAACAAGGTGACAGGGAAGGGCAGGGCTGACAGGAAATCTGTTGGCAGGGGCATCACTTGAAAGACTTCCAGCTTTCCAATTTCCCAAATGTCAAGTTTGGGTTCCAAGATTTTTCTCTTTTCCTGACTGTTAGCTCCTCTTCCTCACTGCCTCCGGAAGTCCCCTTAGCTATCATCCTAGCCCACTCAAGCCCCTCCACCCTCACAGTTGTACCTCTTTTACAGGGTCTCTGTCTTCATCTAGAACACTGACAGGCAAACAGGCACAAAACAGGGTGAAGCAAAACCATCAAAGAGATGAGCCAATAATCTTAAGTAAGGAAAATAAATGTCTCTAATGGGTGTGAGGATAGTGCCAACATAAAATAAAACTGATCTCATAAAACAAAACAAAAAAGCAGACATGCAAATCACAACCAAGGGAACTATTACTGTTTTTGTTTGGTTGGTTGGTTGCTTTTTCGAGACAGGGTTTCTCTGTAGCTTTGGAGCCTGTCCTGGAACTAGCTTTTGTAGACCAGGTTGGCCTCGAACTCAGAGATCCACCTGCCTCTGCCTCCCGAGTTCTGGGATTAAAGGCATACGCCACCACAGATGAAAATTTATTAATGTAATGTGTGGCATTAACAGAAAGGAAAGCAGAAATTCTACGGCCATCTCAACAGTATCAAAAATGCCTTGATGCTCAACAACTAGAAAGAGGAAGAGTGGTCCAAGTCACAAAGACCATCATAGAAAACCCTGGCAGCATCACTGATGGGGAGAGAACAGAAGTATCCAAGGATGATGTGTCCAGACCGCTTCCACTCAGCACTGTATGGGAGGTTCAGACAACACAATTAGGATTATATATATATATATATATATATATATATATATATATATATATATATCATCAGAACTTGAAGAAAAAAAAAAAAGCAAAACTATTTATATTCGAAGACGACAGGCCATAATGAATCTTGTAAGTATCATTGCAATCTTAGTAAAACATGAGCAGTATGAGGGGCCGGGGAAGATGTTCAGGGCATGTTAAACGCTTGCTGTGCAAGCAAGCAGACTCGAGTTCAGATCTGTAGCACCCATGTGAAAATCTGAGCATGGTGGCACTAGGAATCAAAGGTCTATGGCTCTCAGGGGATTGCTGGCTAGTTAGCCTAACGACAGTAGCAAGCTACAGATTCAACAAGAGAACTTGTCTCAGAAATAACAAGAGCTGGAAAAGGAAACCGCCAATGCCAACCTCTGACCTCGACATGTGCGTTATGGGTGTATGTACCCACACATACATGCATACTCACACAAATAAAAAATAAATTAAATTTAAAAGCAACACATGTGACATGCAACTAGAAGGAGGAATACTGGGATGAAAAGATAAACAAGGAGGAGGGAGGGGCAAGGAGAGGAAGTAGGAGAAGGGAGGGGGAGGGACAATCAGAGCTAAAGATGTCCGAAAAATCCATAAGGAAGCCTGCTACTTTGTAAGTCAATTAAATCAATTTTTTTTAAAAAAAAATGTAACTTATTTATGGGTGACAAGACCCTGATAAATCTATTGGGGGAAAAGGCATTAGAATGAATAATTCTGAACTAATTTAGCCAAGTTGTGAGATACATGATTAGTATCTAAAGTCTAACTGCTTTGCTAAATCCAGATAGCAAACTATCCAGAAGGTTAATTAAGAAAAGAATTAATTTATAGTAGCATCAAAAATAACATTTTAAACACAAACAGATCCTGAAATGACAGGAATTCAGATTAGCCCAAATCATCCCCCAAACCAACAGAGCTGATGAGGTGACATTTCCTAGTTCAACTATGAAGTTAGAGCAGTCACATCAGGGTGGCATATGGGTAGGTATGGATTGGGAAAATGGAATTGCAAATTCATAAATGAACCCTTACATTTGTGGCTGATTGATTTCGGAGACACGTCAGCAAATGTGGCATTGAGATAACTGAATATCCACATATAAAGAGTAAAGCTTCCTTCGTACCTCAGGTCAGACGGGAACCTTGACTCAAAGAGCACGCCCAGCCTTGCAGATGCTAAAACTGCGAAACTCTTTGGGGAAAATAACTGAGTAAATATCTGTGACTTGAGACTAGGAAATCACATCTGAGATGTGACACTAAAAGCACATGTGACAAGAAAAAGTAGACAGCCTGACTTCTATAAAATGTCTGCAAAAACTGTGCTTCAAGGGCACCGTCAAAAACGCGGGAAGAGTAGACACAGCCACTATACTGCTTGACCAATCTTTTATGTCTACCCAAGGCTCGCCCCTCAGTCAGACCTTCAGCAGCTCATCCCATGCTAACACATAAGGTCACTCTGTCTTTGGTTTTTATTGTTCTCATTTAATTAGTCTATCAAATACAGTGCTATAGTTTCACGACTCCCCAGCTTATATGGTGCAATTCTTCACTGAAACCCCTTTAGCAAACGACGGTGTTCTGATGAATCATCTATACACTAAACAGCAGAGGGTACTGTAGATGACCAAGAAGGCTGCTTGCACTGAACTCAGACGTGAACAAGTCTGTCTGGAGAGTGATGTCAGAGCAAAAGGAAACAGAACTGTCCGTCAGCCTCCGCTTTGCCTGTCTCTCTCGAGCACGTGGTCTGTATTCTGTGACTTCTCCTTTGCCCTCATCATACTTGACAATCTAATTTTCATTCCGAGTTCTTCTCTGAAGACAGCTGCAGATCAACAGGCATATAGAAAAGTTAACCAAGCCCCCCGAGAGGTGCTCGAGCAGTGGAATCATGTATTCGAGGTAGAGATTTCTCCTCCGAGAGAAAAAAACGTCTTCATCCGAGCATCGCCGGCATCACATGACGCTGTAGCCCCACACCATGCCCTTTGTCACCTGCTCTGAACTAGATCCCCAGGGAGGGCTGCCCACTTCTTTCTACCTGACCAGTGACTGACTGCTTCATCCAAATCACTGGACTTTTGAGGAATGGTGAGATAGGGCTACAAAATTTTTCTGACTATTTGGGGTAGAGGGCTTAGCTGTCTTCAGCAGTTGTTTGGTTCTTGCTAAACACAGCAGCTGAGGGAGGCCATGGTCACAAGTACCTTTCTTTTTTTACTGAATTCAGGATCCAGCAAAACTTAGTGCCTTGAACACCTCCATCTGTACTCCACCCAGTCCTTTCTAACAGACCCATCAAGGGGTATACACTGATTTCAAGTCCCATTTCATCCAGCTCCTACTGTTTGCAATGCTATTCCTCTTGGGTGAGAGGGAAGTAATACACGAAGAAGGGAGGAAACGAATACTGAAGCCTGTTAATATTTTTACATTTCTTTTGTTAGATAAAAGTGTAGCAACAAATAGACCTCCAGCTACAGTTTGTTATCCAAACTGTTCACGACGTTACACACAGATGTCAAGCCACAGCGCCAAGACAAGTCATCTGGAATAAGAACTGATGAGGTTGAGCTACTAGTGAGTCAGAGAGCAGCTTTCCCGTAATACGCACACACAAGCACACACATTCTCATGTGAAACCTCAATATCCCCGTTCACAAGCATCCATTTATTTGTCAATCTCACGTACTTCCTGTGCATCTCTTACTAGTCAGAATTCCCACAGCCACTGACCTTGGCCTCTTTAGCATGGCCCTGAGAGGATCTGGACCTCAGACCCAGACAGACTGCCCAAGCAGAAGGAGAGTGGAGCTGCTTACATCAAAGGCTATTCTAGATCCAATAGTAGGACTAGGTAGAACGCTTTTCTAAAATCAGTTACAGACGTTAAAATATAACAGATTATTTTTGAGTGTAAATATATATAGCATCATAAAACTAATTTCACAAGAACAGTTTAATGACGCATCACTGGATGTACATAAATTCAATTCAAGATGCTAATTTGGTTCCTTAACTATAAAGGTGGAACATAACCATCTCTAAAATTGCAATCATCTTAACTTCCCAATCATATGCAGAATTTGAAAATTTCAATCAATTTTAGCATATTCATGACATGGGGGTTTTGAAAAATGCATCCAAAATTATAATACTGGCTGCTGAGAATTAGAAAAAAGAGCGGACTCAAAATGATGGCCTTAGCTTCTACCTTAAACATCTCCAAAGTGGGGAAAGGAGCACAAAAGTAAATATCAGAGCAAAAAACAACAAAGTAGAAAAGAGAAAAAGTCCAAAATCAATGAAAGCAGATCAGTAAAACTGATAAGCCTTGGGACTAACAGATGAGAGAGAGGAAGGCAACACCAGCATCCATCTCCACAGCAACACCAGCATCCATCTCCACAGCAACACCAGTTTCAGGAGCACACATGGCCTCAGAGTCTACACTTGCTACACTGTCATGGAAGATGCCCTGCCAATTATATGACCTAGGATAAAATGAACAAATTGCTTAAAAATAAACTACTAAAGCTCACGCAAGAGCAAACATGCTGGAGGGCAGTGTATTAAAGAGATCTAATCTGTGGTAAAAAGATTTTCTACAAAGGAAACATCACAGGTGTCTAGATTCACCAGGAAATTCCATAAAACATTAAGGAAGAAAGAGAATCACTGCACACAAATTCTTCAGAAAAAAAAAATTGAGAGGGGGATACACGTCAACTCCCTGTGCTGTAAACATGTTTTTGGTATCAAAACAGACATCACAACAAAAGAAAATAAGGAGATGACTTTCTTCATGAGTACAGATTGTGAAAAATTCTTAAAATCAACTCTAACAATGTGTCAAAAAGATAATAAATCATGGCCAAAGGAGATTTATCACAAGAACACAAGGGTGGGATAAACACTTAAAAATAAGCCATTGGAATTCCAAATCCCACTGCAATGGTCTCGAAAGAAAATCCAGCATAAATTCCTGGTTGCGGGGAGGGGAGCACCTTGATCAAAGTAGCAATAGGGGTTTAGGAGAGGGTTAATTGAGTAAGTATAGCTGCAAAGGCATGAAGATCTGCATCCAGGTTCCCATAATCCAAGCATGTAAAGATGGGTACACTGGTATGTGGTCTGCAACCCCAGCACTCCCACAGCAAAATGACCAGAGAGTCAGGAGAATCTTCAGAAACACACAAGCATCCTACATACACAGGTTACAATAATAACAGCAAAATTAAGAAGTAGGAATAGAAGTAAACATCCTCAATCTACAAAAGCCTTGGGTTCATGCTATACTTTATGGTTAAAGGGTTACTGTTCCCTCGGATGTCGTAACTCCTTGTGTGTGGTTCTAGACTAGTGATCGAGAAAAAGAGAACCACTCAGACTGCAAATTGAAAGAATGAATGCAAGAATGGTTCAACTACTATGAAAGCAGATGTCAGACCTGCAACGCGTGGCCCAAGAAACCAACCTGTGGTTCACAATAACCAGCCCAGAAAGGCAAGCTGCTGTCTGTAGCCAAAGAAGCTAAAAATGTTGTATAGCAATCAGCTTCATAAAGCCAGGATATGATTCATTATTGATAGCTTGTCTAACTTTACCTCCATTTCCACTGAATGTCAACTGGAAAAAAAAATACATCTAAAACTCATCATGGATTTCTCCTCCTTCTGTGAAGCCACCCAAAACCTCTGTATATGCACAGAATCCTGAACAGACACCAAAATTTCTTGTTCTTTCCCCTACTGGAAACCTCCCCACTCCTCTGCCTGCTATTGGCAGATGATAGTAGATGACTCTCCCGTTGTAGAAGTGCTGAAGAAATATGTTTTGCTTGTTATTATTAGTTAGTAATCTTCAAATTTATGAATGTAAAGAAAGAAAACTTACCTCACAAACAAGCTAGTAAGGGCAGAAATTACCATAAAATTTTTTGAAAAGTTGCTATACCTTGGTGAGTTAGTAATGTCTCAGGGTGCAAAAATAAGCCTGCAAAATCAACTGTGTGGCAACAATCAGAAATGTCCTTAAATAAAGGTCATTTGTGATAGACAGCATTAACAATATGAGAAATGAAGGCATGGCCCAAAAATATGTACAAGAGGAATTAGAGAAGATTGGTGTAAGCTGAAAGGTATGCCATACGCACAGATTATTAGGCTTAGTATTATCCAGATATCAAGTTGCCTATAAATTACTTATAGATTATGTAATTCTGATCAAAATCTGTCATCTTTTGAAAAAAATAAAAATTGGAAAGCTTATTTTAAAATGAATGGTGGAAAGTATTTAGAAAAGCCCAAGCAGCCATAAGCAAGAACAAGGACTTGTACTACCCACTTCAAGACTCACTATTGATGCTACAGTAATCAAGAGACTGAAGAATGATATCAATATAGAAAAACAGATAAGTGAAACAGAGTGGCCAGAAATGGATTCACATACATCAATTGATTTTTTGACAAAAATGCAAAATTAATTCAGTAGTGGACACTCACAGAACTAACTATAAAACCTAGAAAAATATTACCTTTGGAAAAACTGGGAGACACTATAAGGAATGAATTATTGATACACACAACAGTATTAATATGGTTTGGATCCATAACGTATCCCAAAGGAACACGTGTTAAAGGCACGCTATCCAGGCTCGTGTCATTGGAAAATGATGGAACTCGGTGGAACATGGATCAGTCTTTAGGCTATTAGATGTGTTGCCTAAAATATATATATATACATACCCCGGCCTCTTCACTTTTATATCCTAGCCATGAGGGTCCCCTGCATTTTCTCGTGGTGATATGCTGCCTTTTACTGGTCCAAAGCCAATGATACTGCTCACTTATGAAAGAGAACCTACAAAATGATGGCCAAAATAAACCTTTTCCTTCTTAAAAATTGATTGTGTCTTTATTTCACTATGGTGATGGAAAGCTAACCAACACACAGTCATACACACACACACACACACACACACACACACACACGACTCTGCAGTCAAAGAAGCTAGACACAGAGACCACACACCTTTTGATCATGCCTCTGAAAGACAGCATGTCATCTACTGTAACAGGGCATGTCACCTACAGTTCAGGCAGTGGAGAGAGGGAGAGCGGGGGACTGGAGACTCTAGATGGCACAAGTAAATCTGGTTATAGAAAGGCAAGCTTCCTTTCTTACCCAAGAAAACCAAAATATACCCAACAACTCCAGTTTCACTACTGCCACATCCCCAAATTCTCAGCTCCAAGTTAGTGACTTTCATGAACTTTCTCCACCAAATCTCTTGCCCCCCACTGGAGTTTTGTTGGATTCAATCCATGAGGATCATGCAGGCAGGCCTGGCTCCATGGTGCATGCACAGAAAATGTCCCTGTAAAAATTCCCGTGTCAAGAAATGAACGCCACTGCAAAGATGGTTCATTGCTCCCAATCCCCAAGAAGCAGGCCATGTCTAACCATGGTGTGCGAGAAGCGGCGTACGCATACACAGGGAGGGCCCTGGGCTAGTCACACAGCAGCAGAGGTACATTTTATGGCAAGAACATTTCTTCCGATTGCCACAGGAGAAAGGCAGGATGAACGGGGTTGGTACTTGTCAAGCTGCAGCAATTTCAGTGGGCCCTAAGGCATAGGAGCAGTCCCTGGTCATCTGGAACATGTCTCTTGGCTGTTTAGGATACCTAGGCCTAGTTCACAGCGTGAAGAGTCTGAAGGAAGACTGCTGGGGTATACACTCCGGGTTGTTGATTTGTACTTGAAAAACGGGAGGTGTGGGTGAGGTGGCTAAAGAGAAGGGAGAAGAAAATGAGACATCCAGAGTTGACAGAAGCGGTGCGTCCAGCACAAGTGGATAGGGCAGAGAGTGTAAGCCACCTGGAAGTTAGAAGAGCTGACAGCACCTGCATGGCCACACAGCACAGCTGTCTGTCACTTGGTTTACTCCTCTCCTGCCAATGTATTAGAATTCCTCATCTTTGAGCAGGGCCCCAAGCACTATGGAGCTGATTCTTCCTAGTAGAAAGGAGGTACTCTCGTTCCTCCTCCAGATCATGGCTTACCAACGTCTTCACACATCTGCCTCAGCAGGTGATCCACTGTAGCTGGGACAGCTGTGCCAGGACACCCTGCGCTCCTCTTCCCTGAGAGGAGTTAGCTTCTCCCTGTGAGGATCCAAGAAGGGCCACCCCAGATTGCTGGAGAAGGATAAGTGCCCAGACCTTGTAGAGTAAAGCACAGATTTGGCCAAGGCCCCAAACCACAAGAGTAGAAGTCAACAGGTGAGCCATCTGGGGAGCCCCACGACCACAGCCCTGTGAACCTCAGCACTGGCTGCATGCCCAGGCTGAGGCAGCAGGGAGTGAAGACAGACATGAGACCAAGATGTGCAGAGTATGTACCTTAGAGACTGACCACAGTCTGAACTTCTCACTGCTGGCCTCTGGAACCCAGAGCAAAAGCCTGGAGCCTGGTGTAGCCCTTATGCTGAGAAGAGCGCCTTTCATCCCACTGCACAGCGGATCCCTCAGCTTTGCGCTTGAGTCCGAGAACTCCAAGGTCTTCTCTGGGTCCTGCAGATTGAAAAGCTCTGCTGGTAGGGCTTCCCTAGAGAGGTCTCCAAAGAGTTCAGTGACCACACCTGAAGTTCAGGTGGAACTCCAGTGCTGAACATACCCCAGGTGCACCATGACCTCACCTTCTTGGGGATAAAAGACAGGATTGGGATGGGACCAGTTATGGGGACAACAAGTCTAGACGGACCCTGGGACATAAAACAATCTCAGATGAATGCTGTGTTACTTTACCAATAATAATAATAAACATCCTATATTTTTCTTTCTGTTTTCTGCATTTCTATATGTTAGCTATAGGCTGGGAGCCTAAACTGTGTTGAACTGGGTGAAACTGATGTTCTGAAAGTGAAAAGTGACCAAATGTTGGCAACTTCAAGTGGTTCGGCCTTATATTTCTTTCATCATCAGAAAAATATACATTTTCAGAAGGGTAGGGAGGGAGTCTGTGAAAAGATGAGAAAGGAAATCAGAATATACTCTATGAAAAAAAGTTACTGTCAAAAAAGTTTTAAAGGGTTGTATCTACCTCCAAGATAAATATTATCAAAAAAGATAAATATTAAAAAGGAAATAGAGTGTAAACATTAATCACTCCTGAATCATTCATTTTTTTCTTTCTCAGTTTCAGTAAGTCTCATATAGTCCACAGATTTAAAAACACGTTATTAGCAGCCACAATAGATGAATGTATAAAGCATTAATCGGGGAAAAATTGGAAATGAGCTACCACGCTGTGAAAAGACAAACGAAACCTTAACCACTGTGGTAATAATTTGAGTAACCTTCCCCCATTCTTTCTCAGACATTTGAATATTTAGTCCCCAGTTGGTGGCACCTTGGGAGAAGGCTTAGGAGATGTGGCCTTGCTGGATTTCCACGTTTGAAAGGATTCATGTCATTTTGAGCACACTCTACTTCCTGTTTGTGACCCAAGATGTGAGCTCTCAACTGCTACTCTAGCTATCTGCAGCTCAGGACCTCCACCTACCCTCATGGATTCTAACCATCACGCAGCTCAGGACCTCCACCTACCCTCATGGATTCTAACCATCACGCAGCTCAGGACCTCCACCTACCCTCATAGATTCTAACCATCAAGCAGCTCAGGAATCTCCACCTACCCTCATGGATTCTAACCATCACGCAGCTCAGGAATCTCCACCTACCCTCATGGATTCTAACCATCACTCAGCTCAGGACCTTCACCTACCCTCATGGATTCTAACCATCACACAGCTCAGGACCTCCACCTACCCTCATGGATTCTAACCATCATGCAGCTCAGGACCTCCACCTACCCTCATGGATTCTAACCATCACTCAGCTCAGGACCTTCACCTACCCTCATGGATTCTAACCATCACTCAGCTCAGGAATCTCCACCTACCCTCATGGATTCTAACCATCACGCAGCTCAGGAATCTCCACCTACCCTCATGAATTCTAACCATCACGCAGCTCAGGACCTCCACCTATCCTCAGGGACTCTAACCATCAGGGAACAAAAATCAAACCAACAGAATCCGAAAGACCAAACTCCCTTTGGAAAGTTGCTGCAGCCACAGAGTTTTATCAAAGCAATAGAAAAATAATTAAGACAGAGGTTGATATCAGGATTCTGGGGTGTTGCTACAACATATCTGACCACATGGTTTGGGGGAAGCATGTAGAGGACCTTGGGGTTTTATAGAAAAGTGCTCACCATAAGCAGAGCTTAAAGGGCTTTAGGAGGAGCCTGTGAAGCAGAAGTGCTGAGGACAAACAATAGTAGCAACTTCATTAGAGAATGTCCCGTTATATTTTGAAAAAGAAAAAAAGAGAAAGGAAGAAGGAAGAGAGAGAGGAAAGGCAGAAAGGAAAAAAAACATGTTTCTGGATTTTGTTGTAGTTTGGTTTTGTTTGATTTTTGTTTTTCTTGTCCTTAAGAACTTCTGAGGCTAAATTTTAAAGCAATGAGCTAATTTCCTTGGTGGAAGAAGTTTCAAGACAGCTTGCTACTGACTCTGCCGTGTGGTTTTTAGAACTCACTCTTACTCAGGTCTACAATGGAAAATAGAAAATGAAGCACAAGGAAATAAAAACTGTCCAGGTGTAGGAGAAAGAAGAGCACAAGGTAATGTCATGCTGGGGCCAAGGCATGTGCTCAAAGAGCCCTGATCAGCACCGGGGTAAATCTCAGGGGGACCCCAACAGCAAGACCCCAACAGCTAAACTTCCAACTTGTGAAGAGTAGTCTGAAGCAAGCTTGGTTTCCCAAACAGAAGATAAAGCTACTGAGAATGCTATTTGAGAGGGGTACCAAGCAGGCAGGCCAACTTGGCGGTGCCACCCACTGGCTTTGGATCAGGAAGAATACATGAGCAAAGGGGTTGGGAAATCTTCCTCTGCGGTGAAGGAGAGCTGAGGCCAGAAAATATGTGGACGTGCAATCCCTGCACGAAGGTCCTGAGAAGGCAAGGGGCCCTGAGAGGTCACTGAAGCTGTAGACGTGAATGGTGCTAGAGGACCAAAGATGTTGGGCATGATAGAGCCATGGGATTCCTGCTAAGGAGTATTGCACACAAGAAAGAGAAAGAGAGAGAGAGAGATAAGCCTTAGTGGCAGCAAAACTGGAAGGACAGAGCCATCTAAGTCCTTTGACGTAGAGTATGCCTGCTGGAGTTTTAGTTTTGCCTTTGTTCAGGGTTTCCTCGCTACTCTATTCAAATCTGTTTGCAGCCCAACAATCAAACTTTCCTTCTAAAGGGGAAGAATGTGGAAGACTGTAGGATTCTGGACAGAAAGGTGACTGAACAACGCAAGGAGAGCATACAGGCCATCCTAGTGGGAACTCACAACAGTAGTACTGAGAACAATTTAGACTTATTCCTAACTTTTGAGACAGTAATATGTATTCTATGTCATTGTACATGAAGTATATATAATCTGCTTTTCTTTTTGAACAAGGAGTTACAATTAATAAGACAGTGTCTTGGGACTCAGAAGAGACTTTGGACTCAGTAAGGTGTCAAGATCAAACAACTATAGGGAGTTTTGGAATTCAACCAAATACACTTTGCATTATGATATAGCCATGAGCCTATAGCTACCAGGTAGTAGAATGTGGTGGTTTGAATGAGAATGGGCCACAATCCTTATGTGTTTGAATACTCGGTCTCTAGACGGTGGCTGTGTGGGGAGGATTAGGAAGGTGTGGCCTTGCTAAAGTAACTATGTCACTGGGGCTGGGCTTTGATGTTTCAAAGTCATTTCAAGTTAGCCCTCTCTGCTTCCTCTTCGTGGGCAAAGATGTGAGATTTTGGCTGCTGTGTAGCCTGCTGCCTTCACTCCGTTATCATGGACCCAAACCATGTGGAACTGTAAGCCCCAAATAAACTCTTGGTTCTATTAGTTGTCTTGCTCATGGTGTTTTATCACAGCAATAGAAAAGTAAACTGAGACACACGTATGTTACTAAGTACAAAAAAAGCAAAGCCATAAACTTAAATAGTCCAATCACATAATATTCTAGAAAAGACAAAACAGTGGAGCTGGTAAAATGATCAATGGTTGCAAGGGCCTAAGAGAAAGGAGGGAGGAGGAGGCAGGGAGAGGGAGAGAAACATGAGCACATGGACCCTAAGGGGCAATTAGGGTGGGAAGAGTCTTAGAATGCTGTAACACCCACAGAACACACCCTCACACAAAGTGAGTTCTTGTGGTAACAAAGAAATTCACAAGGCCGCAAATATCCGATCCCAGCAAATGTGCCTCACTCATCACACACGATGTCAACCCCAGAGAGAAAGAGATGATGAGGTGAACCGTGCCTAGGGGAACTCTGCGGTCCGTTCAATTGTTTTGTAAAGCTAAAACTGCCTGAAAAATAAGTCCTTTAACTTAAAGATCCCAAGGTAAGACACAAACCTTGCTTCTTCTCCAGTGCCGAATAAATGGATAGACCAGACATTGGAGAGAGAACACAGATCTAGTGTGTGCATCAGGAGGAGCTGCAGTCTCCGGCTGTCCACCATGAGGGAGCTCAAGGAAGCCAAGAAACCCAGAGACACAGACATGCAGCGCCACCTTTCCAATGACCTAAAGCTGACCAGCCCCCTGACCCCCAACAGTGTGAGTGACATCAGCCTTCCCATGCTTCAACGAGTGTGCTTCTCCACCTCAGGCACTGTGGATTTTCCATCTGGGGTGCTTCAAGCTCTGCTAACAGCTCATCTCCTCTCCAACACTCGCAAACATTTCCAAAGGAAAAGAGCTGCTCAGGACATGGAGTGTCCCCAGCCAGCCTAAAGCCACCAGACTGTGAGGACAGAGCACTTTATCTGACTTCTTCCTAGCCCCAAGGCTTTTTCAGGTGAAGAGGTCTTCCCAAGACTTGACAACTAGAATTACCATCCAGCCAGATGCCTCTTGTCACCTCTGTAGAAGTGTGACAAACTGGTCCCTCCTTTGCTATCTTGGTAGAAACACATATTTGTGTTGTCTGACCCAGATTTATGCATTGCTCAAGGACAACTCTGAGCGACCATCCACGAATGACAAAATACATTTCTTTCTCCCCTTGCCTTGTATTATTCACCAAAGCAAAAATGTCTGTTTCCTTCAAAGTGCTTTCCTTGGAAAACTGCTAGCCAACTTATCAAAAATCAAAAGGCTTATAATAAATAAATAAAACCTTTCATGGAAATTTTCAGACTCAAATATAAATATCACTTAATAAAACCCATTGATCCATCATGGCTGGTCTGCAATTGGGTTCAGCAGTAGGCCAAAGTCTCACTAGTTTTATCTATAGGCCAAGTACATTCTCATGAATGAAGACAGCTCGCCTGGAATTAAGGGTATTAGGATATGCCCAGTTCATGCCTAAAGTGTTCCAGAAAACTCACTGACTCAACATACCATAGAACAACATACTATATAGCATACTTCTCCATTGACGCTACTAACTGTAATGTGGGGTATACCTAGAAAGAACAAACACAACATATTTCAGTTTATAGAGTGTTTTTCTAGTCAAAATATCCTAGGTTCCACCTATGAGGTGGTTGATAGTTGTAGTGGTTTAAATAGGAATGACCCCCATAAACTCAGGTGTGAATGCTTGGCCCATAAGGAATGTCATTATCAGGAGGCATGGCCTTGTTAGAGGAAGTGTGTGACTCCATGGAAGCAGGCTTCAAGGTCTTATATGCTCAAGCCACACCCAACATGGCTCACAGTCTCCTTCTGCTGCCTGCAGATCAAGATGCAGAACTCTCAGCTCCTTCTCCATCACCATGTCTGCCTGCATGCCACCATGCTTCACGCCATGATAATGGACTAAACCTCTGAAACAATAGATTAGCCCCAAGTAACTGTTTTCCTTAATGAGAGCTGCAGTGCTCGTCGTGTCTTTTCACAACAATAAAACCTCAAACTAAGGCAGAAGTCAAGCATCTATTCTCAGGCTTCTTCCTACAGCATTAGCTTGAACTGGGAGAAAGGCAACTGAAAAAGTACACAGCCCACCCACAAGGATGCTTTTTGGAACTGAAATCACAAGGTGACAATGGTACAGGCCTTAGTTTCCCAATGGTAAAACACCTATCTTTGGTGTGACATAGTACCTTCATCTTTCCAACTCTGACTTCCTTGATGGGCACAGTGGTTCCCAACCCAGGCAGGTCTTTCTTCCTAAATGTCTAAGTGTCTCCTCTATGGGTCTGTATTGCAGACTGATACTTGGATGGATATCCAGTTAGTTCTATCACTGATGGATGTGTGTGCTATCACTGATACTGGCTGAGCTGGTGCAAGAACAAAAACCTACCAATGAAGCAGGGAACTGGCAGACAGTAGCTAAAGGATCCACATTCTGGCAGCGGATAAATAGATGACCCCAGAAGCCAGAAGAGGAGTACACCAGATGCAGAAAAATGCTGCCTCTGTTAGAACTCGAGAGCAGCCCAGCACTCCTCTCTGGGCTCCTTGTCTGCTCAATTATGGCTCCAATGCTTCTATTCTATGGTCCTGTGGAAAGAATCGCTTCCTAGACCCCTAACTAATCACTAATTCTTCTCCATGCTCACCTTGAAAGCCCTGGCCCACATTTATGACCAAGTATGATCATTCCACTTGACCTGGGGTCAGATCTCTGTACATAGACCCTGACCATGATTTAAAGTCTATAGATGCCAGCCAATTCCAGAAGACATGATGACAAAGCCCAATAGACAAAAACTGCAGGCTATAAGGTCTTCTTATGAAATACCATGGCCATTAACCTATGGGGCTGCACTGTAGAGAGACTTCTGGCTGAAACAGTTAACTCTGGAATCCACAGTTACAGAAAGTCGATGTGGAGCCTAGGTTGTCTCTAGACTGAGAAGAATTTAGTGTCTTAGCCGCTTCCTCCCCATGGTCTTTTTACGTGTTTCTGGCCGACTATACCAACACAGCAATTGGGAAAGTGTCCTCATCTGTAGAATACAGCATGAATTTAAAGTTTGGAGACTCGGGATATGAACTTTCTCTTCAGATTTATTTCATGCAATCCACTGCTTTCATGTTGCATATAAAATTCCCCACACTTTGTAATAACACCTGCTGTTCTGCAAAGTGCAAAACCAATAACATCTTGAGCACCCCCAAATGCGAGTTTCTATTCCAACCGCTATTCCAAGCATTGCAGGGCTCACTCCAGACTCTGGGTGGGTTCGGGCCTCTTTTTATTACAAAACGAACCTGAAAACTAAAAGGCACAGTTAAAAATATAAACAACGCTTTGGGGTTTTGAGTTTGCTTCCTGTTTTTAACCCCATCGTTTTACTTGGCATCTTCAATGGAAACTGATGAGGAAGGGATGAATTCATGGATGCTAAGATTCTGCTGTATCACAAAGGCCAGCCACCCCACTGTGACCTGCCATCAGGGGCGGCAGTGGTTATAAAGAGACCCTGAAGGTTCCACTGTTACTCAGCCCACCCTAAAAGCCAAGACATAGGCAGACTGCTCACATCTATGTGAGATGTACAAAACCTGGCAAGCTCCAAGAGGTACGAAAGGAACCACAGGTCCTAGAGCCTCTGCTGTCCATTACACAGATAATATCCCCATTCCACTCATCCCTTCCTCACCCACCACCCTCCTTCCAAATAAATGGTCCCTCCCTGCAGGATTTACTCAAATCCATGATGAAGAATGAACAAAGGGCTTAGGTGTGCTATTTCGAGATGTTTATTTTGGTACTATTTAGCACAGGAGGAGGCAACCTCTTGAGGGAGGGAGCGAGCAAGTGCTTAAGTCAGCATCTCTCAGAGTGACTCTCCGCTCACACGGACGGTGGAATTCCACCCAGCCTTTTATCACTGTCTTAGCGGCATTTAAAAAAGAAGATAAAGGAAAGGAGAAACTTTCAGAACTGCAGACTGGAGCTCTGCTTTACAGTACTAATTAGCCAGGCGGCTCCTTCCCACCTGGCCTTCCACACACAGCTGTTGCCAAGGCAGGTGAGGTCAAAGGACTGGAATTGCAAGCCTGCAGTATTTCTCACAGCAATCTTTTGTGTCTCTCCATCACAGCCAATCTGGACCCCCTTCCAGGATCGGCAAAGGGCATTTTGTTTCCCCACTTCCTTTCAGGCATCGGGGGTTCTGTATTGTCCCTCAGCCATACTTTCAAAACTAACCAAGCCCCAGACCGGATCTGCTTAATTTGGCCATGTAGCCCTGCTCTGTGCCTTAGAGTTAGCTCACTGCCTGGTCTCCATCCCCGAGAGCCTCAGGCCCTCCTCTCTGTCCAGCTGGGTTCCCAAATTGTCCTTCCCCTCTCTGGGTGCCATTGAACCTGTGCTACAAATTACAGACCAGACTGTCACTGCCAAGCCCCGCAGGCATCCCTCAGAGGTGGAAGCTCCATTAGCTCTGTCGCTCTGTAGACCCCTACTCGCATCTACCAGGGCAGCCCTACAGCTCATTACTGCCTCTGCCTCCACCACCCCAAGGTGTGCCAGTCCATAGCTAGGCAGCAAGCGCACCTCTGACCCGGTGCTGTGGGTAAGCTGGGCTGTGTAACAATTTACCCATCAGCACCTGCCCTTGAGGAGCCAGGCAGCCGTCATCCAATAGGACCAAGCCTCCCTGTATTTCTGAACCTTGGGTCAATGGCTAGAACATTCTGAAAATATAATAAAATACTATTCAAGAAAGGGATCTCCTGGAATAGAACTGAACTGTACCATTGCCTATCGTTTCTCCTGAGTAAGGAAGTGGGAAGAGGGCCAGGAAAGGGACCAGGAAGGACTCTGCTGAGGAGTCGTCCAATAAACAGGCTCATGTACGACAGCTGGGCAAATGGCGTAGTTTCTCTGTACCCCAATTTACTCAGAGAAGGGTGTAAAACAATGAGGTGTCCTGTTTTCAAGGCTTTCAAAATAAAAAGAAAGGGGGAGGGAGGAAGGGAGTGGAGAGGGAGGGAGGAAGGGAGTGGAGAGGGAGGGATAAAGAGAGGGAAAGAGGGAAAGAGAAGGAAAAAGAGAGACAGAGGGAGGGAGTAGAAAAGGAGAGGGAGGGAGAGAGAGAGAAAGGGAAGGAGAAACAGAGGGAAAGAAGGAAGAAAGGAAGGAAGGAAGGAGGGAGGGAGGGAGGGAGGGAGGGAGGGAGGGAGGGAAGGAAAGAAGGAAGGAAGGAAGGAAGGAAGGAAGGAAGGAAGGAAGGAAGGAAGGAGGGAGAGAAGGAAGCGAAATGCTGGCTGAGTACTTGCCCAGATGGGTGAGGCTCTAAGCTCCACCACCAGCACCAGAAACAGAAGTTTTAAATGAACGAAACGAGATGATGCATGTAAACTTAGCGCTTGCGCTCTGCAAGGCCTTGCAGCCACAGCCAAGCACTGTGTGAGACGCCCATACAGCAGGAAGCCCCTGCATAGAGATGGCTCTCCTGCTATGTCTCCATGTTCCCGAGTTCCACATTGCTGGAATCTGCACTAGAACACATAGCCGCTGGACACGGGGAAGGACCCTGAGTTCCAGGCCAAAGTATACAAAGGGCAGCTAAGAAACAGGTCCAGGCTTTCGAGTCAGAGGCACGAAACTTTTGGCAAGCTGTAGGGTACTGCCTGCTTCCCTAGGCACAGCCCGGCGTAGCAGCAGGTGAAGAAAGGGAGCAATATGCCCCAATAACCCACAGACAATCTCTGCTGCTGGCTGAGAGCCATGCACCTTAGCCCACACTTGCCCTTGGTCTGTGCACATTTCCAAGAACTTGAAATGTATGCAGATAAGCTCAGAGACTGGATCTGCAACTTGATGACATCTCAGAAGAACTTCCCGATGTTCGTGTCCCCTCCCCTGGCAAAGATCTCCCGAGCTCCATGGAGGATATATTCTTACAATATGCATGGCTCTGCTCCAGAGCCTTAATGCTAGGCTAGGCTGTTAATGTATGACAGGACTCAGTAAGCAGGGCATCTTATTTCTCAAGCTCCGCTTGCAAGCCTAATGAAGAAAGACACTAGCAAAAAGCAGAAAAAGCACTTAGAAACCAATAAACAGCTCTCCCCTGAAGGGTTGCCTTGTTCCATATGCTGCACAAATCCACTGGCTTTAGAGTCCCAGCTACCCAACCCTGTGCTTCTGAGGGTCCCCAGCACTTCCAACTCAGAGTGACTCTGACAGACAAAATCTTCATCGACAACAAGGTAATTCTCACACGCCCTCCTGAAGCTGCGTTCAGCCAAGATTAATCTCTCCAACCTTGCCTGATGCTGTATTCATTTTCTCAGTATGCACTACTCTAGCTTTAAGACATACCAACAGAGGTTTATCATGAATGAAATGCAGCTCAGATTCTAGGCACTGTCAGCAACACACAGAACTCCTTTCACTCTTCCCACCCATTCTCTAGTCCAGGGCTCTGCACTTTGCTTCTGCTTATTCAGAGGACTGCTCAAGGCAGCCTCCTCCATGGCCTGAGATAGAACATGTTCCCAGAACACCCTAGCTTTGCCTCTCGGCCTGGCGGCATCTTTTCATTCATCCATAATTAGACAGAGATGGCCAGACAAGTGGGATGGATATTTAGAGAGATGATAGTTAGATTGATAGATTATAGATAGATGATAGAATATTTAAATATCAAGGCTACTTAGATGTAGATATGATGTTTCTGATCTCTCTATTTCCTAATGTAGGCAGAGACACTGAGACAAAAGGAATCAGAGCTAGAGAGGAAGGTAATTTTTTTTTCTAATCCCAACTTTCCATTTTTCCCCAATCACCAATTAAGCATCTTCCTGGGGACTCACAGGGATTTATGGATGGATTTAAACTTTTAAAAAAATGAAATTGAAAACATTCAAAAATTCATAAATTAAGAAAAAATTTAAAGGAGCAGCAAAATGGCTCAGAAGTAAAGGTGCTAACTTGCCACAAAGACTAATCACCTGATTCTGATCCTGGAACCCACTTGGTGAGAGGGGAGGATAGACTTGATTATCGTCTGACTTCCACAAGAGCTGTGACATACACATGTCCACACACACAGTCACACACATAAGCAATAGATGCAAAAAAAATTAAAGAAAAGTAATAAGGACCAGAGTTTCAGATCTATGTGGATTCTGGAAAGACACTGAAGAAAGCAAATTTGAAACTTTAGTTTTTCTAATTATTTCAGCAGTTGGCAACTTATGAACTTTAGTGGTAGCAACTGTGTGCTCAATTTTAGACATAAATAAAGCAAATAAGAAGGTACACAGGAAAACACATGAAGATTATTTGAATGTCATAAGGTATTCGTGCTCTCCAGGAACATTACCTGGCTTAGGGCTTGGTATAGATTTCTAACTCCAGAGTAAAAAATAATAATAAGCTGGTTTTTATTATTTTTTTAATAATGTATTAATGAAAGAATGAGAGCAAAGATCTAAAAATAGTGCAAGAATAAAGAGCACTGAAGCAAATATGTTACATATCTATTTATCAGTGGCCTAAATGAACAAAGATAGAGATTGTTGGGATAGATCAAGAAATAAAAGATATGTTTTATTGAAGAAGTCCACAATAAACAGATACTTACAACCTAAAAACTATAGAGAACAACATAATAGACCAAAACTAGAAAAGACAAAGAGATACTAATTCATAAAGAGCCAATGTAAGACCAAGCAGTCACCAGGGATACCAGATAATCCCAGCAACGCAATGAATAATCTCCCCAGAACACTTAGTATGCATCCACCTAATACCAGCTATGAGAATGTGGGCACATCTAGAAAGAGCATCAAAACAGACAGAACTGTAAGGAGAAACAGCAGCTCTGCTATTATAGCTGAATACTTCAGCATGTCTCTACCGAAACTGGACAGCTCCAGCAGGCAGAAAGTCAGTGGGGACACAGGTAAACAGAGAGGCACCGTCATCTGTACAAAATGAACATTTCTATGTAGTCTACTCCAGCCATTAGCAGCACAAAACATTCTTCTCCAGTACATGGAATACATTTCCAAAGTACAAGAAATTGTGACCATAAAATACACTTTAACTGGCTTTGTATAATTGACAGTCAGCAACATCTGTTCTCAGACCACAATGAAAGCTAAACTGGCATGTTATAATAGAAAAATCATTTTAAAACTACTCCCAAATAGTAAGGCATTGAATAGAGCGAGTCTAAATAACACACTGGTCAAAAAAGAAATCTCAGATAAAAGTGAAATGCCATTTTGAGCCTTCCACCAACAGTCAGCCATATTACCTACCACTGGGCTCAGGGACTGCACAGAGCCAAACTTGAAACCTTCACTGGAGAACCCCAGGGCTGTTCCCCTCCCCTACCTGCCAATCTAACAGTTAGTTATTCCTCACAGTGCATCAACCTAGAACCATATAGAATCCAAGCCTGCCGTCTGAAGATGAGCTCCGGGTATGAGTTCCCAAAGCTAGTCTATACCCAAAGGACACAGAAACTGGATTTCATGGCTTTGAGAGGAAGAGGGAGAGAGGGGGGAGAGATAGGAAGAGGTAGAGGTAGAGGTAGAGGCGGAGAGAGAGAGGGGGGGGGAGAAGAGGATAGTGAAGGAAGTTGGTGGGTGAAAATATAGGGGAAGACAGGAATAATTTGAGGAGGGATGAATACAGTCAAAATACATTTTATGACATTTTTATCAAAAAATAAAAAAACATTATAAAAATAAAGTCATTTTGAACAAAATGAAAATATTTAAAAAACTGAAATACAGCAAAAGCAGTGCTTAGAGAAAAATCTATGATGCTGAATATATATTTTGAAAGATGAAGAAATGTGTGCCTATAATGACATTACTTTGGAGACAGGCCACAGGATTGTGAGTTCAAAGCCAGCCTGAGCTATATGCCAAGGTCGAATATGAAGGGGGTCTCTGATAGAGTGTTTGATCAGTGTTATGAAAATCCCTTAGTTCAAGGAGGACAGGGAAGAAAAGGAGGAAGGGAGGGAGGGAGATAGTGGAGGAAAGAGAAGGAAGAAGACAAAGGAAATGATGAGGGATGGCAAAGATGAGGAAGGTGGCTCTAAAATCACTCACCTAAGACTCAGTTTTAGGGAAGCAGGGAGAGAAGAAAAAATCTGAATCCAAAGAAATGTAAAAATTGGGGCAAAAATAAATCAATAAAATGAAAAACAGAAAATTAACAGAGAAAAATCATCCAAACCAAAAGCTTGTCCTTTGAAAAGATCAATAAAATTATAAAGCCTCTAGCTAGACAAAGCAAAAAAGGGGAATGACATAAACCATTAATATCAGAAGTAGAAAAGAAAGTATCACTATGGGAACATGGATGCTAAGCAGACAATAAAAGAACAGGATGCATAGTTCCATCAACTTGATGGGCAAGCTGGAACAGAGAAATAGTGAAGGACACAATCTAACAAGAAGGAGCATCATGAGGAGGCTTACTCATATCTACTCACAAAAGAGAAAGCTCACATGGATTTACCGGCAACTGCTACCCATCTTTTAAGAAGGAATTTAATCAGGTCTGTAAGACATCTTTGAAAGATGCTGAACTCATTTTCTGAGGACAGCAATATCCCAGTTCTAAAGACAATGGAAAAATGATGAGAAAGCTCTAGCCAACTACTTCTCATTGATATAGATGTGAAAATCATGAGCAAAACATAAAAATTCGATCAGATAATGTCTTAGTTACTTTTCTATTGTGATAAAGCACCATGACCGAGGCAACTTACAGAAGGTTGGGTTTATGGTCCCATAGGGATAAAAGTCCATGGCCACCACGGCAGGAAGCATGGCAGAAGTCAGGCAGGCATGGTGTTGGAGCAAGAGTTCAGAGCTCACCTCTCTGTTCGTGAACTGAAAATAGTGCCCGTATTCTGAAATCTCGAAGCTCACCCCCAGTGACATAGTCCCCTTCAGCAAGGTCACACCTCTTAATCCTTCCCCAAACAGGTACCACTTGGGGACCAGGAATTCATTCAAATGCCCAAGTCACTACATTCCATCCCTGACCCCAAACTCCCATGCCTATGTCATCATATAAAATACATTTGGTTCAACTTCAAAAGGTCCCATAGCCTTTCACTATCACAGCGCTGCCTAAACATTCAAATTCTAAAGTCTCTTCTGAGATTCAAGTCAATCTCTTAATTATAACACCCTGTAGAATCAAAAAGAAATCACATACTTCCAACATAATCGGGCACAGAATGTAAGTTACCCTTCCAAAAGGGAAGAGTCAGAGCACAAAGAAGGAACAAAGTAAAATAGAAATCCTGTAACTTCATGTCTGGTGACAAAGGACTTATCTGTCTGTGCCATTACAACTCTGCCACCTGCAGGGTGCCGCATCTCTCTTAGGCTGGTTCTACTCCATGTGCGCAACTCTCCTACAGCCCTAACATCTCTGACATCATGGCGTTTCTAATACAAGTCGGGCTTTACTTTCATGGCATCATGCAGTGCCTCTCAGGACCTCTTGAACCATGGTGGCTTTCCTGAACCAAGGAGGAAGGTTCCGCAACCACTTTGCTAGTGTATCCTTCGTGACTCTTGAAGGCAGTGGACAAGTTTGGTTACCTACTTGACACTGAACTCTTGGATCACACTTGCAGCAAGTTTTGTTTGCTGGTAGTTAGGAGCAGAATTCCCTATGCATTTTCCTTTCACAAGCAGGAAGTTTAACTGGGTGGGGTCTTGTCCTGAGGGCATCTTTCCATCATTACAGAACAGATTTGGCCCCTCCTTAATGGTGTTGATCTCCTTAGTGGTGTGAATATTTTTAACAATGTTGTAGCCACTTTTCCAGCACAAGCCTTGAATGTAACACTAATCTTGCTAGTGCCATTTTTATCTCCAAAACTGTACAATTTTTTTATCTCTTTCTGTACCACTTGCTCTTTTTAACTCTAGACCTGAGTTATAAAGATTCTGAAAAACCATGTGACAAAGTCAATATTAGATTGTCTTGAAATTTTCTCCAAAGAAAATTAGCCCATTACTTCAAAATTTAGCCTAAGTTCTCAGGACAAGGGTAAAGCAGTCATATTCTTTGCCAAAATATCACAGGAATGGAGAATAAGGTTTAGGAAATACTACATTCATATACCAATAAAAGAGCAAGAGAGATGCTCAGTTGGAGAAGTGATTACCATGTGAGCATGAGTTGAGATCCCAGGACCCACCAAAAAGCAAGACATAGCAGCAAAGCACCTCCAGTCCTATCACTGGGAAGGCACAGGCAGATGGATAAGTGAGCTCCAGGTTCAGTGAGATACCTTGTCTCAAAACATAAGGTAGATACAAACAGGAAGACACCCAACACCTATCTATGGCCTCCGTATGCATGCAAATAACATGTATACATGTATATGCATATACACACAACTACAAACATACATACAATACACATAAACCACACGTATTACACAAACCACACATGTGTATGTACATGTACACACACACACACACAGAGAGAGAGAGAGAGAGAGAGAGAGAGAGCAATAAATTAAAAACAGCTAAGTCTGACTACTGTGGTGTCCAAGAACCCTGGGATATGGATCAAGATACCAAATCTACAAATGCACAGTATAGAAGATACTGAGATTGGAAACTAAAGATACATAAAGTATCTACTGAATAAAATTAGAGCAGAAAATTGCCAAATTTTAGACAAAAACAAAACAGACATCCAAATATAAGGGGGAAAGTTAGAATCTAAACACACATTGCCAGAGAAGAACCAAAACGCTATAGTCAACATATCCAAAAAAAAAAAAATGCAAACTCACCTAATAAGGCAAACACCTGAGCTAACACAAGTAATGTGTGGAACCCTAAAAACCAGGAAGGAAGAGAATGTGCATATCAATCTGTGAAAGTAAATATCTCTAACCAAGACTATTATAGCCAGTCAGGCTATCTTTTCAACTTGGTGGGAAAATGAGGATACATCAGGCCTAGCACAAACAAGACAGATGACCACCAACCCAGCACAGCAGAAGAGCTAGGGAAAAAGCTATACTCAAAGAAAGAAAAAACAGAAGTCTCAGCGTCAAGAGTACAAGGGAGAAATCAGCTCATAAGAAGATAGGATGAACAAGGGAGAGCTAGGGAGGAACTCACTGTGTCCCAAAGGCAGAGGAGTTAGAATGTTATCAAAACCAATAGAGCATGGCAGAGGAGGAGAACTGCACACTACATACTCTGGTGAGCATAGATGCAAAAATGCTCAATGAAGTCTTGCAACTTGAATTCAAGAACACAAGAAAATCATACACCACAGCCAAACTGGGTTTCAATTCAGGGATGCAAGAATGATTCACCACAGACAATTCAATGAATACACAACAGGACATGAAAGACTTCACAACAATAATCGAATGATTGTTTAAACCAAGAGAAAAGATTGGTAACAAGACCCAACGTAGCTTCATAATAAACGAAACTCGGAACAGAAAAGAAACACATCTCAGAACAAGAAAACTCAAATATAGCAAACCTATAGACAATACTATAAACAAGTAGAGGAAATTGAAAGCATCTCTACTAACAACTGGCCTTGGCTTGGGTCTTTTTTTTTCAATACAGTGTTCAATGATTTATCTAGAGCCATAAGGCAAGAGAAAAAAATAAAAAGGCTACAACAGAAAAGGAAGAAGTCAGACTATCTCTACTTTTGACGACATGATTCTCTACTTAAAAAGACTCTTCAAACTCCACCACAAACCTCCGAAATCTGCGAAACACTTTTTGGCAAATTAATAGAATATACCACTATATGAAAATCATTAGCTTTTCTATATACTAATAACAAACTTTATCATAAAGAGATGAGAGTTTTTATTCATAATAGCTTCAAAACATGAAACATCTAAGAGTAAACCTAGAGAAGGTGATAATCAACCTCCACCAGGAAAACTTAAGAACATGAAAGCACTACCCAAAAGAAAGATCTCCCATGCTTACAGATCAGCAGGACTAATATTGTAAAAATAGCTCTGTCACCAATAATTATCTGTTATGCCTCCAAAAGGCCAGCAACATTCTTCACAGAATTGGAGGGGGGGGGAATGCTCCTGTGGGGATGGAGGCACAAGAAATCCGAATGTCGGAGCAGTTTAAACAGGAAGCACAATGCTCGAGGCACCAAAGCCTCATCTGAAGTCACACCCCACAGAGTCACAGCAACAAAAGTGGAATGGTTCTGCAAAGGACCGGACATGGAGACCAAAGGAACACAACAGAGGACACACAAGTAAACCCATACAACCGAAGTCACTAAACTTCAAAGGTGTCAAAACAGTCACGGAACAAGAGCCCTACAACAAACTCGGGTGAGGAAACCAGATATTTCTATGGAAGAGAATGAAGTGGCATCCAACTCTCTCATGCTGCAGAAAAACCTATTCAAAATGGATCAAAGACCTTCGTGTAAAACACAAGACTCCAAAACTACTGGGGGAAAAAAACAGGAAAAACACTTCAAGGCATAGACACAAGCAGGGAGACTCTGAAAAGAACTTGGATAGCACAGGAAACATCAAGAAGTAAGACTTGGAAATGCATGGCACGCAAAGGTCTCTGACCAGGAAGAAGGCTGTTGACAAAGCGAGAGCACAGAGTATAGGATGGAGGATACTTTTGTCATCAGAGAGAGGATTAATATGTCGAAACTATAAAGAACCCTAAAAATTAAATGGCAACAAATTACACAACCAATAAATAGACCAAGGAGTTAAAGTGATGTTTCTCAAAGGCAGAAACACAGGTGGCCAACACATATGTGAAGTATGTTCAAAACCCTTAAAACCGAAATCCAAACTGTTTCTGATTACACCTCAGCCCAGTCAGGATGACTTTGGTGGAGGAAAGGGTGTTTACTAGTGAGAATGTGGAGAAAGAAATACCTGGTGTAAGTGCTATGGAAATCAGTCAATTAGAAACTAAATATAGAATGACTGTTCACTCCAGCTCTGTCGCTCCTGGATACATAACAAAAAGATTCTAAATCAACATACAACAGCAACACTTACACGGGTATGTTTATTACGGGGCTATTAACAGTAGCCAGGAAATGGAACCAGCCTAGATATCCATCAGCATAGGAATGCTAAAGAAATCTGTGCTATTCATACACAGTAGAACTGTATTCAGCTGTCAAGAAGGAAATGACGACATCTGAAAGAAGGTGGGAGGAATGGGAATCGTTACGTTAGGTGGAATAAGCCAGACTTGGGAAAATACTGCACGTTCTCTCCGATATGCAACTCTCAGGTGTGTGTGTGTGGGGGGGGAACAGAGGGGGGCGGGAAAGGACTATAAGAGAGAGGAAGGGGTCTAAAGAAAGCAAGAAACAAAACAAGGTTACAAAAGATTTGTGACACAAAAGTAAATGAGACTATTTGGAAGGAAGAAGAAGAACTATCAAGAGGGGGAGATGGGCTATGGGAAAAGACAGCGGGGAGGGAAAAATGAAAACAAAGTATTCTAAATATATGTACATATATATAGGTATGTGTGTATTTTTCATATGTATATATGAAAGTGACACAATAACCACCCTTACTTTTTATGCTAAATAGAAATTTAATTTAAAGGGGATTAAAAGGGGGTAACATCATTAACCATCAATAAAATGCAAATTTAAGCCGGGCGACAGTGGCGCACACCTTTAATCCCAGCACTCGGGAGGCAGAGGCAGGAGGATCTCTGTGAGTTCGAGACCAGCCTGGTCTACAGAGCTAGTTCCAGGACAGGCTCCAAAGCCACAGAGAAACCCTGTCTCGAAAAACCAAAAATAAATAAATAAGTAAATAAAATAAAATAAATAAAAATGCAAATTTAAACACTAATGATACGTCATGTGACTCCTGCTAGAATAACTATTTTTAGAGTGAGAAACAAAGGCAGTCATGGTGCTGCAAGCCTGCCCTCTCGGTACTTACACTGAAAGAGGGGGCTCTACACAAGTTCAAGGTCACCCTGCGCTACACAGAGACACCCTGTCTCAAAATACAAATAAAAAAGTGTGTACACTCAAATACATACACAGAAACACACACACCAGATACTAGTAGTGATGCAGGAAAACAGTAATTCATACATTATTAGTAAGAATATAAATTAGCACAGTCACTATGAAGTAGTGTGGAGGTTCCCCCAAAAACTAAAAGGAATGCTACCCTGTGATTTGTATGATTAACCTTCCCCATTCATTTCTAGGTATGTGTCCAAGAGAATGAAATATATATATCAAAGAAACTTGTGTACTCAGAGTTACTAAAGCATACCTGCAATGGTCAAAGTATGGGCTCGCCCTAGGTGCCCATGAACGGCCATCTTGCCCAAGAACAATTATTATTCAACCATAAGGAAAGCCTTGGGGTTGACAAGATGGCTTATTGGGGAAATGCTTTTGCCATTATGCTGATAACCTAAGCTTGATCTGTGAACCTAGTTCTACTAACACACTGTCATATGTATTTGTGAGCATGAGTGTGTGTGAATACACACACTCACAAATACAATTTTTCAAAAATAAATAAGAGCCTCATTTATAACAAAATAATTGAGACAATTATGTTGGACAAATATGGCAGACACAGTGTCAAACATGCCACGCTCATTCTTTTATATAAAAGCTATGAAATATTCACCCGAAGTAGATGAGTGATGATTAGAAACTGGGATGAGAGGAGAGTCAGGGAACGAGAATAAAGTGATAAGTGTATGCTGTGTGCATGTATAGAAATATGCAGAACACATTGATATGTGAAATTAATGCTCATTTAAAATAAAAAATAAAATTTTAAATAGATACAAAAATCAAATAACTGGATGGTACACTTGAATATTCCATAATATTCATTTCTTAAAACTAGAAAAGAGAAATTCTCAAATGTTCATATGAACAAAATTCCCAAGGATCAAATGACTCTTATCAAGACAAAATAATTTAATCTCCCTTCTTTTTCTAAAAACAATACCTTTTGACTTTTATCACACAAAACCTTGTAAAGTTACAAGAAATAAGGATTATCATTAAAAAAACAAAACCTTTGAAAGTCTGTAAGAATCTGTAGATTCTCAAGATGCCCTCCTCACCAGCTTGAGATATGCCACTGTCCACTTTCTGAACGCTCACTCTGGCGTCTAGTGGTTAATTGTCTAAGCCTGGGTTGACAGACATCACTCCTCACCATCCAAGCTCTGCTTTGTTTCTTTTAAACCCAGTGCCATAGATGAAAGACAAGGACTTGGTCGCGATCCTGCACACACAGAAATCTTAACACAAGAGAGCCAGCTTTCTTAAACTTGCACAGATGGGCACTGCCCGAGACTGGTTTTGTTCTGCATAGGGCACAAGTAACTTCCATCTTTGAGTCATTAGCTCTATCACATATACGAATTTGGTCTAATGAAAAGGCACGGGCAATTCTTCCCATTGTTTTTCCATTAGCTTCAGCAGAGAAAAAGTCAAATCTCACAGGCTTGTAAGCAGGCCACCAGGTCTCTGTGACAGCTCACAACCACGTCTTGACCGTGTTTCTCTCATTTGTACAGGTGGAGTCTCTACTTGTTTTTACTATGAGTTCTTTCTTGCTTTCCTATTTCTTTCTTTTGAGGATTTTGTGTATGTCTGGGTGCTATGAGAGTATGAATGACATATCTGCATGCAGATGCTCTGAGGCCAAGAGGACATCAGGTCTCTTGGGGATGGAGTTACACACAGCACCTTGTATGGATGCTGGGACCTGAACTCTGGTCATCTACAAGAACAGCAACCATTTTTCATCACCAAGTCACTTCTCAAGCCTGAAGTCTTAACTCTTGACCTGAAATGAATGCATCACTTTTTGTCTTTTTCACCTAGAAATTCCTATAAAATAGGGAAAGGGCCTCTATCATAGTGCTTTTATACAATGTAGAAGGTAACAAAAAATACATTGAGGGAGTAAACATAGGCAATCGGCGGTGTTCATTGCCAGGTTCCCGATTCATATGGCCAGAAATAGATGCAAGACACCCCTTTCTTAGGACCTGATACTATTTGGCTGATGGAAATAGGAAAAACCCCATGTTGGGTGCCAAGTATGGCATGGATACTTTAAAATAAACCCCATGCTAGCTCAGAATTGAAAAATAGATGGTTATTTATTTAGGGGTAAACTCACAAATTGGAATTCTCTGCTTGAACTGAGAACAGAGATCGAATCCAGCAATCTGAAAGAACAGCAGGCGAAAAGGAGGAAGGGGTGGACACAGGCTCTGCATCCTCATATATGGTCTAAGAGGCCACACCCCAGCAGGTGGGTAACCTCAAGCTGTAAGACTTCCTACAGCAGATCACCTTGTCCTATGTGTGACCTCTGCAGTGCTTGTGCTATGACCTGATTTCATAGTCCTCTTCTCAGAAAACATTTCATAATAAACTCTAAATGTCATGCGGCTCGGTGACATCAGATTAACAGAATCAGAATATCGATTGGTGGATAAATACCACGACCAGTATTGCTTGGGTCTGCTAGGCAGTCCAAGGATATCTGGGTTCTTAAAGGGCCAATGCCCACTGCTGGCACCTCAGTGTCTTTCACTCATCAACACTATTTTTTTTACAGTTCCTTGCACTGGTCTCACCACTCTGCAGGGTATCAGAAAATATACTTGACTAATTTGTTTGCAGTGGCATACAACCACAGTCCAACACCCCTTCAAGCAGGGAAAGCTCATATAAGGTGGTATTCTGTTATGCAGCTCTGGATCTACACAGGTAAAATTCGCATCTCTGGATCATCATACTACCCCGAAGAAGAGCAGAGAGGAGGCCACAATAGCCAATAAGCCAGGCATTAGACACATCACCAACATGAAAGCATACACTCTAATGTTTTTTTGGTTTTTTTTTTTTGGGGGGGGTGGTTCAAGACAGGGTTTCTCTCTGTGGTTTTGGTTCCTGTCCTGGAACTAGCTCTTGTAGACCAGGCTGGTCTCGAACTCACAGAGATCTGTCTGCCTCTGCCTCCCAAGTGCTGGGATTAAAGGCATGCGCCACCACCGCCAGGCTCACACTCACTCTAATGTTTATAAGAAAATAAAACATTTTTTTACCTTTAGGACAAAGGAGACTCCATTGAACACCTGAAAGAACCAAGGTTTCCAAAGAGAACACTGAACACGATTGCACTTTGCAAATAATATGCTAATGAGAAGCCAGCTTATAGATGAAGCTGAAAAATAAAAGAGAACATGCTTTGACTTTTTACTACAACATAATTTAAGAGAGCTTGACAAGAAATGCTGATGTCTTTCTAATGGTTGGGAATGTATTTGTCTAACGCCAGAATCTCACCTTGACTTCTATTGACACAGACAGGCTTTAAGTTGCATTGCTCATCGCTAGAGGAAATGCAAAGCAAAAACTGTTGTCAGCTTCAGTCAATAAATGGAGGTGGGTGTGCACTAGTGTTACACAGTCACACCCTTCAGGAAGAGCAAGGCAAGGTGGCACACAGACCAACGAAAGTGGAGACGGGCCGGAGATGCAAAGGGACAAAAATAAAGGAGGTCACAAAATATAACCTCCAGTGAGATGCCAGATTGAACAGAAACAATAATTCGTATTTAGGAAAGCTGTCTCAGCATGGAGACACGGCGAGCAATTCAGTATTGTTATGATCTGCTGGGAAAGACTTCTAATCTGGAAGAGGACTTAGGAAAATCATCACAAAATTTAACACGTTAAAAATGATCAAAACTCAGAAATAGGCACATGATAGAACGGGTGTGAATATTTACCATATCTAAAGCTGATAAAAATATATGAAAACAAATAAAGAAAACCAATGAAAAGAGAAGAGCAAGGACACGAGTAGAAATTTAAGGGGGGAAAAAGGAAAACTAAATGGCTGAGAAGTATCTAAATGTCACTGGGACATTGTTTATCAAGAGTACAATTTAAGACAAGAATATTCAATGTTAAATAGACAAGGTGGAAAGAATGCTAAGTTATTGGCAGGCATGCAATGATATCGTCACTGTCCTGAGGGTAGGATGCTAAACTGTTGCTAAGTTAGTCAAATTGAGAATATGTCCCCTGGCAGGGATGTAGCTCAGTTGGTAGTGTACTTGTCTAACAGAAGGGATGTGATTCCTAGTGATGCATAGATAACATAGGGGCACATGCCTGTAATCTCAGTATTCAGGGAATGTGGGGACAAGAAAATGAGAAGGTCAAAGTCACTTTTAACTGCATAGCAAGTTCAAGCCAGCCTGCACCAAGATCCGACCTAAGGAGAAAATAATCCAGCCCACCAGTATGTACTACACTGAGTTGTACATCTGTGTAAGATCAAGTCCCAAAGAGGTTTTCTAGGAAATCTGCTAGAGATGCTTGTCAAAGCAGTGTGTGTGTCACTTGTTTGTGCATGCACTTGTGTGTGAGTGTGCATGTGTGTGTGTGTGTGTGTGTGAGAGAGAGAGAGAGAGAGAGAGAGAGAGAGAGAGAGAGAGAGAGAGAACAATGTGGATATCTCAATCTAAAAGAAAAGGAAAATAAAAATTTAACCAGTGCTCATATGGAATGTTGTGAAACAGAAGCAAGTGATGGTTGGCACATGTAAGAACTCTGCTGGACACAACAGATGAGGATGGGTTCCATATCAGAAATCCATTTGCATGCACTAAATGTACGCCGTTGCACCCTTGTGGTGCTATCCTGCCAGGGACCACACCAGAGAGATGGAGGAGGAGAGAAACTTTGGAGTGACAAAGGGGACCGACCCTCCCCCAGCAAGAGATCAGAGCAGCATCCACATGAATGGATGTGCCAGTTCTTGCTCCCTTTGTCCCTGGGCTCTTCCTGCTCTCTGCAAACACACAGCAAGAGGCTGAGCAGGAAGAAGCACTAATACATCCTGAATGTCCATCAACTCCACATGACTGGCTGGTAACCCTCAAAACCGGCAAGGTGTTCAAAAGTGCGGGAGGCTGGAGAAAGAGACGGTGTGAAAAGCCATAGGAGATGCAATGCTCAAATGTGAGGGGAAATGTTGGGTGGGCTCCTGGGAGGGAAATGTGCATGGAGGGAAGATCTGAATATGGTCCAGACTGTAGACTTGATAGTATACTATATAAGCATGACCCATAGGTGTGGCGTGTGTCTCCATTGGCTGACAAATTTACTACTGCATTGGAAGAGGTTAACAGTGGAAGAAACTGGGTCAAGTATATACCGAAATATTCCAGAATTGGTTTGCAACTTTTCTCTTATTGTAATGACATTCCAAACTTATAAAATTATGTAAAAATGTCCATACCCACAGAGCTAATCAGGATTTAAATAACACAAATAAATAAAAGACATATCTGTAACAAAATGATTTTAGGGATATAGTTCAGTTGGTAGCACACATAATAAACTGGGTGTAGCAGCCCATATCTTGGGAGGTGGAAAACGGGATCAGGAGTTCAGGGTCATCCTTTGGCCCACAGTAAGTTTGAGACCAACCTGAGGTACATTAATATGAAAGGAAGGAGGGAGAGTGGAAGGAAGGGAGGGAGGAAGGAAGGAAGGGAAGGAGAGAAGGACAGAGGGAGGGAAGAAGAAGAAAGAGAGTTGGGAGGGAGGGAGAGAGAAAGGAAAGAGAGAAGGAAAGAAGGAGTTTGGGTTGAGGGCATGAGACGCGAGTTAAATTCCTAGAGTCTACATAAAAAGCCAGATGTGGCAGCTCATCTATAATCGTGTTCCTATGGTGACATGGGAGGTAGAGACAGCGAAAGCCTTGGAAACTCATGGGTCAGCTAGCCTTGCATTTGCAGCATGGAATAAGAGACTGTCTGAAAAACTGTAGAATGGGAGGAGCAAGAATAACCAGAGGTTATCCTCTGTCCTATATATACATGCACCTTGGCAAGCATGAACTTACACTCACAGATGCGCACACACATACACACTCAAACACACATGCAAGCACACGTTTATACACATGCATGCACACACACATGCGCAATCACACGTGCACACACACGCACACACACATGCACATGTACACACACACATACACCCTCTCATTCACACACAGGCAGGCACACACCCAAACACACTCATGCATGCACCCACACACACATGCACTCATACTGAAACACATGCAAGCACAATTCACATACACATACATGCCCACAGACTCATACACACACATGCATATGCACACACACACACACCCTCACATTCATACACAGGCAGGCACACACCCGAACACTCACACATGCACACAGACTCACACATGCACACACACATTCAAACACACATGCACACACACATTCATACTTACACACACACACACACACACACACACACCCCCTCACATTCACATACAGGCTGGCAATACACCTGAACACTCACACATACATGCACACACACACACATGCGCGCACACTCACACGCATGCGCACTCATGCTCACACATGCTCACACATTCACACATGCTCACACGCACTCACGCCCACCCACCCACACCCATGCCTGCTCACACCCACCCACGCCTGCTCACACACACCCACACCTGCTCACACTCAAACACACATGGAAGCAAACATTCACATACACACATGCACACACAGGCAGGTACACACCGGAACATACATACACACACACACACACACACACACACACAGTCTTTCTACCTTGTTGCTGGCTATAGCTGTCGTTTCTGCTCTTGCCTCTCCTCTGTCTCAGTACCTAGCACCAGCCCAAAGTACAAAAGCATGAGCAGCATATTGTCAGGATAAATACAGCTCATGGCTGGAACCACAGCTGTGCCCAGCTTCAGGACACCGGGAGATAATACTTGGTTGTCCTCCCTCTTTTCACCCATCTCAGGCTCAAATGCTAAAATCCAAAAGGGTGACTTCAACACCAGAAAATGCAAAAACATCTGTGACCATTACACTAAGGATATCTGGGATGATAGTCACAAGATTGGCTAAGCTTTGCAGAGCAATTTTGCCCTAAAGTTTCTGTCTTTGAAACTGCTTTCCAGTGGAGCCCATTTTATGTGGTACTGTGGAGCGATAGGAAATTATGCAAGTTGGTCATATAAAAAACGAGCCATGCCTACAGGACGACTCACTGAGCAAAGGCTTGCTACCGAGTACTATCAAATGAGGTTTTTTGTTTTGGTTTAGTTTGGCTTTTGTTTTTGTTTTTTTTTTTGAGACAGGGTTTCTCTGTGTAAAAGCCCTAGCTGCCATGGAACTAGCTCTTGTAGACCAGGCTGACCTCGACCTTAGAGATCCACCTGTGTCTGCCTTCCAGGTGCTGGGATTTAAGGCATGTGCCACCACTGCTCAGCTGATGAAATGAGTTTTATCCCTGGGAACCTTGTGGTTGACGAGAACTACCTCTCTCAAGTTGTCCTGTGACCTCCACCCTGGGCTGCATATGTACACATGTTTATACACACACACAGAATAAAAATTTTTAAAGAAGCCACTTATAGTATCTAATCCAATAATAAGTCCCTGAACAATCTTGTAGCCTACAGCAAACCAAAGTCACATATCACTACTGTAGCATAACCAAACATGGCCCAGATATTCATATAACAGATACTTACTTTTCCTGTCTGTTAAGCAAGTCGGAAACTCTATCACTGACTGAGAACTAGCATGTAAAGTTACAAACACCACTTCAATAAAGCACTAATACCCTAATTTGGTTTTTTATTGGGATAGGTTAGTCAATAGGAGGGGGAAACTTTACTCAAGATTGACTGTTTACACTTAAAAGGTCAAGAAATGATTCATGTGTGACTTTTAAAAAATAATAAAACTAGGCATATGCCTAATTAATATTTTTAAATGTTTTGTATAAATATGTTGTAATAAAGGCTTAGTCAAAAGAAAACAAAAAGATGATAATCTGATAAAATCATTAGCTAATGGCACACAGGAAAGTCACGGGCAGGTGGAGAAAGGACAGAAAGAGAAAGGCTGCAGGTCTTCTGCGTTGCCGGAACAACTGGGAGAGTCAGGGCACAGGGTCAGCACTCTATCCAGCCTCTGACTTGAGTTAGAAGTTCCTAACTGAGAACATCTGAGGAAAAGCTCATAGCGAGTCCAGGGAATGGACAGGAACTGAAAATTCCTAAGTGAGCTCCATATCAGCAATGCTTGCCTTCCCCGGAAGTGATAGCATCCAGACTGGCAATGATAAAGCAGGGACCAAGGTAGAGACACTGCTCGGGGAAAATCACAAAGACTTACTGGTAATAAGGTCAACCTGAAGGGCTAGGATGTCTCATGGGACACTTGTCTAGTCCAGTAAAGGTCCTGCTATCACAACAGAGTGGGAGCCTGCAGAGGCTCAAAGGAGGAACTCTGTCCTAGCCAGGTCACTATTGCCGAGACGGGGAGGAAAGGGGTTTCCTTGGCTTACACTGAAGGAAGTCAGGGCAGGAACCTGGAAGCAGGAGCTGATGCAGAGGCCATGGAGGGATGCTGCTTCCTACTGGATTGCTCCCCATGACCTGTTCAGCTTGCTTTCTTATAGAACCCAGGACCACCTGTCCAGGGTGTTCCTATCCACAATGGACTGGGCCCTCCCCCATAAATCACAACAAAAATGCCCTAAAGGCTTACTTCTTAATTGAGGTTCCTTCATCTCAGGTGGCTTTAGCTTGTGTCAAGTGGACACAGAACTAACTATTCAGCACAATCAACCCCTTCTCAACTTGAAATACAAGCAAAGCATTGTGTTATCTTTATCCTCAAGATCAAACCTTAGCATCAATATCACAATAGAAAGTATTGTAAAACTTTGAAAAATCCAGACATTTTTATAAATTCAGTCTCTTAAAATAACAAAGAAACAAAAGTTTCTTTTAAAATCCAAAGTCTCTCAACTGCAGGCATCTATAAATCCAAAAATAAATAAATTTACTTAAAGAGAAGAATCCGGACATAGTCACAATCTAAACGAAGTAAAACCCAAGCTTCAACAGTGTAAATAACTCGATGTCCAAGGTCTGGCATTCACTCACAATCACCTGGCCTCCTCCAAAGTGCTCGGGACACTTCTCTGGCTCTGCCCTCCGCAGCACACAGAGCTTGTCTCACCGGCTCGGGCCAGCTCCACTCCATGGCTGCTGCTATTCTTGGCAGTTGTCTCATGTAACTAGCATCTCCAAAATCCTGGGTCTCCTGCTGAAACTGGGCTGCACTTTCGCCAACAGCCTCTCGTGAGCTCTCTTCGGGAACTCAAGCCCTGCCACACAGTGCCAAGCCTCAGCTGCTCTCCATGCCCCCTTCATGCCTTTAGAACCAGCACCACCTGGGAACTCCTACCACCAAGTTCAGCTGCCAGGAGGAGGTACAACCTTGGAAGCTTCTGGAACACAGCTTCTGCAGGCTTACCCTGAAGAAACACTCTCCAGAAGACTTCACCTCAACCATGCTGGTCTCTTATTACTCACTGCTAATTTCTCAATTTTCCAAACAAAGCAAAGGTTTTATGTCAGTGGTTCTGGTCTCTTGTTAATCGCGGCTGACTACTCAGCCCCTGCTGACCAGACACAACGGATTCTCAACTCAAAATATGCAACGGCCTGATAGTCTTTAAGTGACTCTCAAACCTCTCACTGGGACTTCACAAGCCAAATCCCCATCCTCTACATTTCTCTCAACACTTCCAAGCTACCAAGTAACAGCTTGCCAAGCTCCGACCACTCAAGAGATTTTCTAGCCCAAAGCTCCAAAGTCCTTCTGCAATTCCCCTGAAAAACAACATGGTCAGGTCTGTTATCGCAATGCCTCATTCTTGGCACCAACCTGTCCTAGTTGGTCATGAAACACCAAAAGCAACTTGGGGAAGAAAGAATTTGTTTAGCTTACAACAGCATTGTCCATCGTCAAGGATTCGGGGCGGGAACCTGGAGGCAGGAATTTATGCAGAGGCTGCGGAGGAGCACATTACTTACTGGCCTGCTCAGCCTGCGTTTTTATAGAACCCAGGATTACCTGTCCAGGGATGGCTCCACCTCCAAAGGGCTGGGCCCTCCCCCATTAATCACTAATTAAGAAAATGCCCTACAGGCTTGCCTCCAGCCCAATCTTACAGAGCTGTTTTCTTAACTGAGGTTCCTCTTAGGTGACTTTAGTTTCTGTCATGCTGACATAAAACCACCCAGTACAAACACTCGCAGCAGAGGAGAGAGTTCTGTTCCATTTTTCTCTACGTTAATAAAATCTGAACTCTTTCAAAAGGATGGAAGAACTTTTAGCAGCTGGAATAATGGTTAAAAATAAGTAAGGGCAAGCTGAAGAGGGTGAGCAGAGGTGGCCCGACCAGAAACTTCCTGTCCAAGGGCATCCGCACACTTTCCTGCTACTCAGAGGAAATGCCTGACAGTGACTGTCAACCTAAATAATCTAGAGTCACCTAAGGAACCAAGTCTCTGGATATGGCTGTGAGGGGTTACCTATATCAGGTTGGCTTATGGGCACTCCAGAGAGGTCTAGATTAGGTTCATCTGAAGTGTGCAAAGCCATCTGAACTGTGGGCAGAAGCATTCCATGGGTTGGGGACCGAGAGTAAATAAAAAGAATAAAGCAAGCTGAATGCTAGCATCCACTGCACTTTCCCTGTCTGTGGATACAATGTGACCAGAAGCCTCAGACTCCTGCCACAATGCCTTTCCCCACCGAGATGGACCCCCTCAAACCATAAGCAACGATAAGCCTTCCCATCCTTCTGTTGCTTTGATTGGCTATTTAGCTGCAGCAGTGAAGAAAGTCATCAATACCGTGATACAGTCAAATGTAGAGAAACTCTACTCCAAACTAAATCATCTTGGTAAGCCTAAGGATGCTAATTAAATTCTCAAATCATAGAGAACAGAGATGAAGTTTCCAACACCTCAGCACAATGGAAGAAAGCAAGGCTCATCACACGCAAGCCCACCGCTCAAGCCAAGAGCCGCTGGGATCACCTCTTTAGCTAAACATATAGAAGAGTTTTTAAAAACCCAGATGCCTTATTATAAAGAGGTCAGGAATGGATATATCTTCCAGTGAATGCTAAGAAAGGAAATCTGGGAGAAAAATCTTCAGTGAACATTGCCAGCCTGTACAGGTGGGATCTGAGAACCAAGTAACACACATCATCATCACATGGGTGCTGAGAGCTAAGGAGCTCCTCCAGCATTTCATCCCAGCTACCAAGGAATTTCAAGACAATTCAGTGAATGTTTCTCTACAGAGGATGATAGAACCGCATGTGTGTCCCACACGGTTTGGTCTGGGAGACTTGGACAACCACCAACAACGGGAGGAAGAAAGGGCCAACACACAGAGACAAAAGCTGAGATCAGGCAGACTGTATTTTTTCTGACGGAGGGCACCAACTGTGCCCCGAATTGCACTGTGTTTATTTTACACATCTGAATCAAGGAGGTCGGTTTATTGTATACAGCTGAACGGGGGGGGGGGGGGGGGGGGGCGGGGTAGGTTAGTTAATCTTGGTAGGACGTCTCTTTAGGAAAGAAGGCTCAGGCTGCTCTCACACAGGAGGAGGAAGCTGTGGTTGATAATTTCTATATAGACTAAACACCCTCTACTTGGGCCAGGGGGAGGCTTTGCTCTCTCTGAGCACCACCCAGAAAAGGTTTTTCCACTCTCACTGGTCTGAGCCATTGGGGTCCTTGAGATTTCTATCCCCGTGTCAAACTATTCTTATGCATAAAATTTCAAAGAAAACTGGGTGAATCTGGGTGACTAAGAAAGAAGCGGGAGAGTTTTGACATTATATACTAATTCATTTACTGATTTCCAAATTATGAAAATTCAGAGCTTCTTCAAAAAATGAATCAAACATTAATATAAAGAGTATTTTTGTCTTATACTTCATCATTTTTCTGAAATACTTAAGTCATATCAAAATATATCCGATTCTAATATGAAAGGAAAATAGCAGTGATATAGACACAAAACAAGATAAAGGAAAAGAGAAAAGAACCTACAATGAACACAGTCAGTACGCTCACAGTGAAGATTCTTGTCCAGTTTCTGCATGCCACCAAAACGTGGTGTCAAAGCAACACAGAAACATCCAGTCTCTCTCCCCTGACAGATCACACGCATCTGTCTTAGTCGGGGTTATCATTGCTGTAATGAAACACCATGACCAAAGCAACTTGGGGAAAAACGGATTATTTGACTTACATAATGTTCATCATCCAAGAGAGTCAGGACAGGAAGTGGGGCAGGAACCTGGAGGTAGGAGCTGAGGCAGAGGACACAGAGAGGACACAGAGGGGAGGAAACAGAGAACGCGGAGGACACGGGAGAGGACGCACAGGGCGCAGAGGGCGCAGAGGGCACAGAGGGCGCACAGGGCGCACAGGGCGCACAGGGCGCACAGGGCTGTGGCCTACTGGAATGCTACCCCGGCTTGTTCAGCCTGCTTTCTTATAGAATCCAGGATCACCTGCCCAGGGATGGTCCCACGCACCATGGTCTGGGCCCAACCCCATCAATCACTAACTAAGAAAATGCCCTACAGGCTTGCCTACAGCCTGATATTACGAAGGCATTTTCTCAATCGAGGTAATCTCCTCTCAGATGATTCTCGCTGTGTCAAGTTGACATAACACTAGCCAGCACCACAACTTTCTCTAGTGTCAAGTCCCGTGGCACTCCCCAAATCCTCAACCCCTCAAATTTAGCCTGGGTCACATTGAAAACAGTATTACAAGTGAAACTTATAGCTCGAAGTGCATTCATTAAAAAAATCAGAAAGAACACAAATAAATAGCTTAATGATATAACTCAAATAGTGGGGAAAAAAGAAAGGACACACGAATGTCAAACCCAGTAAATAGCAAGAAATAATAAAACTCAGAGCAGAAATTAAAGAAATAGAAACAAAGAAAACAATACAAAAAAATCAATCTATCTAAGAGTTTGTTCTCTGAGAAGATAGCATGACTGACAGGTACTTGGCCTAACTAAACAAAAGAAAGAAAGAGAGGACCCACATTAGCAGACCATTACAAGTAAATACATTCTAATGTATTCTAGTAAGCCGGAAAACCTAAAAGAAATTAATAAATTTCTATATTCAGTCAAACCACCAAAATTAAATCAAAAAATCAACAACTTAAAACAAAAAAAAACAAATGAGGAGATTAAATAGAAATAAAAACCCTTCTAGCTTAAAAAAAATGTCCAGGAATAAATGGATTAATGGAAATGGATCCACAACATTTCTACCAGACTTTCAAAAAAAAAGTCTACAACCAACCCTTCTTAAACTATTCAGAGAGAAAGAGAGTTTTCCCAAACTCCTACAAAGACAGTTTTAAAAAAGTCCTAACAAATGCAGAGCTAGAAGAAACATACTTCTACATAATAAAAGCTGAATATGAGAAACCCACAGCAAACATCATCTAAAATACAGAAAGTCTTGGAAGTAATCCTATTTAAGTCAGGAATGAGACAAGGATGTCAACTGTCCCTACCCCTGCTCAATATTCTGCTCAAGTACTAGCCGGAGCAATAAGGCAAGAAAAGAAAATTAAAGGAATATATAGGGAACAAGGAAGTAAATCATCCCGTGTGTGTGTGTGTGTGTGTGTGTGTGTGTGTGTGTGTGTGTAGTATATAATGATACTACACGAGTGACACCAAAAATTCTACCAGAAAATTTCTAGAAGCTATGAATCAATTCAGCAATGTGGCAGGATAAAGAATAAAATCAAATATGTCTATACACTAGCAAAACCACACAGAGAAAGATCATGGACAGACTCCCATTCACAATAGAAAATAAAATATATAGAAAAAAAGACTAGCGTAGTAAGTCAAGGGCTTCTACACTGAAAACTTGAAATTTCTGGAGAAATAAATAGACACTCAAAAATGGAAAGATGTCCCATGATCATGAAATAGTGTCCCAGGGAAAAACACAACATTTTTTAAAATCTTATACCAAATAGTAAGCCCTGAAAATATACATACAATTAGCATTATACAAACTTCACAGGTTGCATTTTGGAATACATATATTAACAACTAAATAAAAAATAGGCCATGAGTTTGAAAGAGAGCAAGTGGGGTTATATGGGAGGGCATACAGGGAAGGGAAGGGGAAATGGTATAATTTTATTGTAATATCAAAAAATAAAAGAAATAATTATTTTAAAGCAAAGCAAAAAGCAAAAGCTTGTGGTCAAGCTAGCTGCAATGAGCTACTTAATCAGAAGAGGATGGTACATGAGCTACCCAATCAGAAGAGGATGGCATGTGAGCTACCCAATCAGAAGAGAATGGTATGTGAGCTACCCAATCAGAAGAGGATGGTATGTGAGCTACCCAATCAGAAGAGGATGGTATGTGAGCTACCCAATCAGAAGAGGATGGTGTGTGAGCTACCCAATCAGAAGAGGATGGTATGTGAGCTACCCAATCAGAAGAGGATGGAATGTGAGCTACCCAATCAGAAGAGAATGGTATGTGAGCTACCCAATCAGAAGAGGATGGTATGTGAGCTACCCAATCAGAAGAGGATGGACATTGGTTAGAGGAAGGATAGAAAGGAATGGTGTGATTATATTTTCATTAGAAGTTGGAAAGCTTTGTAGAAAAAAAAAACAAACATGGGTTTGAGTTTTGGGCAGTAACATGACAAAGGCTAGCTCCTAAAAATCTTGTGATGTCATCCACAGCCCTCATCATTTCCAACTGTCTGATGGATTCTGATATTCCTGGCAGGTAGACAGCGATGTGAGCATGGATAGGAGAAGAAATGGGAGAAGAGAGAGAAGCGAGGAGGAGGGGAAGAAAACTTTGATTGTTGCAGACCCAGTAGGATTTCTCAGCCTTGTGAACCAGGCTTTTGGCAGAAATGAGATTAAGGACGTGGCCTTTTCACCTACTGTCTTTTAGATAAAATCAAGATTTCCACAACTAAACTCAAAAGGGAAACAGGCAAATGGGTGAAGAAAATTAAAAGGCACAACCTTGAGGCTGTGTCTACAAGAGAACTGCATGGCTCTGCAACAGAGTTCTCTGGAAGCTGGTATAACGAAAGCCTGCCATAGTGCCGAGAGAAGCGTGTTACTAAGGAAATTATGATTCTGATTTAAAAAATCTTAGAACACTCTGCGTCCCTACAGTCATCCTCGGGAAGGAAGCAGAGGGAAGTCAGGACCCGAGATCTGCTTCAAACAGGTCCAGAAGGATGTTCAACAGGAAGGTGAGAGCCACTGCAAAGAAGGAAGTCCCTCCTGAGGAGGTCACGTGCTGCTCCAGGGGGTTTTCTCACTCCCCTAAGAGTAAGAGTAAGCTGTACCTGGCCTTCTGGTGGCCCTACGCTACTGACGGTCCTTTGTTTCCTGGATGGGAAATATTACTGACACAGCTACCCTAGAGTGAAGTGCGTGCTGTTAACGTCTGTTTTGCTCACAGGTCAGTCAAGTAAGAACTGTGTATCCTCTGGTGGTTCTGTCCACTCTTAGAGCCCTGGCCACCGATCTGAAAGAATTTGAGGCTATTCTTGAGGAGAGGAAATGAATGGGTTTATTTTAGCTCCCAGTGTGAGGAATACAGTCCATCATAGACGAGATGGCATGGAGGTGGAGAGACACTGATCACACTGCATCCCCAGTTAGAAAACAGAGAGCCGTTGATGTCCCAGCTTGATGGCTTTTTCCTTTTTATTTAGTCCAGAACCACGGGTTACACCCACATTCAAGTGGACCTTCCTTAGCTAAATCTTCCCGAAAATACCCTCACAGATACACCAAGAAGTGTGCTTCCTTGATAAATCCAGTCAAACTGGCAGTCAAGATTAACCATCACACAGCCACTGATTTTTGTAAAAGAGTCATTTCTGAGACCCGTCGCACAGCAGCACCCAGGGTTCACAGAAAGAAGCTTGGGTTGACGTTTATTTTTGGCTATATGAAACCTGCCCAATAATTCCTTTTACTTTCTTTCTAGATCTGTACTATTTCTTCCCTTGGATTTACTAAAATATAAATAAACACATATTGTATATTAGTATAATGATTATAATATTATGTACAGCAATATTAAATATTATATATACTACATATAGTGTGTATATGCAGAAAGAGAAGGCAAGCTTTTCTGTGCTTTGGGTTTCATTTTTTGTCAGCTACTGAGGACAACTTTCCATCCTCCTACTTATCAGAGAGCCACCCATCACCCATGCATGCAACCCTTCCTTTTGTAGGAAATTATCCTTTAGGCTCTTGAAACTACAGCAGATCATTCCATTGCCCCTTGCCCAAGAAATTATTTCTGATCTTTATAGCAGTAGGCAGCTCATTCTGAAGTGTTCTCTTCTGCATGTGCTCAGTGTGTTGGTTCTGACTATTCACCCGTGGGCAGAGACAACAACTAATTATATTTTCCTCTGCTTAGCAAGTAGGAGAAATATCTGTGTGCCCCTCCATTTCCTTGTTTTGCTTTTATATCAGGACTTCATATACAAAGAGAAAAATGTTCAAGGATAGCCCAGAATAGCTCAGTCAATTAAAACCATACAAGGCTCTTCTCCCCTTCTGTTAAATAGGCATGCAGATATTAGCAATTAACCCATTTGTTCATTTGCTTTTCTTCTACTTCAGGAGGCTAACATACTAGTTTCAAGGCACAGGTCATATCAAAATATTTTTTTGTTTCCACCAACACCTCACGGCCATCTAGAGATGCTCAATTGCAGTCTATGGTATCAGATTCTTAAGAACCTGATGAATCCAAAGTTCTCTTCACACATACACACATACACATGCACACCACACGTGTGAGCACACACGCATGTGCACACACATGCATGTATGCACGCACAGACACACACCACCAACCATGTCTTCCCTCTATGTGCTGCCCCGGTGTCCTGCCCAGTCTGCTTCCTCCAGCCAGCCGGATCAGCCTCTTAATGTTCTTTGGAGATAAGTATCGTTTATTACTTCCTAAAACTGACCCATGCTTGAAGCCTCAGTAAATCATGACATTCTCCAACAAGTTTTGACCACAATTGGTCTTCATGTTGTAGATCTTTGAAGACACTGAAACCCTTGGAAGTGTGATTGAGCCAAACCCGTGTCTTTGTAGGAGAGTAGACCTGTAGCTCTGGGGAGAGGCTGGGCAACTCACAGATCTGCACTGAGCATTGTCATGTGGGTGTCTGAATCACGTGGGACTCTGTGCCCTTCCCGCTCCATGGAGTTCCTGAGCTTCTTGGACACAGAGACCACTTCTCACACTGGTTCATAATCTCCTCCAATATGTAAGGCCTGCACTGCTAGTCCCGTGCAAATACACAGTGGATGCTCACTGGTGCCCCCACAGGGAAGCAGGGGCTATTAGCAGCTGGAACTGAAGAAGCGAGCAAGACTGAAACCAAGCCCTGGGAGTCATGGGCACAGCATTTTCAAGGAGTTGAATGAAATGTCTAGCTCGTTGAGAAACCCACTCTCCAGGTGATGTCAGCCGAGGTCGTGTGTGGAGCCTGAGGGCAGGCCGATAGAACACCAGTTTTCAAATAGTCTCAGGGGATCTGAGGCACGCTCCAGTATAAGCGTCCCAAACAAAGAGACGGGAAGACAAGAAACACAGGGACCCTAGGCCCCGCTTCTGTTACTTCACTGCCTCAACATCTCTGCAGTGGGAATGCGAAGGCTATCTCTGATAGAAGGAAGGCGAGGGGTAGACAACCAAAAGGCATTTCCCAGCCCCATCCGCGTTTGGTGGGAAGGTACTTGGTGTTGCTAAATGATGCATGACCCTGCTTGTAGAGAATCTATTGATTGCTTTACCTTTTCTAACTCACGTATGCTACGTTCAATTAACACATACCATCAACCACAGATTACACCACAGCAAGAGTCCAGTGCATCAATAAGAGAAGCTGAGATCAAAATAAGTACACTGTTAGCTGAGCAGCTGAGGTGGGGTTTTGTTATTTAAAAGTGTTGTCGTTTAAAATATTAGCCTTCTGGTTCAGCGAACAGCACTGGTCAGTATCACCAACATGTTTAAGTCAGAGACCTACCCCCTCACGAGTGCTAACAATACCTACAATGTGCGCGTACTGTTCAGGAATTAGGACTCAAATAAACAAAACCATTTCTATTCTCAAATCCTGAGAACATTGATTAAAAATCAAAACAAAAGGCCTAATGTAGAGAGTGTGTAATTTCAGAGCAGGAAACATTCCCCTGCTTCTTAGTGGTATTTTATAGCTACATACGTGCTCACAAACAGTATCCCCAGGACTCAGAGGGTTTATCATGCCCACAACAATGGATTTGTTCCTCACAAACAAGTTCACTTGAAGCTGCCCCCAGCATTCGCTTCCCTCTTGATGAAAGAATAGCATGTCAGCCTCCAGATCCACCATTTCAACATAAATCAGAAGCATGGGAGAGGCTGGGACGGCGCTGCCCAGAGTTACCAAAAGCAAAGTTGAAATTTGCCATGAGCTGATACTAGGCTGCGTCTGCTCAAATGGTGCAAGTGTTGTAAGTGATCAAGAGGTTATTTTAAAGACACCGGAATATGTGCATAGGTTCTCTGTAAACATCACACCATTTCACGCAGAGGACTTGAGTAGCCGCTGGGCTTTCTGGAACCCATCCCCCGTGGATTGGCCGGGGTAGGCAACTGCACTGCCTTTTCCCTGCAAATGTTGATTTCACAGATGCTTCAAAGAGCATGCTTGTTTGCCATCCATCAAAGCATCTCAGCAAAGGAGATAATGGCAGTAAAAGAATTTCGCACGCTTGACACACTTAGCTTCCAAAATATTCCCACCAACACAAAACCTTGTGGGAAAGACAGGGTTGGTGTGTGGTATTTCCGGGTGTGTATGGATGTGCTGTCATTATTATTTCTGAGGTGCACAGGGAAACCTGGGGACTCCTACATTCTGATGACCATTTAGGGCACTGGCTAACAGGAAAGGTTTTCTGTGGAGGTTGTGCCTTTACTCCCCGAGACCATGTTTCCTGTTGACTAGTAAGGGTCTTCGAGCCTATCTTCATATCAGAGGTGGAAGAAGGCAGTGGAACTAGTATATTTGACATGCATTCCTCACAGAGAGAGAGCAGAAAAGGAAGCCCAATGAGTCTCTAAGGGCTAAGATGCAAATTACAATATTAATAAACAAAATTAAATAAAATATGGGAAGTAGCCAGGCCTCAGAGTAATGTGAGCAACCTTGACTCCCGACAAACACACCATGACCTAATTCACACGACACAGGCTCACGACTTGTAGTTCTGAAAACTCCCCAGCTCCAAAAATGAGTATCTTCAAGTCCCCAAAGCCACACCAAGTGAGTGAGCAGGGCTACGCTTACCTCATAATGGGCCACCCGCTGGGATTCGGATATCAGCTGTGCGCTGCACACCTTACAGTAACTGTCTGTGAACAAATCCTGATCGATATCGGAGGACTTCATCAGGCTGAAGAAAAATCAACAGGAGAAAAAGGGGAGGGGGAGTCTGTTACTCCAATGATGATGCAGAACACTAACCAAGTCAAAACCAGAGGGTGTGCTGATGGTAGCAATGGGGTGGGTCTCTCCAAAACCCAGTGTTACCATACCAACTACCCACTCTAATGAATAGTTGATCATTTGCCTATAAAAAATCCAACAGGGGTGCTAGAGCTTTATAAGATAGCAATCCATCTCTAGTTTGTTTGTTTTTTTCCTACTTAAACAAACCAGATTTGTAGCTATTGTTTTTCTGGGGGTTAATTTGGCAAAACAATTATACATGTGATGTATATTCACAGAGAAATGCAAAGTATCCAATTCCTGCAACAATAGGAAATAGATCAAAGGCATTCTGATACAGCCTTACACTGGAACTAAGATGGAGGTTACAAGTCCAAATTCTGAAGTTCACAGGCGTGCGAGCACAATAGTGCATAAAACTTGCTTTTAGATATGTAAAGTGCACGTTCAGAAATGATAGGTCACTGTCTTATAATCATTTCGTTTTGAAACGTTCCTATGATGAACATATTTTTTTTAGCAAGGAACAAGTTATCATACGAGTCGTATATGCAGCATAAAATGCAATTTAAGTTCAACGGCTACACTTTAAAAAAAAATCGGAAGACAAACTTCCTTCTAACTTCACACCTTGAAACCCAAGGAGACCTTGCCCTGCCTGCTGTATCCATATTCAGGGATTTCAGAGTCCATTAAATGATCTTTACCACCCCACACCACAACCGAATAAATGGCAAATAAATACATCCTGCAGTTCCAACCTGCTACCGGAACGCAGTCCCAGTACAAGTTCTCAAGCCTGTGAAAGTGCTCTAGCTGATCGGGGTCCTGTTACCTATAAGCAAACACACACCCCTCTTCCTCATCCTTCCTCTCCACTAGGCAACAGAAGCTTGTACCAGACTGCGTCAGACAGAGAGGCAGGAGAGCCTTCACCAGCAGGCCCACGGTGAGCACAATGATCCCTCCCGCTCTAACGCCCTCATCTCACCTACTAGACTGACCATAAGGGCCTGACTGTTCAGGGGCGTGGCCTGAATGATGATTCCTCTTCCTGAACACATCAGCTCCACCTTGGAGCTAATGCTGCCATGATTTGGGTGAATCGCGCATCTCCCTGTGTCTCAGTTTATCTCATAAATAACGAGATTATAGTAGATTTTACTTGTTAAAAACTGCAGTGAATCAAAGAAATCAGCAAATTAAAAGTACTGAATATAAAACTCTCGTCATATTTTCAAACACTTGGAACAACCAATAATTATTCCAGACACCATAGATCACTGAGTCTTACAGCTGATGAGGACCTGTTATTTCTAGAAATGCTCTTCCTAGCAAACAATTATTTGGTGCAAAGTCCACCACTTGCCATAAGGCTTACTCCTCAACCTACACAATACAATCTGTCCCAGGGAAGGTGAAAGATTTACTCTATTTCTCTCGGGATGAAAATCTATCCTGTTGTAGCGTTCATTCATTAATTCTGCCATAGGTCTAACACAGAATTCTCCTTTTTCACATGATAGCCACACTTGAAGTTCTGAAGAAAAATCTTTTTGTCCATGTTTGAGTCCTGCCCTTTCCCACAACATTGTGTCTGAGCATGGTCCATCTTCAAGAGCAGTGCCAGGGACACCGAAGTCACCGGAAATGATCCAATGGGGACCAAGGCAAACCCCGCCAACAATACAGCATTACTGCCATCTCTGCTCACATCCCAGAATGAAAATGGAGGAGAGGACTTTTGAATATGGAAAAAAATGCAACAGAACATTAGAAATGTCAAATGGGAAGTGAAAACTTACATCTTTATGCCAAGTTCCTATAAGTAGTTGTGCTTAAGTATTACCATGTTCTCTGCTATTTTTAATATAGAGGTGCATGAAGATAGATTCCTGGGTGACCTGCTTAATAAGAATCTCCAAGGTCCCCATACACTCCTCCTCCATCATAGGACCAACCACAGGCACCAAACCCCATGAAGGGATGGATATTCAGGTACACGCTGGACCGAACAGAGCTTGTGGGCGTCTGCCTCGGTGAAGCAGCTGTGAGCAGAAATAGCTTTAAAGGCAGAATATAAAATGTGTATACTACAAAAAAAAAATCCTAAAGAAGAGAAGCTATCACGGCTTTTCCCATCGTCTTATGTAAGAACACTGATTTGAGCAAGGCCGTGTGCAACAGAACAAGAATAAGGACCCTTGTGGGTCCGGGACATGAGTGAGATGCCTGGATACATGGTGTGTTAGTGGGTGGCAATTCGTGGACAAGTGCCAGTCTGGCTTGTGCAGAGAATTCTTTCTGTGCAGGTCGGTTTAGACTAGGAGAAGATCCTGTTTGTGCCTCCAAGACTGGAATTCTCAAGAAGGAAAGTTGCCATCTGCTCCCCTCCTCTGGCTTACTTGAAAAGCCCTCAGCTTCCCTGCTCTTCAGAACATGAAAGACAGAGAGAAAGAGGATGGCAGAACACACATCCCTTCCTAGCCCTGCCCACCACACTAACAGGCTCAGGTCTCCTGGAGCAGCTGAGACAGCAACAGAGCCATCAGCCCTCACCAATCAGAGTCCCAGGGTGAGGACCTCCCATGGAGCTTGCTCACCCTGGAATGCTGTAAGGTCCTTGGGAATTCTGGGTAAAAGACAAGCATCATAGAATGGAGGGGTCTAATTTCCTCTACTTTCTCTGCAAAAAAATGTTTCATCTTTGCTACTCAACCAGCAGCACACTTCAAAGGCACATCACAAAGCCATCACCAGGGACTTGAGTGACCTAAATGCTCTTCAGCATTCACCAGAGATGGTTCCATCCCCAGGAGACCCAGAGCAGAGGAGCAGACCATGTATGAAAATCTGGTCAGATGACTTTGCTGTCCCCAGTGTCTGTTCTAGGAGAACCAAGTAGTATACAGCATTATCAGTACACAGCCAGATGCATAATTGGGCAAAATAGAAAAAAAATGAAGAGCAAATCTCCCAGCATCTCACTATGCAGCCCTGGTTGGCCCAGAACTGGCTGTATAGAACAGGCTGTCCTTAACCTATCTCTACCTCCCAGGTGCTGGAATTAAAGGCATGTGGCACTATATAATAGTCTCTAGGACACTGTTATATATGGGGCAGAGCAATGACAGAAGGCACTGTCCTTGGGTCCAAAACCTCAAGGGCAATAAAATGAGAAAACACTGCACACACACACACACACACACACACACACACACACACACACACACACCAGTCCCTGCTAAACATTGGCAGAAAATGCTAAGCTAGCCAGTTTGAGATGACATGACAGATTATCATGGAACTCTCCAAGGAGGTCGTATTAGACTTGAAGATGGGGGGATGGATAAGATAAGGGCAGAGGAAAGCAGGTCAAACTCTGAGTCTTTCCCCTGGCACAAAGATAGTCCTGATTACCATCAGGCATAAGAACATGTGGGAGGGAGAGGGGAGAGGGCTAGCCGTGAATAACACAAAGATGAAGCAAACAATAGAAAGACAAGAATGAAGGAGCTCAAGACCCAGGTGGAAGGAGAAACTCCTGACAACAACCAGGTCTTAAAGGTCCCTCATGGGACAAGAGAGGCCTTTGTCAGTGTCCTCAGAAGCAACTTTCCTCTGACCTTAGGAGCAGACTGCAGAAAACAGGCTAAAGCCATTATGGGCTCCATGAAAAGGGGAAGTGGTGTTCACTCCTCTCCATGACTGTACGAAAATAAAGTGGAGACTTTGAAAGCCATGTGCGGTTACTCAGACGAGAAAGCCATTAGCCCCCATTCAGATTTGGTTGATCGCTAGCCAGGGTGTCCAGCCAGTTCAATACACTGTCTGTGTTCTGGTCTCTTCAGCTGTGAACTGGACAGAGGGTGAACTTCACCAGGTTGCCATGGGGGTCCGAATTAAAGTTGATAAAGCATTAGACACAGAGTAGCATATGGTAGGCACTTAGGAAGCCAATATTCCCACCATTGTTAGCAATATTACCAATTCTGGTGTGGTGCTTTGGGAGCAATACTGTAAATATTTAAGAAGAGAAGTAAACAGAGCCACGTTGGAGGCTGAGCAGGAAGATGAGAGACCCAGAGTAATGAAATCGTAGTTCTTATTGCTCATTTAGTCATTCTATGACCTGCACCGTCCTCGGATGATATAATGCAGCTGAAACCCAAGCTCGGGGCCCAAGAAGACCCCACACTTCCAAAATGCATACGGTCTATTTTCATCATCCGAAGTGCTGACACTCGCCAGGGAAGCCAGATGAGAATCTGTGCCCCTCTTTCTGTCTCTCATCCCTGCTCTCCTCCCTGTGACCTGCTCCCCAGGGACCACAGAAGGAAGCATACACAATCCAGGGTTTGGCAGCGAGCCATCCACCAGCAACCTTAGCCCACAGCTTCTGGCTGTTGCAAGGTGTCTGAGCAACCATGCCCTCAGGGGACAGCCATTCCACCCCAGTTCTTCAAGGGAGGAAGTCGGGAGCATGATGCCGGCCACTGTGTGATGGTCGATCTACCTTTGGCTACAGTGGTGTCATACTAACCCAGGAAGTAAATAGTCCACCTTCTGCCCCCTCTCTCCTTTCCAGTGGTTCTCTGAAAACAGGATTTAAGACCTGTGCCATTCACAGGCTGAGAGCTCTACGGTTAACACAGAGTACTGCTGGGTGTGGCACTGAGTTCTCCAGATCCACAGTGCAGCTTCTCTAAGCAGAGTCCTAAAAGCACCGACCCTCATGGAAGTCCCTAAGCGGGGAGTAAAGATTTCGCCTGAGGCTCCCCCCTACACAGCTCTGTGAAAATCTCATTTTCCTCTGTGAAGACACTAAGACTCAGGGCTGATTATTTTGCCTGAAGGTCCCTGAGTCTCCCACACGGTAGTCAGTTTTCCAGGCCAGGGATGAATCTGCTGTCCACAGGTCATGCCCTAGCTGGGCTGCCTTTTCCCATTCTGTATGTGTTACTTAGCCTACACCACAGTCCCTCTGCCTAGGACCATGAAAAGTACTTAAAAGCACAGAATAGATGCCTGTGGGCCCATCCTTTTCTGACCTCAGTGCCTAGACTTTCTTTTCTTGACCTGAACAGAGCTATGACTCTCTACCACCTTGTAGGCATTTTGTGTCCATGTTTATCTCCACAAGATTTCGGGCATGGACACCATGACCACCTTCAGATTAGGTACCCACTACCATTTTCATTTTAGCCTGACACCTTGAGGAGTCACACCCAGTACAACTGGGCCTTCTGATCCAGTCTGGCACCTTCCTCTCTAAGCCACATGCCCTTCCCGGCCACCATGAAAAAGTTAAGCAGCTCTCAGCATCTCTGGCCTCTGCTCCCCAGTATTCAACACAAGCAGCTTAAATGTTTGATCTCTTGCAATGGTCCACTAAATTAAAGTATTCCTTCCACATTTAGCAATTAGTCATACCCATAAAAGCACGTATAAGTTTTCTCTGCTCTGGTTTATTAGTATTAAAACTATAAGTATATAAGTAGAAAGAGGAAGTGGGATGTGGAAACCAGCGCTGGCCCATCTTCAGTCAAAAACAAATAACCCTTGGCTTGCTCCTGCGTGGATCTCTTAAGTTTCTATTCCCCAAACTTTGATGCTACCTCTAACGCTTTGTGGCTCCAACCTGCTTCTCACCTCCTTCCCCTTCCAGGTCTCTGTTGCTGGCCTACTTTACTCGCCAACCTAGCAGCAAAGAGAAAAAGAACTGGGAGGGAGCCAGAGGTATCTTCAGAATACAACTCAACAGTGCTCCTCCATAACCCCCACAGGCACCCAAAAACCTCTGACGATGGGTCTGTCCTGTCTCCATCGCATCTCCCTCCAAGCCAAGTGGGTGATGCAGGGCTGGTTGCCGTGGCAGCAGACAAAGCAGGGAAGAAAAAAAAACTACTCCAAAAATGAAAGCAGGTTGTGAAATCTAGCCAGAGAACAGGACAGCAAGCAGACAATAGCAAGGAGCAGAAAAGGTAAGGATGTCCATAGTGGGGGTTTTGGTGGCATCCCCCTGCCTACATTTCCCTATAATTTAGCATGCATGTAGATGGCCAAAGAGGGAAATCTCCCATAGTGCCTGTGTGCAGGGTGAAGGTCAAAGACATGACCATCTTGAAGAAACTTTGGGATTCTGTGTTTCTCAGAATTGCAGCCATCCTTCTGGCCAGAAGTCCTAATGTTGTTCAAATAAAAGAATCTGGTAGCTCAAGCCCCTCACTTACACAGCATCCAGATGTCCCCGCGAGCTGTTTGCTACCCTGAGCTGAGAGCTCCGCCATCCCTACCCACATGCCCTTTCCTTGCTCCATGTCAGCAGGAGAGGCAATATTGACTCATACCATTTGAGCAATTACCTCCTAAAGGCAGCAACTCTCTTCCCTTGTAAGGCCAGGCTCTGTGGTTCCTGACTCACAGGCATGTGCCATTGCTGGCTACATACTCGACTCTGGCAACGGAACCGCATCTGTCAGCCCACAGCCTGGCCCAGCGATATCTAGCAGGGAAGGCAGCATCACCCTGCCAGCTTGCAGGACAGCACTCTGGTCAAACCCCACGGCAAGCCGCTGTGCTCACAGCAGGTGCCTGGCCCTTGGCCACTTCTCTTTTCTGTTTTCTTTTCCTTTGACTGGACAAGTCTGAACCACAGATCCCAGAAGGTACCAGTGGGATTGGTGCTGAGCAGTAAGGCCACAGCTTCAGCCTTTTTACGTAGTTCTTTGTAAACCCCTCAGGAATCCCATGTCATTTACCAAATGTCATCTGCCAAAGTCTCAGACACATCGCAACCTCACTTAGATTCCCACTCTATTCACGACTCGGACATTTATTGGGCATCGTCTCCATGCTTGGCATTGTTGGATTTCGAGGTTTGTCACCATTACCGAACCTCTAAGGTTCCCATCTTGTGGAGGAGATCCATATAGTGGGACCAAACACACAGCTGCCTACCCAAACAGACAGGATATCATCTCTTTCTCCACATGAATAAAAGATGTACACCCGCTGAGGCAAAAAATGCCTCCTGCACTCATGGCACCACCTCCGCAATTCTAGGATCTCTTCATGCCCTAAAGGTTCCAGCCAAGATATCAACACCAGAAGTCTAGAAGTTTTCCTCCAGCTACCAGTAAGACTAGGCTGCAAGGGCCAGAGGCAAGCAGGTCTAGTAGAGATTTAAAAGAAAAGAAAGCATTCTATCCAGGCTCTAAAAGATCCTTAACATCAGTTCTGGGTATAGCACGAATGGTCCGGTCATAACAAGCCTGGCTGTGACCAGGTGATGAGCCTAGCAGACAATGTGTGCTTCTGCAAGACGCTGCAGGGTAAACTCCGGCGCCTTCCTGGCTTCTCCAGCCGGGTTGGGGAGAAGGTGGAGCACTCGGACTTTCTGTTCTAAAGCTGGAGCCAGCATCACGTGGGTAAGGGGCAGACAAAAGCAGGTGGGAGGAGAGCAGAGCCATTAAACCACAAGGGCAGCAAAGGTAGGGGAGAGGAAGATGGGAGGGAGCCATGCTCCTGATTGTCACTTGCTCCAGCAAACTGAAGCCACCCTCATTTTAGAGAATCAGACCCCACCCAGCCCCATTCATAAGAAGAAGGGCAGGGCTAGGGAGATGGCTCAGTGGCTAAGAGCAAATACATTGCCCCTGAGGACGATCAAGAGTGGTTCTCCAGCACCTGTGTTGGTCAGCTCTCGGCCATCTGTAACTCCAGGTCTAGACAATCTGTCGCTTTTCTAGCATCCATGGTCACCCAAACTCATGCGAGCACATGCACGCGTGTGCATACACACGCACACACACATGCTTTAAAATTTAAAAAATAATAATAATACTAGATCTTAGAACAAGGCAAAAATTCAGTGTGTAGCCCTCAAATTCTAGATGAAGCAAGAGAACGTTCAAGAACAGTGGAGTTCCTTAATTAGCTAAAAACAAAGAAAAAATACTAAAACCATTCTTTTCCACATTGGCTACATGTCTGCAGCTTTACAGCTTTTAATAAGCAAGCATTCCTTTCCTGTCACTAATCTGCATGATTCCTGAAGACAGGGATGCCCCCACTGAGCAGGCAAACTGAGAGCAGTTTCAATGCAGCAATGGTGTGGGGGGCAGCACCTGCGTGCAAACATGAAGTAAGGCAGGCATGACCAACCATTACTTGTCTTGGAACCCAGGCTGTATGGCTACTGCACAGGTAGCCAGTCAGCCAGACATATCCAGCTCCGTCTGTCCTTCATGACTGCATGCTACCCTAATGTGACTTCTTTAAGAAACCCAAAGTGCAGGGTCTTCTTTTGTTTTCCTCACCTGTATAAAATCAACAAACTGTAAGACATCTAAAAATGCTGAAAAATTCAATTTAATCATTAACTTTTAATTATTAAAATAATTCATTCCATCTAGTAATCAGAATATTCCAGTGGTAGGAAAAAGGACGGCTACTTATCTGAATGGTGGCCTGCAGATCTCACTTTCCATACCAGCCATTAACTAGAACTTCTGCTCACATCTGAGAGTTGGCTTGGAATCTTGTGACAAATTCTGCTTTGGCATCAAGCAAGTAGAGAAAATGCAGAAGGCTTAGGGAATTCAGCCACAATGGGAATTGATCACAGAAAGGTTACTGGGTACATAGTATGCTCGTGAATAGCCAGTAAGGAGATTGGTAATTGCAAGAGTACCAGGCTGTCTAAAGTGTTGTGGAAGCTGCGGGCGGAGGCTCTTTCTTACAGTTTTAACAGGACAGTTTACAGCTAAGCAGCATCCTGAAAGCCCAACAACCCTGCTCATACTTTACTGGGGAGAAAACTCTTGCTTGTGTACAATATAGGGCAGGTAAAGTATAAGAATAGCACATTCTTCAAATATCCAAATTTGTACGCCCCACGCATGGAGAGCAGAAGAATAAACTGAGATGGAATCACTGCAAGAATAAAACACAGCAAGACAGGGGATTGTGAATACATCACAGATGCCCAATATTCACATGAAAGGGAAGCACAAAGTGGATGCATGTGATTTTTTTAAAGACACATGCATCCAGGTAAGACACAATTCTGAAGATGTTTGGGAATAAGTAAGCACATGATACAAGACGAAAATGCCCCAAGTGGAAGAGAAAGAAGGGTAGGACAAGGGAGACCCACAAAGCTCTTGATAAGCTATTGTCAGATCTTAGCTGTGCTGAGAAGATGGCCTATGGGTGCTCATTCTGCTATTACATATGGTAAGTGATTAAAACCATAATTTGATGACAGAGATGACAGATAGACATGCAGAGGGATGGATGGATGGATGGATGGATGGATGGATGGATGGATGGATAGCATAAAGATGTTAAAAGATAGATGATGAATGACAGCTAGAGACTGGGAATAGACCAATGACGACAGAACAGTCTGGAAGCACATCCTCTACATTCTATGTCACAGATAGCTTTCTCCTTGCTTCCATCTCCAACTTAAAAAGATGAAACTAGATTCTCCCGGTTCTCTTGTATCCAATGGAGCATGTGGGCAATCTCTGGGTACAAATGATGAACACACTCGTAGGCCTAATATTAAAGGCCCATTGCACACTGCAATCTGGCCTCTTCATCTTCTACAGGTTGGCTACTGCCACCTTCCTCAAACTAGAAGCCTGTGTTCAAGAACATGGGAGCGCTGAAGACCTCATTTCTTGAATAGTGTAGAACTTCTGGTCCCCAATCCCTGAAATAAACTTGCAATGTACTCAGCCACTCCAATTCCAGGACTTACCTAGGATTACCTTAACTAACTCCATTTCAGTGATACCTTAACATGGGTGGAAAAAAATGTACAGATATGCACATTTTACCTAAGTAAGCATCTTCTATGCCTTGTGAGGAGCTAGAAAAAGACAGAGACTTATAATGGTTTCTACTCTAGAAATGAGATTTACACTTCCTCTGTGCTCAGGGCCATGGACTAGCCAGCCCTGACCTCAGTGTGACTGCTCATTCATACACAGCGGTAGCATTGCAACCCACCAAGTTCTGGAGTCTAAAATAAATTTGTAAGAACACAAGGCATTGTTTTAGGGCCAGAAGCACACTGACCAGAAATGTGGATCAGGTCCTGGAGGGCCTTCAGCAAGGCTGTTCTTTCTGTCTGCTTTTGAACAAATCTGTCTTACTACTCCTGGCAGGACCGTGATTCTGCCTTCTGAAATCTACTTTGATACTGTGTGAGGGGCAAGCCGAGCAGATGGTCATGACCACTGGGATGCCAGGTAATGACCAAGTGCCTCACATCAGAGTATCCGGGTCTTGTCACCTCACCAAAAATGACAGCTTGGCTGTCTGGCAACAGCCCTGATGTTGGGAAGGAAACACACATCTCTCCACTCAATTCTTCATTTATTTACACTTTCTAAGCCACCCCCACAACACCCCATCCCTACCCTCACTCATTCTTCTCTCTTTATCAGCCAAGATGAATGGCAACTAGGCAGCTTCCTGGAAAGGAGACCGAGTTGGTAGATATTCATCTCTGGGCTCGGCTGCTCCATCCCAGGCTTTGGGATGGAGCAAGCAGGACCATACGGACTGGCAATGCCCTCTGCTGCCCCTGCTTACTTACCGTCACTCTGACTCAGTCCTGGCAGGGAACTGCCAGTGCCTACGCCCCATGCTGCCCATCAACCGACGGACTGACCTTCCGGCTCATGCTGCTTCTATGCTCCCTTTTCCCCACTTCCCACTTTTGAAAGGGAGGATGGGCCCGCTCTGATAGAGCTTGCGAGCAAATGGAAGGGAGAGGATATGGCTGGCAGATGAAGGTCAAACGAAAAGCTGGCAAGACAGAAGAAGAAGAGTGCCACACACTTCCTGTATCTGAACAGCCTGGAGAGAGAATGAGGCCATCCCATGATGCAGACAAATTTTAAAAATTCACATCACTACATAGGCCCTGGAAGAATCATCTAATCTAATCCCTTCTGATTAAAAAAGAATACAGAATGATATCCATGCAGGTGGTGGGATGTTCCCACGCTCGTGCTTCCTCCCCACAGGTAAAAAGATAAATTGAGAGAACTACTCCCCCTCCCCCACCATAGTACTCCTTTCCAACTCTTAGCTCTCTCCTGTAGGAAGCCAGTTGGGCAGGAAGGAACACACCCACCATTTTCAATATTGAGAAGATAAAACCTTTGTGACTGGCCGATGACACCAGCCCAACCACCAAGAACCCTCCTCCAGGCCAGATCCAAAGGTATCTGGCAAGCAGACGCAAGCAGGGAACAGGCGTCTCAAATTATGTACAACATGTGATTTCCAAAGCCCAGGTAGGTCCCTGTGACATGTGACCATGTCTGCAATACCACGAGGCAAATCTAGGTAATGATTGCATTCAAAAATGATCCCTAGCTGCAGTTATTCTTATTTCTCACTGACCAAAATTAGGAAGTCATGACCCCAAGTCAATAGGCTTTGGCTTGCTTACTGAGTGGCCAGGATCGAATGTATAATGAAGACTGTGGTTATGGGAATGCCCAGTCCAGGTACCAGTCCAAGAAAGATGTGTCCCAATTGCTAAGAATGTGGGTGGCATTCGGCCTCAGCCGTCAGTCCTATCTGCTGTAGAGAATGATTATTTACTCACTGTCACTCCTCCCTGGCGACCACAGCCACCAGCTGGGGTCACAAAAGCAAAGAATTCCAATCATGGCTGCTCGCAGTGTTCCGACACCAAGAGGCCACCCCAGTTGCAAGCTCCCAGCAGAGCCAAACGAGGTCAGGGTACCTACACTAAAGTCCAGCTTCTCCCTGCCTCAGGGCACTCTGCTTATGCCCTCCACAGGGGTTCCTCTCCACAGGAGCGCCAAGCTCTTAGGAGTCTGTTTCCTGGCAAGCCCTGGTGGCATACCTTATTACTGCTCTTTCACGAGACAAACTTCACACAGTAGGCCCATACTGAACTCTCCCTCGCTGGAGACTGGCAAGGGACTAAACCCTACAGCCAAAGGCTGGATCAATTCCCAGAGCCCAGGAACTCCAGAAGTCCCTAAACCTATTCGCAAAGTAACATTCATGCGATCGGAAGCAGTGAGTTGTCTCTGGTGAAGCTGTATCCTGGGATGTGTTCAATACTGCTTAATAATATGCCAGCATTGAGTCCCAATTCCCATTCCTTAGATCTCATTCTGTAATGGAGTTACAGATACTATCTGCCATCTGACTTGGACTGATGTGTCTAAGTTCCATAATGTCAAATAAGCCATATTTCAGTAACACTTCCTACCCACTGCTAAAAATAAATTTTTCTCTTCCCACACAGCTATTCCTAATGAGATATTTCAAGTCACCTGGCACCCAAGGGAGTTCCTTGACTAATTTACCCAGGAGTCCCATGAAAGAGAAAACTGTACACAAGAGTACCCCGCTAGAAGCTGGTGCCAGAGGGCAAGAAGAGCAGCAACCCTACAGGTTATTCTGCCCCTTGAGGTGCCATAAGACCACGGGGGCGGGCAAGCTCAGAGTAGTTTATGAGGTGTTTGTGCAGCAAATATACCCAAACAGGAGCCTGCCTCAGGTTGCGCTTGACTTTGCCCTAGGATTCCAGTAAAAAGCAGCCTGAAGCTTGAACCCTTGCTCAGTAGTGATGCAGAGATGAGCTCAAATCACCTCCAGCCAGTGACTGCCCTTTGCCCTAGTCACCTCCACAGCTTGTCAATCAATGGCGCAAGTCCTCAGCACTCAGCAGATCTGGGTGCCAGGCAGCACAACCCTATGATGCTCTCTCTCATATTCCCAAGGCTGGGTTAAGGCTCCTTTCTGGTCCCTCTACCACCCTACAGTGCTCTTGTCCAGAAGTCCCAGTGCATTCTTGGAAGGGTACATTAACTTGCTCAAACACTGTGAGCCTCTGCAGAGGTAGGAACTGCTCTTCATCTTTGTTCTCAGTAACCAGCTGGGAAATGATAAAACTAAAGGCACTAGTGATGAAATATGGAAAATATATTGTGCTTACTAGAGTCAAGCTTGCATGAACAGAACTTTTCTTTCAGTTCATTGATAAAGTGCCATCCTGAAAATGGCTGCAAACAGCCCAAAGGGTGGTCTTTTACAAAACCAACTCAAAAGCACACCAGCACAGCAGTGGGCTTCAAGAACAGCCTGGAGCACCCACTGACTTGTCTTCTCATGCCCGTTCCAGAGATGGCAGAAAATACCTGGCTCTAGCTAGGAAACGATGCCTCTGCAGTTGGGGGCAAGGCTGAGAGATCTCCCCTCCACTACTGCAGTGCTCCTGCGTACTGAGTCTTCATGGAGCCCGAGGGGAGAGTCAGGGAAGCAGCGCATGAAATTACTGATGGACCAGGAGCAGCAAGAAACCCAGATGAGCTCACCAATGCCCTCTTTCCCCCTACTCCTCCTCTTCTGACCAATCTCACTTCATGGCCTTGGATCAGCTGCCCCTTCATCCAGAATATGCCCATGGATACCCACACCCGAACATTAGGCAGAGCTCAGGAAATCCCATGGAAGAGGGAAAGGAAAGATTTTAGGAGCCAGAGAGGTCAAGGACACCACAGTATCAACTAATCTGGACTCAGAAGAGCTCACAGAGACTGAAGCAACAATCAGGGAGCCTGCATGAGTCTGCATATATGTTATAGTTATGTAGCTGGGTGCTCTTGTGGGAATCTTAACAGTAGGAGAGTCTCTGACTCTGTTGACTGCTTTTGGGGGCCCTTTTCCTCCTACCAGATTGCTTTGCCCAGCCTGGGGCCTTCGCTAAAGGGTATACAACTATTCTCATTGTAACTTGATATGCTGTGTTTGGTTGATAGCCCTGGGAGGGCTGCTCTTTTCTGAAGGGAAACAAAAGAGGAGTAGATCTGGGGCAGAGGGGAGGTAGGGGGCAGGGATTAGAAGGAGAGGGGGGAGGAAACTGTAGGCTAAATATAATATAAAAAAATTAATTTTTAAAAATTAAAAATAAAATGGAAGATGCTCCTGAATGCTCATCTCTCTACAGTCATCATTTACTGGCTGGCTGAGGTTGAGTTGTATGAATTTTAAATCCCAGAACTTGTGACTGAAAACCCCTCTGGAAGTCTACAAGAATGGCCCCCATATGTGTGAATACTCAGTTCCTAGTGTGGGACAATAGTCTGTATTCTGTCAATTATATTTTATTTATTTTAAATAAACGCTGATAGCCAGGCAAGAAGTATAGGCAGGACAACCAGACAAGAAGTAGAGGCGGGTCAATAAGAACAGGAGAATTCCGGGAAGGGGAAAGCTCATTTTCCACAGTCCTGACCCAGCCACAGAAGAAGTAAGATGTGACTGCCTCTCTGAATAAAGTACCAAGCCACATGGCTAACATAGACAAGAATAATGGGATAATGTAAGTTATAAGTGTTAATAAGAAGCCTGAGCTAATAGGCCAATCAGTTTATAACTAATTTAGACCCCTGTGTGATTTCTTTGTGACTTCACAATTGTGGGAACCAGGCAGTACAAGGACTGGGTGGGACAGAAAACCTCAAACAACAAGTTCCCAGTTGTTGAAACTGTTTAGAAGGATTAGGGAGTGTGGTCTTGTTGGAGGAGGTGGGTCACTGCGGTGAGTTTTAAGGTTTCAAATGACTTACATCATTTTCAGTGTGGTCTCGTCAGGATGTGACATTCCAGCTGCTGCTCCAGGGCATGGCTGTCTGCCTCCTGCCACGTTTTCCCACCATTGTGGTGATGGACTCCTATCCCCCGGTGTTTTATCACAGCAAGGTAAAAGTGAGACAATAGTCCTGGGGACAGATAGAAGACAAGGTCCTTCTGGAACAGGGAGAGCCCGGATCCAATAAGTATAAGGAAAAAAATATTGGAACACTACTAGTATGTGAGGGAGGAAGCCATGTGACAGGGATAACAGAGGCAGGCAGGAAGTTGCGTTGATAAGCTAAAGGAAGTCCAGAGATCGTTTGCCACCACCAGTAACAATTAAAAGATGTTCCTCTGGAGTCCTCAGAAAAGCCCTCATCCTGAGACCTTGGTTTTAGACTCTGAGCCATCATAAACTTCCAGAGGATGAATTTTTGCTTTGCTAAGTCATTCTCTGCTTGGTGCCTTTATTACAACTGCTCTAGGAAAAAATACACTGAACACCCATTTGATACTGCATTCTCTAATTCCACAAAATGGATGCATTTCATTGCCTTACAGCTCTGAAAGGTGGTTGTGGAGGCTTGAAAATCCACCTATCATGTCCAAGAAAGCTCAGTATGAATCCACAGGGTTATCATCAAGTCAAAGATTCCAATCCATGTCTCTCATCTTCAAGTCTGAAATCGCTCTGCACCTTTGACATTGAATTATGACTGGGCATTCGTTTTGAGGTTCTCCTAGTGCTTACTAAAATATTCCAATTTTCTCTCATTCTTCTCAGTAACCAAATGAAAAACTTGGCAGTTCGGAATAAGGGCCAGGAAAGGCGAAGCCGACCACAGCCGCGACCACTAGCCTCTCCCACACCCTGCCTCGGTTACCACACCTGCTTTGGGGTTTCAACAAAAGCAATCCTTAAAAACTGCCTTTACCTGCCAGCGTCATAAAGGGAGCCCAGGAGCAATTAGGCATTTCTAATCACTTAATTCCACTTTAAATCTCTTCAAGAAGAAAGCAATAATTACAGATCTCTGATCTGACTGGTCCTTGGCTGATGGTCTTCAATCAGCAGCATTCCTTCAAGGTATTATAAAAAAAGACGTTTAAAACAGTCTCCTCATGATTGCATCCCTGAACTTCAAGCCCTTGGCAGAGAGGCGAGGCCAGGAAGCAACTTGGGTTTTCTTCCCCCCCCCCCACGCATGGCATTGAACTGTCCCAGTGCCGCCCAATGCTACGACGTAGATGAAAAATCTAAAGCAGAGCCATGCGAGTGACCATACAGCACCCAGAACCATTCCCAAGGTCCCAGACACACAACTTGGCACTGGGTGGGTCAGGGACTCAGCCCTAGTCGGCCGTGTTCAGTGCATGTGTGTGACACTTTTGGCGGCACTGAAATTAGGAGGAAAGTGTGAGACGAGAAGACATAGGATATCTTGTTTTCTCTGGGGGGGGGGGGCGGCAGAGAGCTGATGAAGAACATGGCCCCTCCACCCCCTGTTGAGCTAGTCTTTCCTGTGACCTCCCCCTCAAAACAGCACCAAGTCCTAACCATTTCAGCCTTTTATCTCCACATGTTTAGCATGCCCCCAAACTTCTATTCACACAATAGTGATTCTACAGGTGGCTACTATTAATTAAACCCACTTACTACATGTTCCCAAGCATCACACCCAAGCCTTCTCCACTGCCTGAAGGATTTGTGCCCTCAGGTCATCGACGTGCTCCATGGATATGAAAGGCTCACACAGAGCCCACCTCAAAGAGCTATCAGTGAAATCACAAGTTGTTGAAGGAGTGTGTGGTTAATTTTGCATTTTAACTGGTTGGACAACTGAGAGCAAGGAAAGATAAAGCCAGCAAGGAGATGGGAAAACGAAGCCAGCAGGGTGATCCATAAGCTTTTAGGAATTATCGATAACATCTTTAACCTCTCTTTTACAAAGCAACTGTACCGAGCTTCCAGAAAATCTGATCTCTATAACCTGAAAATCCGAAATATAACCAGAAATGCAGCCATTCAGCAAAAGCCCAGCAAAGAATTCTACCATGCGTTAGAGAGCAGGAGAGACCGTTTCGTTTGCTTTCTGAAAAGAGCTAAATGAATCAATAGCTCACCATGCATGACGACCAATGTTATGTGTGAACTGGGATAAAGGATGCCAAGGAAGCTGGTCAAGCAATATTCCTGCTCATTCTAGATGGTTCTACAAGGAGCTAGAATTTGCACTTAACAGGCTGAGTAAAACCAACCTTCGTCACCAGTGTAGGCAGGGCTTCATCCAATCTGCTGAAGACAGAACAAATCAGCAAAGTTGCTCTTTCCCGCCTTAAGTTGAGACTCACCCTGCCCTGGGAACTTGCCTGCACGTTCATATATCGAGCTTGGATGGGAGGAGGAGTTTACAAGCCTTTTCTGTTCTCTTATGTGAAGCAGCCGAAGAAACCGAAGCCTAAAAAAAAAAAATGAAGTGACTTCTGGTGCTACAGCTCGTCAGGAGGAGCGTGCTTAGCATCACTGTGGTGATCTCAAGTAGTCTCGGGCAACACTTGCATACTTGGTCTCCAGTTGGTTGTGACCTCTGGGGAGGGCTGACTGGAAGAGGTATATCACTGGAGACGGCTTTGAGAGTCCAAAGACTTGCATCATGTCAAGTTCACTCTCTCTGTTTCCTGCTTGAAGTTGAGGATGTGGACTCTGGACTGTCCTGCCCCCATGCCTGCCTGCTGCCACACTTCCCCGCCATGGTCATGGTAGATTCGAGTCTTTCTGTAACTGTGAGCCGAAAATAAGCCCGCCCCCCTGCAAGTTTCCTTGGCCATGGTGTTTTAGCACAGCAATACCAAGCAGGTATGAGGCTTGGGTTCAGGCTCCAACACTAGGGGAGACGGTCTTCCCGGAGGCCACGCGGTCTGAGGCAGCTTCAAGGCCAGAGCTCAGGCACCACGCGTGCGGGTGAGTTCAGGCACCACGCATGCGCATGCCTTGGTAACAAGGCTCCTCCAGAATGGTGTCTCCCTCCCTCAGCTCCCTCAGCTTCGCTGACTACGCAGACGTCAACAAGTTAAAAGGCGTGGCACTGACTGAGCTCTCCGACTGTTGGGGAGACTCAGTCCCAGTGAGCATGATTTCAGGGGCTGAGTGGGCCTCCGAGCTAAATACCAGTCAGCAATAATTCCCACTCGAAAGCCTTTCCAGCCTCACCTTCCAGTTAGCTCACCCCGCCCCCACATCCACGTGACTTAGATCTCTAAGAAAAACATGCGGGAAAGTTCGGTCTGCCCCCAGATCAATGCAGCCCAACAGCTCCAAAAAAAAAAGAAATTCTGAGCGTCTTCATTATTGTTTTCAAAAGCTTTGTTGCCTCCAGAGAGAAACACTCTCATTTCGAGACTTGACAGTCTGTAGATTACCCAAGGAAGAGGACAAAAACTTAAAAGTTATTAATGGACAACCCTAGGCAATTAGGGAAAAAAAATGTTTCCCTCGGGTCCCCAGTCTCTTCGGATGCTGCAGGCCAGTTGATGGCATTTTTGCTTCTGAAACATAATGCAGCCTTCTGTGCAGGTGCTAAAATGGTCCACGAACCAGTAGGTGTGGCAGCCTTCTGAAAATATAGCAGTATCCTATAATTTCAGGCAAGATACTTGCTTGTGTTTACAGAAGTTCGTTCCCACGTAGTGAGATCCCCAAGAGACAACTGAGGGAACATGGCAAAACCTGTGTTCGCTGTCCCAAGAAACTAGAAAGTCTGTCAGGAAATGGTACAAACTTACAAGCTAAATGCCTTTGCTAGTTTAAAAATAAACACACAAAGGTTGCAGGGAGCAGGAGTGTAAATGTATTTTACACACAATACCAGGCATCAATTAGGACCTGCCCCAAATGATGGCAAGATGTCCAGAGAAGAACCAGTCAGTGGACAGATGGGCTCTGAGCAGGAAGCAAGCCTCTTTGTCTAAGAACTCCAAGATGCCTGGATTTGGACTCCAGCCTTCTGCAAAGTCACGGGGACCCACTCCACAAGAGCTGTCCTGAGGCACGAGGAGAGTGAGCAGCCAGATCTGTCAACGTTTGGCTAAACAGCCTGCAGAGCAGCCAACCTTGCAGAGCAACTATTTGAGAACCTTGCTCTAAATGGGCTCCCCAAATAACACTCATCTGTCTTTTTACAGCCTCTCCCTTCCTCCCCATCGCCCCATCAGCGTACCCTGCTTTCCCATGCAACCCACCCTCGACTCTGGGGGAAGACCAGTGTCGTCATTTCCACACTTCCTAGTGGATGCCTTCGAGACACTGGCTGGGGACAGTGGCCATAGCTGAAGGTGAGGACACCAGGCATGGTTGTGGCACTGCTGACCGTGCTGGCTGTGCGGCGTGTAATTAACGCTCTGGGTGTTGGATAGCCTGCTCCGTGCAGAATAATTTAAATCCCTGCACTGTTTATTTTTGCATTTCCTCTGATAAATGGTGAAAAACTAAGAAGAAGCCCAAGCAGTGAGTTTCCACCTCACTATCCGGTGACTTCCTGTGCCAGAGCTGTCTTCCCTTTTGGGAAGGTGGAGGTAGGGACATCAGGAGGATGGAGTGGGCAGGCAGGACACACCCACAGCCTTTGGGAAATGGTGGAGGATATGCACAATGCAGGGTTCTGGCAGTTTCCCATCTACTGTTTGGGGAAGAAAGCCCAGAGGAGGTTTTACAGGGAAATCCACAAGTGTAAGTTCATGCTACTCTCTGCCCTTAAAAGACACCTCCTCCTCCTCCCAAATCTCATGACACAGAAATGGGAACAATTCAGTCACCCTGAAAAATACAGCTTTGCCAAGCTTCAGTATCTCCATCTGTAAAATGGGTAGAGTCATTTGTACTTTGTCCACTTATCACCCTGAGACACTAGGAGGATTAAACAGCCTCGTGTCTAGGAAAAGGCTCTCTTAACTACAATGGCTGTAGATTAGTGAGTTGTCTATGCCTCGTCAGGACATGATATAGAAAGAGGAAGTCGGTTTATTTCCAAAGCAACTTTGCCTTGAACTTAAAGCAAGGGCCACTGAGGAAAGACAGAAAGGGGAGAGCGTGGGAAGGAAAAAGTATTCCAGGGAACTTTCCAGTCCTTCTCCAGCCTTATGATGTCTCCTCTGGGCCTCAGGCAGTCCACGGGCTGTGCATAGTGAGCTGCCTTCCCAAGGAGCTCCGTTCCATGCAAGGCAAATGCCCTTCCCTAATAACTCATATCCTCCCTGGAATTCAGCTGGAAGGCAGTGAAGACGCCTGCAGAAGTTGCCTCTGCACCGGAAGCTTTACCTGGCCAGATCACCTCCATGGCTCCTGAATTGCATCCATGATGCATGGCTGAGCTTGCTTCCATCAAGCCAGTGTCTACAGGGCTCTGACAAGAAAACTGAAAGTCAGCCCTAGTAGGCTTCCCCAACGTGCTGACCTTCCTGTGGGTCGTGGGAGGTCGTTTCTAAAGCACACATGATGTGACCTCCAATTTTAAGCCACGGACTATTTTTCAATGGTATAAGAGGGAAAAAATGTTCCAAGGGCAAGAGGAACTCCGTGTGAACTCTATATTCAGTGTGTCTTTCTATTTCCTTCTGCCATTAGCTGTCCAGGGAAATGACGCTGCCCTAAAGAGGGCAATGAAATCTTTATGACTACAATAACAAGGAAGAGAGGTTTCAAATAACAAAGGGAACTCCTGAAAGTAAATGACTCTGCCCCAAAGCTGCCCCAACCACAAAAATACAATCCTGAGCATAGCTCCACAGTGCAGAACAATACTAGTGTGGCCAAGTCCCTGGCGTTGACAGCCACCATCAGGAAAGGAGCAGGTTGGGAAAGGAGTGGCCTGGCTAGTTTTACATCAACTTGACACAAATTGAAGTCATCTGAAAGGAGAGAAACCCAACTGAGAACATGCCTCCCTAAGACCCAGCTGTAGGTCATTTTCTTAATTAGTGATGCAGGCAGTCGCCATCCCTGGGCTGGTGGTTCTAGAATCGATAAGAAAGCAGACTGAGCAAGCCATGGGGAACAAGCCAGTAACCAGCACCTCTCCGTGGCCTCTGTATCGGCTCCTGACTCCCTCCAGGTTCCTGCCCTGTTTGGGTTCCTGTCCTGGCTTCCTCCAGGTTCCTGCCCTGTTTGGGTTCCTGTCCTGGCTTCCTCCAGGTTCCTGCCCTGTTTGGGTTCCTGTCCTGGCTTCCTCCAGGTTTCTGCCCTGTTTGGGTTCCTGTCCTGGCTTCCTCCAGGTTTCTGTCCTGTTTGTATTCCTGTCCTGGCTTCCTTCAGCAATGGACTGTGATGTGAAAGTATGAGCCAAATAAACCCGGTCCTCCCCAACTCACTTTTGGTCATGATGTTTTATCCCAGCAATAGAAACCCTAACTAAGATGGGGGGAGGTCCCTCAAAGTAATATGCCATTTGTACTCACATTCTGTTTCCCACTCTGGCCAGAGTCTACACCAGAGTATGATGTCATGTGTCAGATGTCCTGAATATGACCAGAAAATGTTCATCGTACCTTACCAACACCACCACAAGCAAAAATGATTCCTTCGTGTTGTTGGAATCCTTTTTAAAGATGTGGTTAACCAGCATGAGAGAGCTTCCGGGACACACAAGGAGGTGTGAATATTGACTTTGACCTGTGCTGGTTCCATAACTCTAAAGAAGTCATTTAATCCCTAAACCTCAATCAACCTACCTACAAAATTGCCCGAGAAAATCAGGTGGGAACATGGCTGTGAGAATACAAAGTTGTTCTCTGTACTCAGTAAGGCCTAAATAAAATGTAGTTCCCTTTGTTACTGCCAATGGTTGCAGCTACATAATTCCCATCTATTTATTCTGTCCTCCATCCAAAAACCTCTTCGCTGTGGTTCCCGATCCCATAAATGTGGAGTCAACACCTACATCACTCCTGCTGCTCCCCAAGAACCTGCCTCAGAAACACCTCCAGACTCCGGTGCCAGGAAGACCTCCGAGGTCTTCTGCAGGTCGCCGAGCTCTGCTCTCATGCCGGGAGGACAAGCTGCCATCAGGCTGACAGTCCCACCCCACGCTGGCATCGCACCTGACAAGGTCAACCTGCACAGCTGCCTACAGGGATCCCAGCCCACAAATCTAGACAGAATGAGGAACCAAGAAAAAAATGGTGTGAGATGGAAAAGCACAGCCTGTTAACATCTTCCCTGATCTGTAGGGGCCTGGACCACTCTCAACGAGTAGCTACCCTGGTTCTCCATCATCTTTGCTTTTCAGTAATAGAGATGTGGCCCAGAATTGCAATTCTGCTAGACAAGAGCCCCACCAATGAGCCATATTCCCGGTCCTATTTTCATCATCCTTAAACCAACAAGCGTACAGACATGGGCCAGCACTGCACAAGAAACACTCATCCTTCTGCCTCTCTGAGTACTTTCATTATTTACTTGTAATGTATTTATAAGTAATGACATTTCTCCACCCACTCCTCTCCCACAGACACAAGAAGGAGGAGTAAGATAAGATGCTATTAGCCTCCTAAAAAGAAAGAGATGAAAACACTGTCTTCTTGGGCGCCCAGATCTTATAAAAATGTTGCTGAATCATGCTATCCTGTCCCCTGAAACACACACGCGCACTGGACCCTGGTCATAGTCATCATATCCCACAAAGGTGGAAAAGGAAGATCACTTACCCAGAAGCAACTACTCACTGTCTCTTCCATGCTCCTACAGTACTGTGACAGGAGAGAGATAAATACATCTTTGTATTGCGTGAGTCACACTGATGAGATCTTCCTTTAGCATCCAGCTCTGTGTCTTGCACAGAGAGGGTCTTGAGCAAGATCTGGTCAACTCAGGTGTAGGTCACATTCCTGGACATTCAACGGGGCTCAAACCCAACTTGGAGCTGGATGAAACCATTCGATCTATCTACAAGTTCATTACCCTGTGGCTTTCCCACTCACGCAGGATCCACCCATTCACTCACTTGCTCAAGAAAGAACCTGAGATTCCTTGGAGCCCAATCTGTTCTCTTTTCTTCTCACCCACCACAAAACGATTAGCAAGAGAAATTGATTTCCTTCTGATACAGACCCTGACTAGGTTTCACTAGCTCACGACCTCAAGCCGCCATCATTTTTTGCCGAGCCTATGAGCTGCAGCCGGGCCCCGCCTCCTCCACCTTGCCACCCTCATCTCACCAGGATGATCTCAGCTGTCAATGGGATCCTGTCAGCCTTCAGCAGCAATCCTGGCAGGATTTACCAGGCAATGAGAAATACAATCGGAACCCCCTCTGACTCAGAAGCCCTGTCCCTGCTTAGCCTACCCAGTTCTCCAGGTATATCTTCCCTGATTCTCCTCCTCATGTGCCTTCTCCCCATCTGCACTAGCCCAGCTGGGACCACCTCCAAACTACCAGGTCCATATCTGAATTGCTCCATAGCTGAGCCCCACAGAGGCACTGCCCGTCTCTCTGTTACCCACTGGGCTCTCTGACCTAGTTCCTCTGCATTGGAGCACTTTCCAGTACACATAATACTGTCATTTTTGTTTGTGTGCTTCCTTAACTTCTCATCCAAAGAACTTCTGGCTTTAAGGGAAGAAGCCCAGAGATGTTGTAGAAATAATAGTCTAGGGCCTCAACTGCCACCAGGCACATAGCTGACTCACAGTAAGCATCTGTGGGCTGACTAGGCTAATTGGCTTAGTCTGATGCCTTCTCCCATGTCACTGAACTTAGTCTTGCATGTTCATGGATGTTTCTATATCTCTCTGACTGAGGGAGAAGAGGGAGACACCCTCCGGAGTCATTTATGTGAACTGTCACCTGACAGCCCCAGTCTACAGCTTCCCAGCTCACCAAAACTAGGACCTTCCTCCTAGGGAACATTCCAGGTCGGCACTTTTTAACCCTTATTTACTCAGGGTCTCCTTCACCCACTTTCAATTGTTGCGGTGTCCAATGGGCTTGTGTTCATGTGTGTCACATCTACTAGAGTTTACGACTTTAAATTAAAACAAAAAAAAGCAATGATTAAAAACAGCACAGTCCCACATGCTAACAACATGTGTGTTTATACAAAATGAAGTACATTTTAGGTACAATGTGAAATATGAGTAATATCCTTCGTCCTCTCAACGGTTGTCATTTGAGCTAATTTCACGCTTTGGGAAATTGCTCCGTGATTGTTGCACCCACTCGAGACATGGGAGAATGCCACTCAATGAAGGTCAGATTAAGAGTTCTTTATTTGCTGGTGGTCAAGAGCAGGATCATGCCTTAAAGAACTCTTGACTGGGCAGAGGAGCAGGGGAGGGTTTTATAAAGTCAAAACGACAATTACATCATGCCCGTGGCAGGCAGGGTAAAAAGTTTCGAGAGTTTCTGGTCAGTCGATGAGAACAGTTTGTTTTGTCATGTTGCAGGCTGCAGGTGCGACTCTCTGAGAATGCCCCGCTCAGCTGAATGTACTTAAGCCGGGCTGGGGAGCCCCTAGGTGAAGACTACGGTAAAGAGGAGTCGCTTCGGGAGGTCCAATGATAACTTAAGAAGCTAAGGGGACACTGAAGCGGTACGCAGAAGCTCTGCTGTATTTGCAGTTTTCCTCTTAAGGAATTTTCTTTTCAAGCAAAGGGCTTATTTTACACTATCTTCTTAAGAAAATTATGAGAATAATGATGTGTTTCATATCCTCCCATCTCTTTTCTGTGAGGGGCTTAGTAAACAATGGTTGTGTTTCTGAAACGATGTCTTCAATCAATTTGTTGCGATATGCTATTTTAGTTGAAATAAATAAGAAAACCCAGCTCCACAGAGAAGAATGGTTTGCAAAGTGAAAAGCTCGACAGTATTATCATCTCATACTTTTCTTAGATACTAAACAAGAGTTTGACAGGGATAAAAGGGATAGCATCATTCTTACAAAAAGTTAGCATTTCTTTTGTTCGTGTGTGAGAGGGAGGGAGGGAGGGAGGGAGGGAGGGAGGGAGGGAGGGAGGGAGGGAGAAAGGGAGAGAGAAAGAATACACCACGTGGCCATGTGTATGCAGGTGCCCACATGGCCAGATCCCCTGGAGCTGGAGTTACAGGCCTCTATGTGCCCCCCAGTGTGTGCTAGGGACCGAATCTAGTCTTCCACAGAGCAGCATACACTTTTAACCACTGAGCATCTTTCCAGCACCAAGGGTTAGCAACCTCAGGGTGAGTTACAATTCTGTCTGGAGCCACACCAGTCAGTCAACTGTGTGTGCACTAATACGGGTTAGTGTCTGCTGGCCCCTGGTGCACCTCTTTACCTGTCCACAGTTCTGTGATAACATGCTTTGGTCACTGGAAACTATCTTCACTGAGTTAGACAAATCTTCCAAATGTTGAAATGTTTTATTTTGTAAGATTAAAAAATAAAAAAACATTAACCCTCTCATCAGAAATTCCTCTAAGGTTTAGGAAGTTGTCAATCCTGTCATGATGGATACAAGTTTCCCAAAGGTCTGATTTTTTGTTTCAATGCTGGGATCTGTCACTGGAAAAATAAAAATATAGTCATTTGTGCCCCCTTTGAAATGAGAGGCTCATTTTCATCCAACTTTCTAAATTTCCCATAAATATTTAAATCAGAATAGCAATACTTTGCCTGTCACTCATTTTATCAAGTAAAAATAAACAGTCCAAGAAAAAAAATTTTATTTCCATTCACAACATAACTGCACAAATAACTTTTTCTTTTAAAAAAAAAAGTTGTATGTTGATATGAGACAAATGTGTTTAAAGCATGCCTCTCAATTTAGCACTCAGAATATTAAAAATGTCAGGGACTGTCATTCAAAGCAGTGATTTCTACATCAGCCAAGCCATTCTAAAGTGACATTGGCACGTTACCTTTCTGGAGGAGGTTAGCTTTTGATTTCAAACCAGTACATTTCGATATGTTAACTTGATTGGGGCTGACACCAACAATTTTACCCATCCTTTATTTGGCTGTTTGTTTCTTCAATCTAAGTATCACACAACAGAGAAGGCAAAAACATCTTAATGTTACGATGAAAATAATTGAAACCTTATAGATGCCCTAAAGGATGCTGGGAAATCTCAGTAGTCTGCAGACCAACAATCGTGAACGACTGCTCTGAATTACTTCCAGTAACATAGTCCAAAATGGAAACATGTACTCAGAACCAACTCTGTTTTTAAGTTCCTACAGCATAAAACAGAAATAAAGTCCCTTCCCTGCAAGTTCATGAAAACAGATATGCAACTATTAGAGATGTACATCATCCTGAGCAACATAAGGGCACCCACAAGGACAGGAAGGCTGGTACCATGGCAGGATGCTGAATGAGACCTCAAGCCAGGTGAGCTTGAAAGAGTGGGATTCTGCAAGCCACGCCCTTTAGCATTGTTGGTGCAGGCATCAGAATGCTCCTGCCTAGACAATTCTCTATCCAGAGCCTGCATCTTAAATCTGTGTGTGGAGCGGATAGGCAGGGAGGAGGGATCTCAGCATGGTTTTGAGATTGTGGGACTCCCTTAGGGCTGCCAGGCCTCTGTATTGTCTAATATAGTCAGAATATTTCTGGAACTTAAAGAGAACAAAGAGGCAGACAGAAGTCGCTGCCTGATACCCACAGTGGTCATTTGGACAACAGAAAGAACAAAGAGACAAACAGTGCGGGTACTCGGAAAGGCTAAATATTAGCAAGTATCCACTTTTGAAGGACTAATTTTTTTAAGATCTGTTAGTCATAAAAGGTTAATTTTAAAAGACTAATTTCCTTTCAAAGAGGCTTATTTTTAAAAAAACATCTACACACTCGTGTGTGTGCGCGCACACACACAAACACACACACACACACACACACATGAACTACAAAACTATAAAGTCGGTTCCGTGAAAGAACACAACCCAAGGGCAGGCAGGACACTTGGGAGATGGAGTTTGTGAGCCGCCCTGTGCACCCGCGCTATCTGGAGCTCCTGTAGCTCGTTGAAACACAACTGGCGTTCACGGTTTCCCCTGCTGTTTGTGTGCATTTCAAATGACACTAGCCTTCAAAACTTGGCTACCTGCCACTTAACTTAGGCTCTTTGTAGATGGTTTGCCCAGACCACAAGCCATTACAGCCTGGAACATTTTTCTGACAAGCTGTGTTTTACCCAGCAGAGCCAGGATGCCCGGAATCCTAATGGCGCCCACTGGAGCTCATCAGAGGCGTTAAGGGCTTCTCTGCTGGCTGCTTTAGCCTTGGTGCCAGATGACACAAAACCCCTCAGGCTCTACTGCTATGCTCACATGATTCCAAGCAGAGGCGTCAACTTAACTTTCACAGAGATAAAACCTACCCCTCTCAAAAACTATCTACAAGTTGGAGGGGACCAACTCCAGAGCATAGCCAGTGGCCCGTGGAGAAGTCAGAACCAGCTCTCTTGACTCCTGGTATGATTCCCCCAAAAGAAGTGACTAGTGATACATCCAACGATAACATGACCTTCCTAGCAGGCCTTCCCACCACACACACAAGCAGGGCCATGCCCATAGTATTCTAGCCTGGCATACTGTTTGCCATAGCTTTGTCAATGGGATTTACCAAGCTATTATCCCTACCCCTTCACGACTCTTATGCACATGTGCCCTGGAAAGTCTCTGTCTGCACAGGTTAGATAGGTCCAGGAGAAAAGACGTACATGGAGCCCCAATCATGTTGCTAACCCTTTCATTTTTGTTTTGATTCTCTAACGGAATGGTATGCTCCTTCGTGGTGGGTTCTAGGAAGGGCTTGAGTGGCAAAGGAATGTGGAAATAGTTTATGTAATTCAGGGCAGGAAAAAAAAGTTCATGGAACTCAAGATCAACGCAAGTTAAGAAGGACTGAGCAAAGAAGGCAAGGGGCAAAGGGAAGGGAAGCCTCCGAGTGAGAGTGAAGGCATGGACAAAGGCTCTAGCATCCCACAGCAGAAGGACACACTAACATGGAGACTTACATCACTAAAGGAAAGTGGACCAGCCTAGGCTATAACGGGAAACAGAACACGAAGCTGTGGGACACTACATAAGCCAACATACATAACGGCCAATCGCCGTGCAGGCAGAGGGATACACTGGACAGGTAATGCACAGAACAGGGCAATGCCAACCCTGAACACCTCAGAGAGACACTGCCTCTACTAGCCCCTGGGAAGCCATATTTCCCAGTCATTGGAGAATGGACGAAGATGACCTTCCCAAGGACAGGGACCAGCATGCATTGAAGCCTAAAGCTTGAAATGGCAATTTATGTTCCGAGAATTAAAGCAACAACGCACGTCTGGAATGGAAGCAGACTGGAGGGCTAATGTTCTCGATGGAGACGGAACAGGTCAAGGAGAGGTGTTTGTGATTGCCAGCAGGGTCCTGAGGAGCCCCAAGAATGTCACAGTCATCTAAGGCTAAATCTGGAAAGTGAAGACAAGCTGGCAGACTGGACGCCGGACTTCCCACGCTTCCCCAATAGCCAGGCTCTGCTCTCAAGACAGAGCAAAGGTAAGGTTTACTTAATCACAGACAAAGGCTGGAAAAAAAAACCCTCACGTTGTGCCAGTTAATGGTTTCCAGCAGAAAAGGGCTGAGGGAGCCAGAGGAGCACACAAAGCACGCCCTGGCAGACACGCTGAGCAAGACGGCATTGACTGCATGGCCATAAAATGCAGCGTGGGGTGGAACTGAAAGCCACTTCCCTGGGACTCGGTGTCATTCTGTGTGAGGAACCACATGAGATTCCTCTACACACCCACCAGAAGGGCTTCCGTTCAGAAGGCTGGCAAATATCGAGGGTTAAGGGGAGACAGAGGATCCTCAACTCCAGTGCATTGTGGGAGTAAGGGGGGATCGTGCATTCGCCCGAGAAAGCTAGTGATATTTGTTAGTATTCAATGTGCAATTCCTTTTGACTCAGTTATTTCACTCTTAAATATTTACCTAAGTGACATAAGAGCATGAACCCCCCCCAAAAAAAACTCATAAAAGTATACATAGTAATGCACATAAAAATCTAGAAATATTTCATATGCTCATGAATAGGGATGTAGACAGAGATATTGTGATATATTCATATTAAAGGATGATCAAAAAGTATAAAAATGTAAAATAAGCCACTAAGACAAGGGGCAGTCAAAAAAGAATATTTAAGGAAAGAAAAGCCCAGCCTTAAAGAATGCATACTAGTGGCCCATTGATGAAGGTCAAGATGTGAAAGCTGGGGAGAGGCATGAAGGGCAGAAGGAGCAGAGGCAAGTGTTTTGGGGGTGCTGCAGAAGGCATGCGCTTTCAACCTAGTGGTGTTGCCCAGAGAAAACAGCAGAATTCACTAAACTTCAGACCCATGCAGTCCACTGCATTTTTCAAACAATATTTCAACATTTGTTTTTTTACCTTGCCTGGGGCAAGGTCAACTCCAGGTAACTCAGGAATGTGTCTGGGCACTCAGGAAGTCAATCGATCACTAATAACACAGGGAATAAACAGTGGGGTGTTCACTTTCGCCTCCTACAAAGCTGATTCTTCATATTTGAGAACACTTGATTTTGTCTTGGGCTTCCTGGTGGACCAGATACCCCCTGGGGTCTCTTGGTTAAGTACTAAACAATAGCTCAGTAAGTGGGTGCCGCCTTGGGCCCCAGATCAAAGGCAGCATTTCCTCTCCCTTCTGCCTCTTGAGACTGACACATTTAAGAAGCAAGCCACCGAGCTTTCGGGAGGCAGAGGTGAGTAGACCTCTGTGAAGTTCAAGGTCAGCCTGATCTACAAGAGCTAGTTCCAGGACAGGTTCCAAAGCTACAGAGAAACCCTGTCTCAAAAAAAAAAATAAAAAAAAGAAAAGAAAAGAAAAGAAAGAAAGAAAGAAAGAAAGAAAGAAAGAAAGAAAGAGAAAAAAAGAAGCAAGTCTTTGAATATATTAGTGAAAGAGGGCATGCGACAGAGATCCCTCTGGCCAAGACCATGGGTCTTAGATTCAGAGCTGTGCTGTGGAAAATGAGGCTGAAAGTTGAGGCTCACCAGGAGGCCAGCAACACAGGCAGCAGGAGGAGAAGAGTTTCCTTCCCACAGCCCTCACTGTCCAGGCTCGCATGGAAGACGTACCTTTGTCATTGCACAACTAATAAGCCTTCTGTCAGCGCTTCCTTCTCACGGCCCTTCTCTACTGTCCTTCTTCACCTGCCCTTGGTCTCCTTGCTAACTTGATTAGACATGGGAAATCGATCCACATCCCCTGTACATGGGTCTTGGCGATTCGTTGTCCTGGGGAACGAGGGGGGCCTGGGACATTCATGCTCACAATTCTTCTATGTGGTCATCTCACAGCCTCTTCTCTTGCACCTGACTCAACTGGGGAGACACCAAATGTCCCCAGGAAGCCTTTGTCACAGTCCTGGAGAAAGAATCTATGCAAATGTCATTTTCTTCCCAGCAAGGCCTGGGCTGCTTTGCCAATCCTGACCTCAACAACTTCAAAAGGATTATGTTTTCCCAGGCAAATTAGATTTATGCAAAATATCCATGAAATCACATGCCTGCCTCCAAGGCCACCTTTACCTTAGAAACTGCCGGGGGGGGGGGGGGGGACAGCTCCCAGAGCCCTCACATGTAGCAGGAAGAATCCTCTGTCAGAGAATGGCAGGGCTTAGTGGGATGACCCAAATCCACAAGGGGGGAGCAGGGGAGAAAGGCCTGGCACCTTCCTCTAGTCCTCCATTGCCTCCTCTCCCTGCAAGCAGTACATGCACAGAAACCCAAATCCTCAGTCCCTCAAAATGTCTGCCAGTAGCACCCGTCAGGGCTCGTGGGATACAAGCCCACAGGCAAGCGTCCACACCTTAAGGATTTTATTTCCGCTCTCAGTCTACAAGAGTCACGGAGCAGAAGCTGAGTGTGTAAGAGGGATGCACCGACTGTAACTGAACAGGCAACGAATAGAAATTGCCCTGAGTGTCTATCAGCAAGCATCAGAAGAGCTCCTTATAACCATGAGCCCAATGAAGTCAAATCAGAGGGTACGTGGGGCAGGAGGATCAAAAACAGTCTCTCTCTCTGCAGTGCTTTCCAGATCCCCTTTCCGACCCTGTAACTCAAACACCTTTGAAGTGCCGATGGGCTGAGCGTGTAGCTCACATGGCAGGCCACCTGCTTTAGAAAGTGCAAAAGTCTTAGGAACTCCTAGCGGCAAAAAGTTAAGACAATAAGAAAACACAAAAAGGCGAGCCAGAGCTGTGTCCTGTTTCTTCCATTGCTTGCCTAGTATGCACAGAGCCGGAGCTTTGATCCTCAACTCCACATAAAGCTGGAAGGTGCCAAACACCTTCAACCCCAGCACTGCAGGTAGTGGCAAGAAAGTTCAAGGTTATTCTCAGGAGTTCAGAGCTAGCCTGGGATGAATGAGGCTTGCCCCTAAAAGAGAAAGAAAGAAAGAATGAAAGAAAGAAAGAAAGGAAGGAAGGAAGGAAGGAAGGAAGGAAGGAAGGAAGGAAGGAAGGAAGGAAAGAAGGAAGGAGAGAGAAAGAGAGAGAGAGAGAAAGAAAAGAAGGAAGGAAGAAAGGAAGAAAGAAAGAGAGAAAATAAGAAAAATATTTATGTCATTGCCATATTATGTCCCAACAATTTCTTTGTGCAATTAATTTATCAATTAGAACAGACAGATTTTACTTTGTGACAATATCCAGTTTGATTTTGGATTTTCAAAGGTCATGCAAGTCCTCTGCACCTTGCTACTGTTACACTGCATGGGATTGGTAACTCCAACAACTTCTTTCCAGGACCACAAGGGGCTCTGGAGTTGCTTCACTCTTGATTAGGACAAGGGCTTGCAAACCTTCGCTCCTCACTGAGAGTTATGGCAGAGAGCATAGATCACACGCTACATTGTTTCCCCTTTTGTTGGGAAGATCTTCTCACTTTATCCAAACTATCAACAGATACTTATGTGCAGCTACTTGCGCACTTAAAAGACTACGAGCCTTTAGCCGGCTTCGGAAGAAGAGAGCGGGAGGATGGTTGCAGCATAACAAGACAAATACTCAGTAAGAGAAGTACTTGGTGCTTGGTAAAGCCCTGAAAAAGCAATGCAGTCCAGTCAAGTAGGCAGAGTAGACTCCTGGAGACAGCTGTGTGGGAAAGACCCCGAATAGAATAGCCTCAGATTCAGCGTCACTTTCTCAAGGAAGCAAGACCCCCCTCGACCACTCCTGCCTTTGTAAACCCAGCCACTCTGATACTCTCTTGCCCTATTCTTTCCCTGACTTATTATGCTCAATATAACGGTCATGGTTAATGCTTCCCGGTGACTAGTTCCAATCACTGCGATGGGAAGGACTTGTTCATTTTTCTTTTTTTAAGTTTCTTTCTTTGTTTCTCTCTCTCTCTTGATTGTTTTCAAAACAGGGTTTCTCTGTAGCTTTGGAACCTGTCCTGCAACTAGCTCTTGTAGACCAGACTGGTTTCAAACTCACAGAAATCTGCCTGCCTCTGCTTCCCAAGTGCTGGGATTAAAGGTGTGCGCCACCACTGCCCGGCAAGCACATGTCCATTTTTCTTGCTGGATTTAGTCCAGGAGTGGCGCATGCAGCAGGTTCAGGCACATGTGTTGAGAGAACAGCCTGGGCAAAGAGGACTGGGCAGTCAGCAGCAGAGGTGACGTCAGTAAACAGCGAGCCAGAGATCACCTGGTTCACTGAAGAGAAGTGTCAGCACTGAAGTCAGGCAGAGAAAGCAAAGGGGCCAAGCAGCTCTGGGTGAGCTCTATAAAAGAATGGGGGTGCTCCACCATGGACAAGCTGGGCCTCAAGGACATGCATGGGGTGGAAGAAGTTCTTTCTCTGACACCCAAACCCATCCCAGTCTCCAGTAACCATTATTTTACTTTCAAGTAGACTTTTCAGTTCTCACATATAAAGAGAGAGCACGTGATACTCATTCCTCTGTGTCTGGCTTATTATACTTCACATAAGGCTTCCAGTTCCATTTTTTTCCTTCAGATGACAAGATTTCATCACTTTTATCACTGAATAGTCCTCCAGGGTGGGTATATACCACATTTTCTTCACATATTCATCCATGGGCTGACATCCAAGCTTGGCTGTGGTGGACAGTGCCACCATAAACACTGGCATGCTGGTGTCGTTGGCATGATGGTTTCATTTGCTTTGGCTACATCCCCAGATGACCCATTTCTTTTCTGGAGCCTACATTTGCTACACTGTAGTGTGTGGCAAACATCTGATAAAGGGGTTTCCCTGGTGCACACTCCATGCGTGTGTTACCACACAGAACTCGATGGGTGCAATCCATACAAACTCATCAAAGAAGAATGAAGAAAACAACTATTAGGGAGAAAGCTAGCCAGGAGTGGATCAGAAAACCATGTCAAAGATGATGGCAGTTTGATCTAGAACTGAACAAGACTTTGCAGGAAGTGGAGGTACCAAGGAACTCAGTACAAAATAGAAAGTCCTCTTCTGGGCATTCTCTGAGGGCAATGACTATAGGAAATGGAAGAGTCAAGGCCCACAGCCTGCTGTTTGTCTTCACTGGTGGAGCCTTTGCCACCAAGAAGAAAGGGAAGTGGGAACTTCAGATGAAACATCCAGGGTGGCTTTGACTTGTGACTGTCAGGAGATTAGAACCCCCACTATCAGTACCTAGTACAGGCAACTAGCTCTCAAATAGCTCAGACAAAAATTTGGACTGAAGTTAAGTATATTCTGTAAGACAGTTTTATTGATGTACAAGTTCATAAAATCCCCTCCCCAAATAATCAGAATAGTAAACTTTATGAGATACCACTTAGGGTAGGTCTGGTAAAAAATTGTTAATTTATGTTCAAAACCAAAGCCAGTTATCACAACACTCAAAAGTAGTATTCAAGTCAAGATTTCACATCCACTCTTACACTTTCCTTGGAAAACTTAACTATGTGAAATAACCACCACGTCGTTTTTACCTGGCAGCAACAAGATCATCAAAGCCCTAAGAAACAGGAATCTCTCTGTGTGTACCTTATCCATTTTTTAACATGTGTCTTATATAATTAAAATATAGAAGGCACTCAAGCAGTGTTTGCACCATGCGTGGAATTTAATTGATTAATTAAATAGCTTTCTTGGTTCCTTTCTTAGTTGATAGATACATTGGGTTTCCCCGCAGATGACAGAAATCAGGGTTCTGTTGTCCTAAGCTCAGTAAGTCAGCCTGTCCCATTGTTGGAGGAAGAAGCGCTATGAAACCATATGTGGTGGCCCAGGCCTTTAATCCCAGCACTCAGGAGGCAGAGGCAGAATGATGTCTGTGAGTTCAAGGCCAGCCTGGTCTATAAAGTGAGTTCCAGGACAGCCAGGGCTACACAAAGAAACCCTAGCTCTCAGAAGAAGAAAAAAACACATAGATAGATAGATAGATAGATAGATAGATAGATAGATAGATAGATAGATAGATAGATAGATAGGGGTGGGGGAGTGGAAATAGCTAAAAACAGCCAGGTTGGTCTTGCTGCCCCTTCTCTCTGAGTATGGGCACACACCTACAGCACTAACATGGCACCAAGCTTCAGAGAAACAGAAGCTTGCATTCCAGAAGTTGCAGACAAACTGAGAGACAGAGATTTTATGCCAATGTCTCAGGTGAAGTGGCTCTGAGATGACAGCCATGCTGGGCATATACAGGGGCAGGAACAGCTCTGCAGACCTGGGCCTCCTGCAAGCAGGAAGAAAGGAGGTTCCCTGTGTCACATTTAACCGGTTGGTGAGAGCTAGTCAAGAGGCATCTCAATTTTGAATTCCTTGTCTCTGGTTACAGCGGGGCTCATGAGTTACCCAAGTAACTGATACTGTACTGCTGGGGTAGAAGTTGGATTTGAGCAAAACTCCAGAGACAGCCACAGCATTTAGGAGATGGCAGTGAAATGCCTGCCAAGCTCTACTCCTTAGAACCGAACTATATGTCACAACATACCGAAAACTGAAACGTGCTGAAACCGATTCATATGGTAGGGAGCTCCAGCATTGAAGAGTATGGGGCTCCTAAAATGTAAACTCCTGCACACTCTTATTGAAATGCTTACTGAAATTCTCTCTCTATTTCGGAAGTTGGCTCTTTAAATAAAAGAGTGACATTACAGAAAATGCAAAGTTTGCCTGAATGAATTCTGAGCAGGGTCAAACACAAATGTGAAATCCAAACGCAATGAAAGATTCTGATGTGCTGCTATTTCCTTTAAAAGTGTCTTTGAGTATGGACATCTCATCATCTCTCGGCAAAAGGAAGGGAGAGCTGCCAAAATCAAAAACAAACAGAGAGGAGGGGGAAGCCCACAGACGTGTGCTGAAATCAAAGGCTCTCAAAAATTCACAGCCGGGGTGGCAGGTACAACCTTCTCTCCTGCTGAGACTGACAGTGTTTTGAGAAGCAGAGTCTGTGACAAAGGGAAGCCATGAGTACAGAACCAAGTGCACACACGGGACCCAGGACTGACATTCCTCTGATCAACCTGGGAGACTCCCTACAGTTCCACCTGGATTCCCTCTAAGGCACATGGAGCCCTGTGTGTTAGGGGTAGAGAGGAGCAGGGTGTGACCAGGGGCAGCAGGGCCTTCAGGGGGCAACCCTGTGAGGTATCCCAGGTCTCTTTCTTGCCAGGTCCTTCCAGAATGAACAGTAGACCTTGGTCTGGCATCTTTCCATGTTATGTGTATGGTTGGAAAGCGTGGCTATATTCTCCCCAACTACAGCTCTTGCAGGGCTATACCTTAATGTCTTCCTGGGACTCATAAACAGAATGGATCTCAGAATGCTTTCACAGGCAGGCGAAGAGGCTTGGCAGGCCTGCCACCAAAACTAAAGACCTGAGTTTGATCAACAAAGACTGATACAGTGGAAGGAGACAACTGAATCCTTCAAATTGTCCTCTGACCTATACACACACGGAGAATGAAGAGAGAGAGAGAGAGAGAGAGAGAGAGAGAGAGAGAGAGAGAGAGAGAGAGAGAGAGAGAGAGAGAGACTAAACCCATAGTCCTCTGTTTAGAAGGCCAGAATGCCAACTCATTGGTACTGCGCTGAATGTGGGCTTTTCGTGGCACCAGGCGACAGAGCATCTTGTCCCTGGCATCCTTCCCTCTTTTCCCCGATTCACTAACTGCATCAGATCTTCTCAGTAACTCTGCAAATTTTACAGCACTAAACCCCTAACTGTCCAGCTGCTCTAGAGGAAGAGCAGCCAGGGACTGAGCAATGGCGAGAAGGAAAGCTGAGCTCTAGGAACCTCTATGGATGCACCAAGCTCCAGATGGGCTTGCAGCCTCTCCGTGCCTCCTGGCTGCAAGCATAGTTCACCAACTCCACAGCATCACAAAATAACACCCCTGCTGCGGAGGGCTCTCTTAGAGTCAACCCCATCTCCATAGTGGAATGTGTCTGCCCCTGCTATGCTTCTGCCCTTTGTCTGGTCTTCCTGAACTTCCAGGACTAGTGGGTACCACAGCCCAGTGACAAAAACTCCGAGGCTCTGCAGACAGTGCAGGGTCCCAGACTAGAAACTCCAGTGAGCCTCTGGAAGCAGATCCATTTCTGCTAATGGCTTGTGAATGTGCATTCTGAGCCCACTGCACCCCAGGCACATTACCAACCAACAATGTGGCACACATAGGAATTCATCCGAACCCAGCAAAAATCACTTAGCTTAATCATGCCGCCCTGATTTAATTTTAACTTTTCATAAAGCGTGAGAGATGAGTGGGGTGTGCTTCGTGTCTTATAGATTACTGATGAGACTGGGCTCACATCTGCCTGTTTCATCTTCTCTCTCTCTCTATTTTTTAACAAGTTCCAAAATGAAGGGGGTTAGGGAAGGAAGTCGATGAATAATTAAGAGGAGGCAACACCTGCAAGATGTGCAAGCTTAACGCAGAGGGGGCTCTTGTGCTCCTTGCGGGTGTTCAAATAGCCAGCAAGCACCTGGGAATCCAAAGACAACAGCTTCATTTAATGGATTTGAGGCTGTGGTTGTGGCTATATCCAACAGGAAAGTCCTGTGTGCACACATGTGCCTATGCATGCACTCATACATGTGTGTATATGTATGTGTGTATAGAGATAGATAGATAGATAGATAGATAGATAGATAGATAGATAGATAGATAGATAGATAGACAGATAATAGAGACATACAACAGTACACAGATGGGAAAAATGGCAATATGTTTTGTCCTAATCTGCACATAGACTCAATAAATTCCAAGAGTATCCTCAACGTTTGCCACTGTAGTTTGCAACTGCTGAACCAGAACGTGTGGCCCAACAGTCTGATCCTAACTCTTCTTTTCTACCATAACTTCAAATGGGTTTTTGCACCTCTGCAGCCACGACCTCAGAAGGTGCTGTTGCCTCTCCTGGTGCTATCATGGTGATACTTTGGGCTTCCCATGTACCCTTCTTCAGCTCAGTCTCAAGAGAATAAAGGCGAGCCTGACAAACACAAACCATGCAAATGGGCCTGTGGTCCTCACTTCTCTCCGAGTAAAAGCCAGAGTCTATACAGAAGCTACTGGGTACTGCATGGTCTACCTCCTCCATCTCCTCTGCCTCGTAGTCTACCCTTGATCTCTTTTAGCTATCCTGGCCTTATCCTTCTCAAACTTGCCAGGTACTCTGCCAGAGGACCTTTGTACTGGTTCTTTCCTCCACCTGAAAGGCTCTTCTTGAAGTATCAACACCGTTCTCCCAATTACTGCCTTTGAATTTAGTCAAAAACCCACCTGATGCAGGATCCCAAAGCACTAACTGTAGCCCCCTCCCCAGCATTCCCAATCTCTCATCTGGGGTTGATCTTCCCTCTGCACCTACGGCCTGTGACACGCTGCAGGATTTGCCTATTAATTCTCCATGTTGCCTGTTTCCACCTGGCTAACCCTCAACCCTGACGGGATAGGGATTACTACTTTCAGTTATGGACTAGAAAAGAGATTAAAATGATGTTTAGCACAAATACATAAATATGTTAGTAATCGCTTTGCTTAATAAAGACCTAAAAAATGACCTGCTTAATTTATGAGTACATTTATATGGAAAAAGTAACACCAGGGTTTTCATATATAAATCACTTCTAGTCAAAATAACAGAATCAAGAGGACTGGGGTAGAGACAGAAACCAGCAGATAGAGCAAATGCGGAATTCTGCAACTTAGAAGTCCCTGCCACACTAGGGAAGTTGTCTCTCTCCTCAGGACCTACAGTCCCTAGAAGTTCCAGGACTCTGCCTTTGACAGTGACCAGGCTCTGCCATATCTACAGGACAAGAGCTAAGGCTAGCCCACCTCCTCTGCCAATGCTTAGGTCAGAGTTTACTTTCAGTTTTTCAGTAGGCTGCATCTCCCTGAACCTGGACCACAGTCAGGAAGGCCCATTCATCACAGATAACCCTGGGGCACGACTGGGGCTCAATAGACTTGAGTTGAGAAGGCAAAATGGAAAGAGTGTGGGAGAATTACTTAGGGAAAATAAAGAGTCCAAGATCTTTCTAGCACTTTTCCAGTCTTCAAGCCAAGATGATCCCAAACTCCTCTGATCCCTCAAGCTGGCCCACGCTCTAAGACTGAGTTGCTAGAAGTTCTCTGGTGGAATTTTGGGGGAACCTCTAATGTATATTATCATATCATCTATAATTAGGAATAGTTTGACTTCTTCTTTCCCTATTTGTATCCCTCTAATTTCATTCTCTTGCCTTATTACTCTAGCTAGTCCTTTAAGTAAAATATTGGCAAGAAATGGGAATAGTGAGCACCCCTGTTTTATTACTTATTTTACTGAGATTATATCAAATTTTTGTCCATATAAGATGATGTTGGCTGTGGGTATCTTATAACATAACTTCGGTATATAACTCATGGCTTTGATGGTGTTGAGGTATGTTTCCTTTAGCCCTATCATTTCTAGGACTATTGCCATGAAGTCATATTATTTGTCTAAAGCCGTTTCCGCATCTTTTGAGAAGATCATATATTGTGACTTTAAATCCATTCATGGGATTTATTACATTTATTCCCTCATGTATGTTGAGCCATCCCTGCATTTCAGGGGTAAAGCTAACTTGGTCATGGAGGGTAGTCTTTTGGATGCACATCTGTATTCTGTTTGCAAGTATTCTCTTCAGGGTTGTATGTGTTCAGTAGAGGTGCTGGCCTGTAGTTTTCTTTTAATGTTATTTCTTTACCTGGTTTGTATATTAAAGTGACACTGGCTTTATAGAAGGAGTTTGAGAGTGCTCCTTCTGTTTCTTTTTTTTTTTAAATAGTTTAAGAAGGGCTGGCTATAGACATTCTTTGAATGTCTGGTAGAATTCTGCTACGAATCCATCTAACCCTGCCTGGACTTCATTTTTAGCTGTTAGATTTTTATTACTATTTCAATCTCCTCATTCATTTTGATTCTGTTTAGGTTGTTGATCTCTTCCTGGTGGTTTAGTTGAATCTAGAAATTCATCTATTTCTTGTAGGTTTTTCAGTGCAATAAAGTACAGGTTTTAAAAATATTCCCTTATAATATTCTGAATTTTTTGGTGTCTGTTGTAATGTTCCTTTGTTTGCTTCTTATTCTACTCTCTCTCATTTTGTTAGTTGGGCCAGGGTCTGTCATTCTTATTTATCTTCTCAAAGAACCAGTCCCTAAGGTCACTGGTGTGTGTGTGTGTGTGTGTGTGTGTGTGTGTGTGTGTGTGTGTGTGTTTCTACTTCTCTGATGTCTGTTCTGACTTTTCTTATTTCTTGCCATCAGCAAGGTTTGAATTTGGCTTGTTCTTGTTTTTCAAAAAATTTGAGTTGCAATACTAAGCCATTTAGTTGTTTTCTTTTTGATTTTTTAATGTATGCACTTAGAGTTATAAATTTCCCTCCTATGACTGCTTTCAATGGATTTCAGAGGCTTTTTGTTTTGTTTTGTCTTGTGTTCTCATTTTTATTTCATTCCAGGAAACTTTTTGTTCCTTTCCTGACTTCTCCTTTGACCCACTCATCTTTTACTAATGAGTTGTTTCATCTCTGTGAGTTTGTGCATTTACCAGAGATGATTTTGTTGTCAACTTTAAGTTTTATTATGTTCTTGTCAGATAGGACACAAGGAATGACTGAAATCTTTTAAAATTTGTAGAGGCTTGTCATGTGTCTCATGATATGGCCTATTTTAGAAAGGCTTCCATGTGATCCTGGCTAGAATGTGTATTCTTTGTCATTTGTGTGGAATATTCTTTAGATATCTACTAAGTACATTTGGGATGTACAATGTCAATTAATCTTGATGTTTCTTTGTCGATTTTTTTGTCTGGGTGACCTGTCTATTGAAGAAAGTGGGTACTGAAATCACCTAATATTAGTGAACTAATATTATTATGTGTCTTTACATAATTGGGCTTCCTAAAGTTTGGTGCATACATGTTTAAGATAGGATTGTCTTCTTGGTTAACTGTTTCCTTAATTAGAATTAGGTATCCCTCTTTATCTCTTCTGGTTAGTTTTAGTTTGAATTCTATTTTCTCAGATATAGGATAGCAATGCCTCCCTGCTTTCCAGTCCCATTTGATTAGAGTAGTTTTGTCCACCTTTTTGCTCTAAGACAGTGCCTATCTTTAAAACTAAGATATGCTTCTTGTAGACAGCAGATAGATAGATTTTGTCTCTTAATCCATTCAGTCATCCTAAATGTTTTGGAGAATTGAGGCCATTGATACCTAATGTTATTACTGAAATGTACATTAATGGTGCTCATTGTGTTATTGATTTTTTGTATTGTTTGTACTCTTAGTGATACTTTGTAGTTTAGTAACTATGGTTTCTTCTTTCTTTCTCTCTACTTTGCTCATTCCTCTCTTCAGACCAAAGCCGTCCTCCTTGTATTTGTGTTTTAGGTTTAAATTGTTGGATACAATTCTTTAGGCCATTTATGTTGCAGAAAATTTTTCTATATCATTCAATTATGGCAGATAGCTCTGCTTGGTATATTGGTATATTATTCTGTGCTGGTTGTCATGTCTTTTAGGACATGTGATGCATTGCTCCGGGCTCTTCTGGCTTTCAAAGTTTCCTTTGAGAAACCGGCTGTTATTCAGATGGGTTTTCCTTCGTATGTGACTTGCATGTTTCTTCTCTTGCAGCTTTCCAATACACTTTCTTTGTTATATGTATTTCATGTTTGAAACATGCTAGTCGGGGGGGGGGTTCTTTATGATCTCCTCTATTGGGTGTTGTTTCCTTCCACCAACTTCTGTCTTCCCCATCTACAGCAGAGCAGCAAGCACTGGGGACCAGATTCCAAGAAGAGTCATCCCAGCTCCCATCCTCCCACTGAACTGTTGTTCTTAGGAAACGCTACAAGTGATTCTGGGGCTACAACAGCATGCACTGTGCACAGGGTGATGAGACATCCAAAAGCTCTACAATAAGCTCTTTATGAATGACCCAGGTCTGTTCTTCCTCCAACTAAGGGGATTGAGGGGGTGTGTTGTTTGTCTGAGTTCACCTGTGAGAAAGGAACGTAAGACTGAGATTTACAGTCAAACAGATCTGTCCCTAAAGCTCCACCGCCATTTACTGCTCCAGAATTTGATTAAATTCCTTAGTTTAATCAAATTTTGCTCTCTGTTTTGCTTTATAAGATAAGAAATGTATACAATGAGAAAACCCTAAAGCTCTGCCTAGGGCAAAGAATTTTACTTTCCTGACCTTCATGCCCAGGACAATAATAGACACATGTTGTCAACAACGGAAAAAATTGCGTGTGTAAAAGTCCTCCTGTGATGCTTCCAAAGCCTGGTATGTAGGAGACTGCCAAATGCCAGCTATGACCGTCAGTCTTGTTCTCCACTGGAAGGCTGGCACATACGTACCAGGTGAACTGCTCACAGACCTGACTAGCATAGAAGGACCCTGACCACCTGTGCTGCCTCCACAGTAGCCCGTCAGCTCTTTCCCCTGGAGTTTATTCCCTGACCTTTCTACCACCATCCTTGAGGAGGTCCACGGTTTCTTGTAGGAAGAAGTTTCTGTCCCACAAACCACTCCCAAGTAACCATACAGAGGCTTTATATTAATTATAAATGCTTGGCTGATAGCACAGGCTTATTACTAGCTAACTCTTAATTTAAATTAACCCATATTTCTTATCTATGCTGTGCCATGTGGTTTGGTATCTTTTCTTAGTAATGCATGCCCATCTTGCTTCTCTCTGTGTCTGCTTGTGACCCCTCCAACTCCACCCTTCTTCCTCCCAGCATTCTCAGTTTGGCTCTCCCACCTATTCTTATCCTGTTCAGCTATTGGCCAATCCCATTCTTTATTAAACCAATCACAGCCACATATATACACACCGTGTAAAGGAATATTGCACAGTTCCTCCATTTGTGAGTGGGGGTACACCACTCTGAAATGACTACAGAAGATCAAATACTGTATACCCCCAAACACACTTCCTTGGTATATTTGGAGCTGTTTTCTCTGGGACATATCAGACAGCAGAGAAGTTCTGAAAAGCTGGTCTTTTATAAAGCACATGTACACGTGTAAAGTAAATCTGCATTAGTAATTTGTCTGGATGAGGAAGGAGGCTGACATGGATGTGTCTAAAGTAAATCTACATTAGTAAATTGTCTGGATTAGAAAGGAGGGCGCTCTAGATAATCTTATTACCTGAGAAACCAGACGATCACACCTGCGTTTGTTTCCTCCTCATGGGCTCCTGTAATTTGTGTGACAGCTACCCTCAGAAGCCCTTTTCGTAGCTCTGGATTTTTCTATGAACTCCAATCACATGTTTGTGTGATGCCTGCATATGTGCATTTGATTAACATGGCTCTCTTCCCCTTGTCTGCCCCTGTCAATCAAGTTCACAGTTAAGTCATTGAGCCTGGAAGGGACAGGGCCTTTTCTCCACCTCTGTCCACACACCATAAAAAAGTCAAGAAGTCTGTTTCATTCTGGGAAGGCGGGTTGCCCCTGGAAATTACTTCTTTATCCCACTTGTATATCCCCTGTGCGGCAGAAGGTCTCCGGGAATTTTTTTCTATATACCATTTGTTGGCCCAGACTGTAAATGGAGGTCTAGAGACAAAGAGCATCTCTGCATTTATTTTTTCCTTACCATGTAGACATGGTGGGTGCTAAGAAAGGAGAAAAATGAAACAAGGAGATGGATCAATCCGTAAAGGTGCTTGTTGTCTGACCGTGAGGATACAAGCCTGAGGGCACAGGTTCAATCCTCAGAACCCATGTAAAGGTAGGAAGAAATGTTCTACCTGCACACTTCATGTACACGTGCACACAGTAATGACAAGTATGGCTTTTTAAAAGAATTTAAAGTAAAAGTACCTTAAAAAAAAAAAAGGCAGACCCACCTGCTGGGATAATGCTTCAGTTCAGTAAAGTGTTTGTCTCACAAGCACAAGGACCTGAGTTTAAGCCCTCAGCCCCCACATAAATCAGTGGGTATGACAGCATGTATCTGCAGTGGGGTGGAGGCGGGACACAGAGACTGGGGGTTCCTAGAGCTTGTTAATCAAACATTCCAGCAGAAACAGTACACTTGGTGTTCAGTTGAAAATGCTGTCTCAAAAAACAAGGTGTAGTATAATTGAGGAAGACACCTGATTCTGACCTCTGTCCTACAGGGTCTCTCTCTCTCTCTCTCTCTCTCTCTCTCTCTCTCTCTCTCTCTCTCACACACACACACACACACACACACACACACACACACACACACACACGTTCATCCAAACACATGCATGTATAAACACCTACACACGCATGCGTATGCATCCATACACATACACACAACGGTCTCTCTGGCCATTGTCCACGCTTTCTCGGTAAAACTGTTTCCCCTGCTCCTTTGGTGGTCACCCCCTCTCACCTAGAAAAGACCGCTTGCTGTGCTGTAATAACTACGTTCTCCATTGCACATGAAATCATCCAATGGAGATCACAAGGACCAGGGAACCAAACAGAGTCCACGGTGAGATGATGCCCACACTCAGCACCAAAAGTTTTCCACCCATCATTGCTTGTCTACAGTTGAGGTCTGCACTGTTTATCCCAAAGTTCTGTCCTCTGTGCTCTTTCCTCCTCCCCAAAATGGATGTTCTTGTGTTCTCAGGAGTGGGCTTGATAAACAACGTCCTGAGGGGTTGAAAATGACAACAGAGACTCCTGGGTTGCCCTTCCCAACTTTATTGGTTTTGTGGCTCAAATTAAAGCCAAATCCAAAAGAAATTCGTCTCAAAATTGTGACATTCAGTTGGAGAATTATGTGGCAAGCTTTCAAAAGCAGAAGGGACTATTTGATATGGAAGACAACGTTGGCAAATTCGGGAGCTCTAGTTGCTACACGCAGCCAACCCCGGAGGGGGGGGAATGTGTGTGTGGGGGTACCTTCTGAGACCTCGGAAATCACTGGAAAAGCTGCTTCTGTGTGTCTGACTCCCGTCATAAGCGTGTCTCTGCATGGTCACAAGAGTGCATGCGTATGTACACACACTCAGCGAGGAAGCTGCTCTGCAATGCTGGGAAAATATCCCACGGGGGGGGGGGGGGCGGAAGGGAATCTGAAATGAGAACCCCACAGAGCACCACCAAAGCTTACCAGCTGGGGCAGAAACCCTCCAGGTGCCAGTGGGAGCATCCTTCCTTCAGACCCAAGTCATACCACAGCAGGATTCGGCTGTTACTAGGCAACAGTGCTCCCCCACCTCCACCCCTTGCCTCCCAGTCCCCAGGGCTCCCACCCTGGAGAAGAAGAGTAAATAACATAGTAGCTTCTTTTGTGCTTCCAAATCTTCACCCCTGGGAAGGCAGGCAACCTCCCCTTGGCCTTGGCCAACCCCAATCGTGTGAGAGCTAGTCCAGGGAGAGGAGATGAGAGCACAAACAGGTCAGAAATAGCAGGGGCCAGGCAGCATGCCTCTAGCATCCTTCTCTCCAGGCCCCACAGGTGACATTCGGTGTCTGTGAGATTCAGGGTGCTTTAAATGTAAGTCAGTCTGTCAGAGAGCTGGATTTGAGTTGGAAGAGAGCAGCAAACTTGGGCTTCCTACTTCTAGTTGAGGAGAGGTGGGAAGGACAAGAGAACATCACTTGTTTTTAGTTGTAGGTGGCTGTTTTAGGATCGATGGGAGGCTTGCTACTCCCCAGAGCCCTTAATGCAGAGCAAACCACCAGAGCAATCAGCAGGGGCCAGCCTGCCCAACCCTGTGTGGACCATCACAACAGAAATCCTGGCCTGTAGGATTTTCAACAGCCAAGGCTTGTCAGTACCAATGATCCACAGTCTCTGAAGCCCCATGAGGTTAAAAAAAAATGTTCTATACAAGGTGACAAAGAGATTTAGATTCAAAACCCTTCAGGGGAACAAAGCAGGCAGCTGTGGCTTTTAGAAATGGGTGGCCTGTGGCCCATCTGAGGAACCTCTTGTCGCCTGATTGGCGATCCATGCCCCAAATCAGCCTTCTTCGGATACACCAGCGCGTGTGTGCAGGACAGATAATGTTAATGTCACTCCTTATTTATTTTTCTGTCTACAAAAATGCCCAGTTATCAGGATTTAATGACTCTCTGAAATAAAGCTATTTTAAAACATTATCCATGATGCAAATGAGTCACTAAAAGCTGTTGCTATGACCTTCCTCTGTTGCTGGGTAGATGCTTCTAAATCAACACTGGGAACCCCATACTTCACAGACAACATCTGTGTTCACCTTAGCTCTGGGGAATAACAGCCCTCAGAAGGGTTCAGAGGTCCTTAAAGGGCTGGCTCTATAGTTACATGGAACTCGAGCGTGGCCTTGCAGAACATTTTCCCTCCTTGGAGACACTACCTACCGTCTCTGGCTATCTTATGAGGCAGTCCAAGTAAGTGGCTTAGCAACGAGGTAAACCTACGCCCAGAGAATCTGTCCCTGCTTTGTTGTCAGTAAAAGCTACAGGTGCAGGGGACTCCAGCAGACAAGGTCAGTTCACAATGAGCCCCCGAAGCTCTTATCAACATCAATTTAATCAGAAGTTAGGAAATGCGACCTCTAAAAGATCATCAGTCCTGCTGGTTGTTTTCAGCTTCAGTTGTTTCTGATTAGATAAATCCCATTTCTAGAATTCACCCTCTGTGTTTGCCACGATGACAAAATGCACGACGAGATAAACAGCGCTCACTCGAGACACTGAAGCAGGAGAATCTCAAGTTTGAGGCTACGGTTGTGACACTGGCTTGTGATTGGCTGACCTGTTGCTTTCCGCTATTGGCAACACATTGTGTAGGAAGCAAACAGTAAAGGATTCCGCCCTCTCCCTCCCCCGTAGTTAGGCAACAAGAGCTGGCAGACCAACAACTCCAATAGTACACCTCAGTGATGTCACTTCTCACTAGGCCCCGCCCCTTCTCACTAGGCTGGAGGCCCTACCTTTGACAAATGGCTGCCAGAGTACACTGTTCAAACCCACGCCCTCTTGAATGCTAATGACGTGGGCAGGGTAGTCTGCCGCCAAAATAGCCAGCCTGAGTCAAGCCTTCATGGTTGTCTGGAACGCTAGACACAAAACCATTGCCCCCATTCTGAAACAGGACAAGGCAGATTGTGCAGCGTCTGACCTGCATTTTCTCAGCTCAGGGCTTCCCCAGCTCCACCCCAGGAAACAATTTCCACCCCCTATGGCCTCAGAACCCCATCACCCCGGTTTCTCTCCCATGCCATCCGAGAACTCCATCTTGTTTCACCTCAGTTTTCTCAATGGTTTGAAAAGCTGCTCCAGTATTTATTGACAGAACTTTCCTGCAAGCTCCCTGAGGCCTCAGCCTACCTGGAGGCGGTACCTGCCCTGGCTCTGTTCCAGCTGCCCAGAGCAGCCAGCATTCCCATCTCATCCTCTGCTGCACGGCTGGACCACAGTCTCCACAGGAGAGCGCTGCTGGATGACTGGACCCAACACTACACATCTCTATTTTGACACCTTATTTTTTGCTGTTCTTCAAGCAGGAACTGGGTGCTAGGCACCATGGCTCCCCTGCACAGGAACAGACAGTGAGAGGTGTTCCTTGAGCTCCCAGGGACTGAAGAACCTCTTCCTTTGGCGCCACAGACAGGGACAGATTCACTGTTAACCAAGCCACTCACTGGAAAACGCCAACAGGAATTTTTTAACTAAGTTGTTCCAGCTTCAAGTCAAGTATGCTTTTGGCTAATCGTCTCCCAACAAAGTGGCATTCCAACTAAGGACCTCGGAAGGTCCGTATCCTATGAAAAGCCAGGCAAAACCTCCCTCTCCCTGACTCTGGTCTTCCCAGAACCCAAAAAAGATTGGGTTTTTAGCAGTGCTCACACTCTGTTGGCATACTAATTAACACCGATTAATCATCTTCATTAGGTGTTATAATGACTGTGAGAGAAAAGATTAGAAAAAAGGTTTTGCCCTCAAAATGTGCCATGCCCATATCAGGTGTTGCTGTAACTCATGAGATTAACCCACCTGCAATCAAATCGTCAACAGTGGCATTACTCCAGTGGTGAGCAGTGGCTGCAGCCCTGGATGGTGTCGAGAAAAGGCAAGTGTTCCATCTAGGGAAAGAGCTAAGCCCTGACACCTGCTCTAAACAATCAGTGATGAAGTTAGATGACAGGCTTCCTCACAGTGAGGCATTGAAACCAATTTAGCTGTTGAAAGACAATGTATCCCTCTGCCGGAATTCCTAAGTCTGAAGAAGGCAGGGAAGCTGAACCATGGGCCTGCTGCTCCAGCAGTTTCTCGCACCGATCCTTCATCGGGAAGATGTACAGGCCTGTTCTTCCCTCCTCTGGGTTGGTAAGTCCATCCTTCCCTGCTTCCAGTCCCCAGCTACAGCGGCCCGTCTCAATTCCTTTCCTTCTCCCATGTCACAATCCTAGCTCACTGTGTACAGAAGTCAGAACCCCCTTCCACTTCCACCCTCTGGCCCCCGCCTTGACTGGTCTCCTGCCTCCACCCTATGCCACCTCAACATAGTAGCAGAGAATTCTTAACAAACACAGATGCCTGAGTCACTCTTCCACCCCAAACTCCACACCAACTTCTTCTGGAAATGGCCCGGGAGACTACGACAGTCCTTGCTCATTCCTCTGGCTACTTCACCCTTACCTCTAACGACCCACACTACCCACAGCTGCTGGCTCTTTCCTGTTCCTGGAATACTTTGGGGACACTTCCACCCCAAGCCCTTTCATGCATATCATCATCTTCTTTGGGGGCAACTTAGAGACAACCTTTTCCTGCTCTGTGATAAACTTAAGGAGGTTTAAGTCAGTTCAGAGTTCCAAGGTAGGGAAATCACAGCAACAAGAGCTTGGATAAAGTTACCTTATATCCTCAGTCAAAGAGAAATTCATGAATACATGCTAGCTAGCACTCTTGTTTTCTCTCTTATTTTTAAAGTTATTTTAGTGGGTTTTTTTATTATTTTATTTGTGCATTTTGTCCACATGTATGTCCATACATGATGTGAGTGCTTGGTGACCAGAGACCAGAAGATCCACCTAGAACTGGAGTTACAGACTGTTTAGAGCCACCGTGTGGTACTGGGAATTGAACCTGGGTCCTATGGAAGAGCAGTCAGTCTGCTTTGCCACTGGACCATCTCCCCAGCCCTTGTTTTCTCTGCAATTTGCTTCTTTTGGCACCCTCCAGGGCTGCAGCCACAGCTCACCACTGGAGTAGATCTGCTATGTTGAAGATTTGATTGCAGGCATATTAATCTCATTGATACAGCTTAGAACTCCCTTCCCAGCGAAAGGTGCCACCCGCAGAGGAAGGATCTCCTTGCTCCGAATTAATGTAACCAATATAATCTACAGACATGCCGACAGACCAACCAAACATACACAAACTTGCATTGAGACTCACTCCCTAGGTGACTCTGGAGTGTACCAAGTTGGCAAAGGAAATTAATCATCAAAACTCTATTTAAAATGGCCTCTTTAGCTCTGCATCTCCAAAACCATTCTCCAGCTGTCTTTTCTGCTCTGTTACGATGATTATCATCTAACGTATTTCTGCAATTTGCTTATGTGTTATTTGTATTACTTAGTTTCCACCTACTAAAGTGTAAGTTCAACAAGACCAAATGACTTTGAATTGTTCATTGCGTATCCAGAGCCGCAGGAACGATGCCGGGGATGTAGTGGAAGGTAAGCTTACTGATCTTCCATTAGTAAGTTCTATGAACAGCTCAGAGTTCATGGCCGACCATGGCGTCTGTTAGGAGCAGGGACGGATAAGCTAAGAAGGACTGTGGGAAAGGCTGCCCAGAGAACTCAGCGTGTAGCATGCAGTAAGCCTTGGCAGTATAGGAACCTGCAGAGAGCTTAAGGGAGGGTATTCATGGGGAGGCCTATGCAAGTGCTATAAAGGACAGTAAGGCAGAACTGAGAGGCACAAGGCGGGGTGAGTGCGAGCAGGGGGTGACAGAGAAGTGGGGTGCATATGTCACCTTAAGTCACAGCCAGAAGGGCCGGGAAAAGAGTTCTGCTGCCTGTGATCACTGAAGTTGTCCTGATGAGCTAGAGGTCTTGGGGTTTGTTGAGACAGTTCTACGCTACAAACATATAAACAGAGACTGTTCTGCAAGAGACAGCATTAACCTTCACAGGCTGCCAGTCAAGAAGGCTTGGCTCTCTCCCACACTCAAGCCTGTTGAGGGGCCTTGGATTAGGTGTGGACCCAAACTCATTGCCTAGCTCTCACCCTAAACCCTAATCTTACCCAGCCAATCCTTCCTCTCCCCTCTGCCTCCAGCCCTGACCCCCAGTGACCCTTCCAGTCTCTCAGATCATTGCTTCTGCCTCCTGATTAGAACGGCATTTGACACCTGTGTGTGGTCATTGAGCACCTCAGGCTCTTTGGTGGCTTCTGCTCAGTTTGAGCATCAGGAAATTCTGTGCCAGATGCTTTTTCAGGGTCAGAGTCAAGAGGATCCAGCATAGCATCCCTTCCAGGAGCTGAGGCACCACTCCTGGGCACAGTGGAAGTCCATTAGAGGCTCTCCCGAAGAGACGATGAGCAGGAGGGTATGCAGTAAGGCCTGAGGAAAATGCTTTCAACTGTTTCTATTTTCTAACAAATGGATAAAATGTACAGAGGCGCATCCCGGCAGGAGAACGCAATCAACATTTGTCTCTGCTCATCCCCCCCTGGAAGGCTGCTGGTGGCTCTCTCAGGGAGGTAGACTTCTTCCCACACCTCCTTCTCATGCTGGCCCTCACTCTTCTCCCAGGCCAACATTTCAAATTTTTGATTTTTGGAATACATTCCTTTGCACCATTCTGGGGCAGCTAAGCTTAAACATAATTTACTGGAGACTATGTATTTTTGCAGATGTGTGATCTGGCTTCTGGAACTAGTTTTTAGTGGGTTTTTTTTTCTTCTCAGAGAACCAAGGCCATCTCTAGTAGCTCTTGGGCCTAAGTGGCCAGCAAGGCCAGGTGTGACTCCTCTTGGTAAATAAACCAGAGAAAGTGGTGTTTATTATTTTATAATACAAAGAAGCCGGCTTCCCCTTGTCCTCCTTTCTCTGACTGGAGATCCCAGTCCTAGCAGGTGGTATTTTTCAGAATGTCAGCAGGTGGGAAGAAGCCCCAAGAAGATGAAGTACGTCAGCTTATCTTCTACGGGCAGCATTTTTCCACGCCTCATTTAGGAGCTGGCCTTTGTAGCCCTGTCCCCCAATAGAACCCAAAGAAACACAAGAATATCCAGGGATAAAGCTGGATTTTTACCATCCTGGCCCTGGCTTTCAGTAGAGCCTCTCCCTAGGGTCTCAGGGTTTCTTCTGAGGAAATGCAATTGACCCTTCACATCCCAGAGTCCCTGAGCAAATCTGTCACCTATGGTCCACATAAGAGTTCTGGCTCAATTCCAATGTATCCCTGAGTCTAAACCTGCCCCTGGGCAGCTTCACCAGGTAGGAGGGCCAAGCCGCTTACAAGCTTGTTCAGGACAGAGAATGTGTTAAAGGAGCCGTTAATGTACGTGTCTGAAAAGAATAAACACAACTTGGACTATGAGCTGCAGTGACAAGGTTGTTACAATCTAGAGAAGTAGTTCCCAACCCTTTGGGGGTCGAATGATGCTCCCACAGGGGTCATATATCAGATGTCCTACATATCAGACAGTTACGTCACGTTTCTTAGCAGTAGCAAAATTACAGTTATGAAATAGCAATGAAAATAATTTTATGGGGGGCCACCTTGACATGGGGAACTGTATCAAAGGGTCACAGCCCTGGGAAGGTTGAGAACCACCACTCTAAAGTAGGCTGGGAAGTGAGCCTCAGAGTGAGTCTAGTTCGGGATGACCTGTGCGCACATCTGTGAGGTACCATTCCGACTCACATCTGTGAGGTACCATTCCGACCCCTTTAGTCCATGTGGGAAGACCCAGCTCGAAAGGGTTGGGAGACCTGAAGTGTGGAAGAG